>NW_028277165.1:7912500-8257083 GCF_051122295.1 Plectrocnemia conspersa
TATATATATATATATATATATATATATATAAAATGCTCTAAAATGTCTATGAAACGCAATTAAACAGTTGCGAAATGTAGTTTGATTGCATTTGGACATTACACTATGTTTTAAAAATATGATAGTTATTCTTACTTATATTACTATGAACTTCTGATATAATCGGGCTGATCAAAGTATATTTAAATCGAATTTTGGTCAATAGGAGAGCGCAAAAATAATTATCACTTCAAAAATTCACGTCAAAAACAATAAAATCTTGTCGGCGTTGTAGCGATTTTGTTGCTTTTGATGTAGATTTTTGACTTCTGAGAAGGGATAATTATTTTTTGCATTCTCCAATAAAGCAAAATTTGTTTTGATATCACTTATTGTAAGTCGTAATATTGTTAAAAAATATATAATATGAACGTTACATAACCGAGCGTTTCTACTGCGACGACGACGGCACGATTTTATTGCTTTTGACGTGGATTCTAAACAGTAACCCCCTTGAATTTGCCATTTAATGAAATACTATGAATCGTAATGAAATGGAAATATTAAAAAAACGATCATTCAATGGCCAACTATTGCCCCCTTCCCTCTGGAAAAAGTTGAAATGACGTCCCTGTTTGGATATCTTCCTGATGCATTGGTATTTTAAACAAGCTAAGCTATAACAATATTTCTATGGGCATAGGTCAAGAATCACAGACTGACAAATGGTATAAGTCGTGACTTATACCTGAAAGACTTGGGTTCAAATCCCAGTTTTTCATTTTCTATCGTGTATGGGGGTCGAAATTGGTTATTATAATTATATTATACTCCCTATCAATTTTTACAGATTGGGTTTCCTAGATTTTCCTAATCTTAACATCGTGATTAATAAATAAAATAAAATCGAGATAGTTCGTTGGTGACATGTACTGATTGTAAGCTATAATAATAGTTTATTATTATTAAAATATATGTCACTAATTACAGACTTAGTAGTTGTTGATTGTGTTTACCCTGTTGTAACGAATTAAACTCCTGCCATGTTGTAACGAAAGACTTTAAATACTTGAAATTATAATATGAAGCTCAAAACTTCATTTAAAATCAATTATATTTTAACTATGTATTATACTTAGTCAATATTCAAATTATTTTTAATACTTCGCAAAAGACAATGTATTTAAAGACGATAAATTCCATATAGTTGAAATTGGCTTGTATGTAAGTATACATGATTGTCTCGATGGCAAAAATGGTGTGAAATTATTATACGGTGTTTTTAAACCTGTTATAATGAACAAAATTATGTTAATTTATTATTTTTTATACTTCAATAGAATATCAAATGTTGAAAGTTAAGAAAAATCCAATATTATCAGTTTGGATATTTAAAATTCGACCAAAAATTGTGCAAATTCATATATAATACATATGTATGTAATTATGTATATATTTTAACATTTTGTTTTACTTTAGAATTTTAGATAATAAGTATACATAGTTAATAACAATGTGATTTTAATACCACGACCATGAGCCATGACGCATGATCATGAGTTACTACGAAATAAAAAGTTGTATTCTATTACTTACTATCCCATGACAATTTCGTCACATCTGCTCGTCACATCCTTTTCGTCAGGAATGATTCATATTTTTTTATCATTTATGAATGACTACATACATGCATATACGTCAAAACCATAGCACATAATGATTAAATATGCCTGATGACAACTTCTTAGCAGGAGTAGATTTGCCCCCGCGAATGACTATTATAGCAATTGCAGAATCATTTCCGAGATTACCCGTTACGATTTAAATTGTGACGGAGCTCATCCGACATAAATTATTGCATTAAATTAATTAACTAATCTCCAGTTTAACTGCGTAGTAAGTAAACGGTTAATTTTTAACAATCGACGTTTGTCATTTGAATCACGCCCCCGATTTCCATATGTGAAATTTATTATTGCATTTGTACGAATGGGATAACAGTACACACTTCCGGTTTAAGTCATCTTGTCGTCAATATGGTCTTTGGTTAATCCGGTAAAATTGAAGATACTTAACATTCAATTAATGGTTCAATGAGAGGTCAATTTGGGGATATGCAAATTTGGAATTGGTCACAAATTGGATAGATACATAAATAGGGTTGTCAGTAAAAGTATTTAATAAAATTGAAGGTTTGAGTGTGAGAAAATGGAAATTTCGCGATTGTTATCAAAAAAATAATAATTGACGGAAATAATAATTCTATATGGTGACGAAACAAATTTCATTGTAACTTGCTGAATCGATTAATAAAAAACTAAAATATGACAAAGTCTAAATAATGCCGAGGCTGATCGTAACCAACTATAAACTGTTTCAATTAGATGATCCGTAAATACACAAAGATTTGCCATTATAGTCATAACATCACATTGTTCAATGCCTGATGCATATATATTAAGCATTGAACAATGTGATGTTTCGACTCGACAATACGAAAGCGAACTTAGAAAGATGCGAAACTGTAATTAGTTTTAAAACTTTCATCATGTCAAACTGGGTTTGGTTAATTCGTTTAAATTAGATTTGGTTTCACCGGCGCCTATCAGTTAAATTATATTTTCACTAGTAGAAATATATATCTACTGGTGAAAATGTATTTGTACTTCACTAGTGATAAGGCTAATATATAATAATTTTTACATCTATTTTCAAGACAAACTATCACTTCACTAGTGATAAGTTGTCTTGAAAATAAATGTAAAAAATTAAAATAACTCATCTAGGAAGAAACTATTGACTTCCGCGATGACTAGATAAATTAAACAGACCAAAACAGATAAAGGGTAGTACTAGTCGCACATTTATTTTTTTGTTAGGTTATGTGAACTATTATTAGTGTCTCTGTAAAGTTTAACAGTGATCTATTTAATTGGGATTCTTGTGGAATTTTCTAACGTAAAGGGTTCATAGACTTTTGTTTCCTCGAGGATACATTTTTCGTCGCTCGTTCAATTTATAAATTGATTTGTTGCATAAAAGAAACGCAGAACAAACTTTGTAACGGTTATTTTTACAGTTATCATTCAGTTCGCGCGGCACCCATTTGTCAAGCCTTTTATTTATCTACTTGTTTTAAGTGGTCTAGAACCTTTTGATTACTAACGTCTATTCTTTGAACAGCATTTTTATGCGTGCTTCTGTTTCAAGTAACCTCTTAAGATAGCAACTACTCTACGACCTTCTTCATCTTCAAGGCTCTCATCGTTAGCACGATGTTTTTGGAACCGCCGTTACAATGTACTTCCATTAACAGAACCCATCAAAAAAGTATTACATATTAACTTTTTCTTAAAATATAACTCGTAAAAATCTCAGCGAAGTTCATTAGCCAGTCTGATCCGCCATCTTGTTTCAAAATAGCGTTTATTAAAATATTTTTAAAAAATATTTGAGGAAAAGATAGTGAAATAAATTTGAATTTAATTTTTTTACATGCAAATTCTTTTTAAGCTTTCAATAAATTAATCTAAAGCAAAATTATTAAAATTTAATTTGATTTTACAAAATACTTTAAATAAAATTAAAATAAATTTCTTTAAAAATATGTTTTAATGTAACGAGAATTGTTCTTAAAACTGTTTAATACTTTTTCAAGTAAATATATTTTTATCTGTAATTTTTAACACAAAATAACGGAAGGAACAAGGATTAGTATAAACAATTTAATTCCAAATTTAAGTTATATATAACACAGTAGTAATTATTCTAATTATGTAATAATAAATAGTAAATATATTATCATTCCACCGAAAACAAAAGCACTATCACGAAAATATTGAAGCTAGTATATTTTTCAAGATAACAGATAGATAGACATTGTCTTTTATTATTATAAAGATATTAAAATTCCAATTTCAAGAAACATTATCGACAAACTATTTGTTAGAAAAAAACAAGGGTCATTTAAAAAAGCAATAATCATAAAAATGAAACGTTAAAAATAATAGATTGGTAAAAAATAAGTAGCATTCAAAAAACAAGCAATTAATCTTCTAATCGCTTTTAGAAGACATCCAGGGGTAACTACAGTTATCAAAGGTTGATAAAAACGAAAAAACAATGTAAAGCTAAAATACTAGGAATTTATATTATCTATTTATATTGTTGAAATAATATATATTCCTATGTAACGTATACAACTTAAACCAGAATTGCATTCTATTCGTTCTATAGAATGCAGAAATAATCTCTATAATGTAAATGTAAGTACGAACCAGTAAGTGGTGAGTGAAATAATTAATATGTTTTAATGATTGTGAGCATGAAGGGTGGGTGTAAAAGACAAAAACCTTTCGTAATTCATATGATTTTTTTAGTAATAAAGTCATTTTTAAAACTATCCTCTGTGTGAGGTATTTATATACTCGTGCAGTTAATTGGTAACCGAACGATAATTAAAATAATATAACTTGACAATTGCGCAATACAAACAAAGGGTAACCCACGAGAACAATAACGACAAGTAGTAAATAGACTGACACTGATCGAACCATCACGGTAACCCTTCTAATGTCCAGAGGAAAAAACAATCCTTTTGGAAATAAAAGAATTCATAAACAAAGAGTCAAAGCGCGTCAATATTAGTCCACATAAATACAGAGAATCCATAACCTTTTGTGCATTATATTTTGTGTTATTTACGCAAACGATACGCCAGGCAGATTGCAGGAAGACGAAGCAATAGACGGCGACGAAACAAATCAGGGAGACGACGCTTCTGCTCCAGAGACGGTCTAAAACCACACCTGTAAGTCGAGACAAGCAACAAGGAGAGTGACAATAGAGGACCCTTTCGAGTACATCATCCCTCTGCCAACTTCTCCACCAGCGCTCGGAGAAAAGCACATACAACTCTACAATAGTTCGCTTCGGCCAGGTCCGGCATTATGGCAAGGCCTTGAATCCCGCGCCGTAGGATCCCCACGCGATATTTTTTAACAAATTAAGATTTCTAAGAAGTACAATAAAACCAATTTTGTCGAATAGGAGAGCGCAAAAAACAATTATCTCTTCTCAGAAGTCAAAAATCCACATCAAAAGCAATAAAATCGTGTCGAATGAGAACGCTCGTTACCAAGCGTTCCCACTGTGACGGCGCCGACACGATTTTATTGCTTTTGACGTGAATTTTTGACTTCCGAGAAGTGATAATTGCTTTTGCGCCCTCTTATTGACTCAATTTGATTTTAATGTATTTTAATCAGCTTTCTTAAATCAGAAGTCTATAGCAATATCTAGGACAGCTAACATATTTTTAAAACATTGTGTAATATTCAAGTGCAAAAAACTATGGAGCATCTGTACTTCTCCTAAGTTTAACCTAAAAAAACTATAATCAGTTTTAGAACTTTCGTTAGGTTAGATCTTGGTTTGAACAGAAAATGGACGTTTCGTGACTGGCAAATTGCGTTTCATAGACATTTTAGAGCTGCATATAATATCACTAGCGCATATCAATTAATATATATTTTCGCTAATTAAAATCCTTTGGTTGCGTTAATCAAAAACAAATGTTGAATTGTTTTTTTTTTAAATAAAAATTTTATACCATTCGAGACTGTTTTTCTAGATTTAAATTAAAAGATAATTTCTGGTTTATTTAGAATCAGGGACGTCATTTAAACTTTTTTTAAATATTTCTATTTCACACATTTATAGTATATAAATAAATGACATTATTTTTTGCCGAAATTCAAGGGGAGGTGGGGTATGAAAATGCCCCCACCTACTCCCCCCCCCCCCCCCCGAAAATTATGTAAAATTTTATAAATAGGCTTATATGTACCAGTATACGATCCACGCTGCTGCCAACAGAATAAGAATAAACGTCAAACGAGCGCTTGGTTTGGTCCAGGCATCTTGGCCATAACAACAATTGTACTAAACGTATTTAAAATAATTCAGAACGGTGACGTAAACCAAAAATTAACAACCATCTGCAGGAGAGATTCACTAGGCCTCAAAAATCATTTTCAAAATCCAATGAATTAAAATGACGCGGACTTCTGGTTACTCGTACTGTCCCAGTGACTTGCAAATTTTTGCTCAAATAGGCGATGGAAGAAAAGAGGTGCAACACGAGGAGCACGAGTTAAGATGTATTTTTATAAATGTATTGTTAGTGTGAAAGTGAAGTAAGAATAAAATCAGCTTTGACGAATAAATTTCAAACAATTAATTGATCGTCATCATGTCTGTACGCATTTAAAACGCGTGTATACAAAAACTTGTCATGAAAAATACAAGCGGTAAACAGACAAACCATTCCGTTTCACGTGGAAGCGTCCTTTTACAAATAAAATAAGTTCGTGTAGTAAAATTGAGGCAGCCTGGTCTGTTCCATTATCAACATTCGTAGTATTTCACGATGGTAGAAAATGTACCCCCTTGTATCTTTATAAGCAAAATATATTACGAGTCAAGGTTTTAATTTGCCTTACTCTGGTATATATACATATTACATAAATACATATACATATAT
The DNA here is from genome assembly GCF_051122295.1 of Plectrocnemia conspersa. Lineage (NCBI taxonomy): Eukaryota > Metazoa > Arthropoda > Insecta > Trichoptera > Polycentropodidae > Plectrocnemia > Plectrocnemia conspersa. The sequence goes on from NW_028277165.1 coordinate 7,919,024, forward strand.
AAATATAATAAAGTTATTTAATTGTGTATTAGGTACTAGAAACAAACTGTCTGATTGTATAATAAACAACTATATTATTATCACGCATAAATATATATTGGGATTTAAGCAAAACAAATATTTCGATTATATTAACAACATTCTCCATTAACTTTTCAACGAGTGCATTAGTAAATATAAAAAGGCGAGAGGTATAAAAACGTTTTACATTGTTTGCTTTTTCAATTATGTACTCATTTTTATTTATTTCTACTTGTCACCATACAAATTAATGATCGAACAAATCAAACAAAACATGCCATAGTGTGTTTGGTTTATTTTTAACAGCAAATTCTTAAGCAATATATTTATAAATGCGGTTCTGTTTTGGTTTATCTTAAACTTAAGCCTTTTTTTCAATAATTGTTATGTGATTTCTCATAAATATATAGTGTAATACATTTTTCTAATATAAGGCATATTTTCCCCTTAGTTTAGTCTGTATTGATGCAACTGTGGCTATACTACCATATACCATACATAATGTATATCTATAAAAGCCGTCTGCACGCTCCTCGAATGTGGGTTTCGGCTGAAGCAGAAAGGATCGATTTTCGTCCAAATACAGCAGCATGACGTCATCTCTGGATACAATATTTCTAAAGATGTGCATTAGATCATGAATAAATCTAAAAATAAGCTTCGAGAAATATGCATTTCGTTTTCAAGACAAGATTTCACTAAGAGATGAGAATTCCTATGTGATTACTTCATTTTATACAAGAACGTCATATAAGTAATACTTTACAGCTGTCTCTCTCTGGAGTATTTGATTAGAAAGAGATGTCTATATATAAAACTTCTTTATGCTTCGAACCGCAATTTAATACCACTGAACCGCTAGTGTATGTTCAGTTTGTCGGCAGGCTCGTCGGCGTTGGTTGTGTCTTTGGTTTCTGCGCATTTTTGGAAACATCCAAGCAACCGAGATGTCTGTTATTGGTATGTTTTTGATCACCTGAATCTGTAGTAATACATAAAATTATATTTTGATTAAAAGTGTGTATATGTACGTGGAACTGAATATATTTTGTCGGCATACATATTCTAAAAGCCGGTACACGTTGGCTAATATCCAAGAGGCGCTTTGATAGATCAGAGATTCCTAAAATACCCGTTCATCGATCAGAATAAATTATATTATTCACTAGTTAACATTAACATCACATCTACCCTCATTAATTATTTTAATTTCTATAACTTATATGACGTCAGCGGCTTTCTTCATGTCGTCAGCAAAAATATTTTTTCATAGAATTTTATTGTCGCCTTTTGTTCAATAGCCGTTTTTGCCTATCTATAATTTTTGTCGGCAATGAGTTACTACTTTACATAATGACAACAGTGCTTTGATTTAGCACTCGTACGCTAAATTAGCACATTTAAAATAAACTAACTAAAATTTAAGTAAACATATTTTTTTATTCATTTTGACAACTTAACGTTAAAGTAAAGATATGTTTTATTATTTACTTTGACACTAAGTTAACGAATGACTGTATTTCATTAAACGTAAATAACGTGTATTGAAAAAACATTATGAAAACTAGCGATTTTTTTAAATTATCTATCTATATTACTCTAAAAAACACGAAGTTATTTTTAGGTATATTTTGATAGAAATTATATAAAACTAAGAAATTGACCTTATAAATATTTCAGCTAAGTTCATTAACCAGTTTTATCCGCCATGTTTCAAAATGACGACTATTCAAAAAATCAAGTTATCGTAACTCCGTTATATGTTAGAGAAAAAAGTAGAGGTAAAAACCGTTTTATTTTTGTAATATATGGGATATAGCGGATTTTGTGCCGTTATTTTAATCGGTTTTTCATAAAACTCATCTAAAAATTTTACCTTATAAATATATCTGCTAAATTCGTTAACTATTAAAGTATGATCAATCATTTTGTTTGATTTAAAAAAAATCATATCGCAACAAAAGTAATTGAAATATATTATTTTTAGATTCAGATTCTATTTTTCACGAGTCTATATAATTAATTTTTTACGTTATACATACATATATACATATATTTAATATTTTTACTGATTTCACCAACAAGAGCTGACTTCAGGTTTGCTCCAGACAATTTAAACCAACAAAAACGATAAATAATTTGTTTTTTTGTTTGTCTGCCTCAATTTTTAGTTCGTTTGTTTTACAGAGCGTTCTACTACCGATTTTAGGTCAACGCGATAAAACGAATGATCAATTATCTAGTTGAGGTATTAAATTCCGTGAATCCAAGTGTATTAATTACCATAGCATAAACTAACCACCAAGGTTTAGAGCCTGCTCTGTACATATGCAAACGATTCACTCAGGTAGGGCCCAGTGCTTAAAGTAAAAAAAACGTTAATATTATTTTTAACACAAAATGTGAAATTACAATTTATTTATTATCAATTTAAAAACAAAACTATGAAATCAAAATTGTGGAAATTCTGGGGTCGGTTTTGCCGTTTCAGACTGTGCATCTTTGTAAATTCCATTTACCTAGACCAGTGGTCGGCAAACTTATTAGCCAAAGAGCCAAATATGTACATTACAACGATTAAAAAAAAAATGAGAGCCAAATTTATTTATTAATTTAGCAAACCTTTATTATAATTTTCCAAATCAACACAAAGACGTTCAAATTTAGAGCTCCATATTTCCTTGTTTTTTAAATCCGGCGCGTAAATGTCGGTGGACATTTGTGCCAGAGCCGCACTTAAGGGGCCAAAGAGCTGCATGCGGCTTCGGAGCCGCACTTTGCCGACCTCTGACCTAGACGAAGCCGGTCTAGCGCTCCACCAAAACTCCATCATAAATTTTGCGGAGCCCTTGGAACCATTTGTGTAAAATAAACAAGGGCCAGAACAACTCGAATGTGTCGTTTCTGCGAATCATTCCTTCAGGTTTGTTTTTGTCGCAATAAATCAAGAATATATACAACTAAACTATGGACCATTAAGACGCACATGTTTGATTCTGTCTTTTATTTCTGACAGTTCATTTTCGGAAATCATAGGCATTTTAAATTTCAACATACGTTGATTGTTAGCAGTGTTACAAAAACTGTATATGTCAAGCCCCTTTTTAAAGTTAGCAATATTTTTACCGAGGAATAAATTTATTAAGATTCAATAATGTAAAGAAATAGTCGCTATATAATATATAGTTATTTATTGTATTACTTTGATATTCAATTTGTGTAGTCTAGTTACTTTGATGTATATTCAAATAATATACTGGCGATTTTAAGGAAGCAAGATTATGAAATTTTATTTGGAACTACGATATTATATTAGTGTATTTTATATTTTATTGAATAAATTTTGTATTCGTTACGCGCTCGCCATAGTCAAGCTAGTAGCTTTATTTTGCTGAAGAATTTATCCACTAAAACTGTATATTATAAACGCGTTAAATGTGATTGAAGCTTCAAGTGGCTTTAATCCGCAGCTTGCCAATAATAATAGATAAGTCAAGGGAAGTCGCTCAATATTACATTAATTGACTTAATTGAGTGATGGGCGTTTCTCTCGTGGTCATTTTTATGTCGCAATCTCACGAGTGGAGCATCCAAAACACTCACATATTATAACAGGGAGCGAATCCACAAAGATTTGCTTGAACTTACTAGTATATATTAATATCATGATAATGAATATCCAAACAGATAGATAAAAATAATTTGTAATGTATAAAAATTCACATGGAAAATTTTATCTGCCACACCCCGTACTTGAGATTCTATGCAAACGATTTTAAACTGGGTGTGTGAAAAATTTTCTAAATTTACATTCTCAGACTACTAAATGCAAATAACTCTTTCCGTCGAGAGTAGAATGAGAAATTGAAATTAAAATTAAATACCATCGATCTAAGGCGACTAAAGTGAGAGCAGTGTACAATATTAATTACTTACATTGATAGACATTATAAAGAATGCTAAAACTCAGATCCAAAAGGGGCTTGAAAAAATCACAACAAGCAAAACCGGTCACAGGTAGTTTCTCGAGGCTCTTTTCTTGTCTTTTCTTTATGCTATAAATATGGGGGCATTCATATACGATATGTGTATCTATTGTGAGCTTTTATTTTATGGTGAGTTGTTAAAGAGTGGATTTGTTAGGCCGTTTCACAGTCATAGAATCAGTTATATTCGATTGTTCCATATAATGGTATTTTTTGGGATTGGTAGCCGAGTGTTGTTACTTTTAAGAAAGTTAGACGCCGGAAATGATGTTTGATTCAGCTTATTGCACACAAAAGTCTCTCTGGTCTCTGATTCAATTTGGTAGTCTATGTACACCGAGAGTAGGGTTGCCATATGCAAATGTGAAAAAAGGAAATTTTGAAATAAAACTAAACTTGAGATATACATCTTTATTGTAAAATAAACAATAACTTTAACATTAAGATATTTTTTATAAGTCATAAACTATAATACAAAAGTGCTTAATTTCTTAATAAATAACTATACAAATTCGATCATGCCATTCTCTTAAAATTATGTTGTGTGAATATTATCGCCTTCACTGACTGCATATTAAGTCGATTCCGTTCCTTGGTCCATTGAAAGTTTATCAGTGAAAAATTCTCTCAACGTTTGTGTTATAAGCAGGAATACAAAAATAAAATTGACAAATTTTCAGAAATGCCGAAAAGCAATTAATGTTAGGACAATATTTAAAAAATACCGTCTATTGTTGTTAGAATAACTTAATCCCTTTGTCTTCAGATTTGAGGATCATTCCTCAAATCTAAATATGAAGATTAGATTACTTGTATTGCGTTCCTGCAAAAAAGAGATGTTATCATTGATGACGTGAACCTGTATGACCAATTTTGCAGCCTGATGTCATCATCTGGCTGCAAAATTGGTCGTACAGATTCACGTCATCAATGATAACACCACTTTTTGCAAGAACTCAATACAAGTAATCTAATTTTCATATTTGTATTTATTGTATTATTTGGGTAGCATCCATTCAAAACACTTTTCGCCATAGAATATCTGCTCTTCTTCCTTCGGACTATTTACTTCAAGAATAAGCTGCTTCACTTTCAAGGATACGAATTTGTATTCAATTCTGTTTCGCAGCATATACAATATTAATTCTAATATGTTTTATATTTTATATTTTAATTGAAAAGGAGGACTTGTCTTCCTTTTGGATACCGTATGGTAACTCTAGCCTATAGTGAGTGAGCTTCAAAGTGCGAGAATGCTATGATGAATTGACATATATTTCTACTTATAACAATTCATCATAGCATTCTCACACTTTAAAGCTCACTCACTATAGGCTAGAGTTACCATACGGTAACAAGAACATCGAAGGACAAGTCCTTCGATGAACTTCTACAAATTGGAGAGAAAGACAATTTATAACCAATCGTGTTACTGTTTAGCTCCGCCTCTAGTGCATTGGGCAGTAGGCTACTTACAACATTACTCATTCGATGCGTGGCGATGAGTATTTTTTCTAGACGTGCTTCTCGAAGCTCATGAAAAAACATTTTTAAGCGTCACTATGTTGCGGTAATTTATGATAATTGATGACTATAAAATGCATGGCTATTGTGTCGGGTGCTCAAAATACCTATTTCACTTATGTTTTGTTTAGCTAAACCATAGTTTTAACCACTAATAATTACAGATTTATTTATTCCATTTATCTCTTTGGAGTCCTAAAGATTTGTCCCAATAAGAGGAAAAATGTAGATGGCTTTTTAAAAATTTATATAATTTATTCGTGTATTTTTTCCAAAATCTTTCATTTCCATAATTTATACAAACAAATAATACCACAGCGGTCGTCTAATGTCGTACCAGTGTAACGGTACGCGCATAATAGTGATTTTCCAAAATAATTCCTCAGACGAGAGGTCAAGGCCTGTTGTATAACACAAGACAATCAATATATTCCATGAGCAAAAATGGTGTAAATATCCACCATCCCACCTCACAACGTCGCAACGGCGCCATAACATCGACCAGTGGCTTCTAAACCTATTTCGTCTGGATTGCGACTATGATGTCACACCTACGCACGAGACGATGACATCATACAAACACCGTCTAAATCGACCTCGTAGAATATTATCATTAGACCTTAAAAATACTCAATGGTAGTCAACAATTAAATATAATAAACATGAGTAATTCGTAATCATTGATTCATTCAATTTACTCAAAGCAACTCCAAAAATATATATTTATATATTATATTTATACTATTTGGGTACCACTGGCGATTCTTGATTCTACGTTATGGTTGTTGCACATGAACAGCATCACAATGAGTTTCGGATCCAGCACTTTTTTATATAGATACCATTGTGTCTAGTTAATTGACGTTATTTTTTACTGCGCATTTTTACTTGAAATAAAAAATAGCGTGCCTTTAAAACGACGACGATTCTTCTGAGCTATGTTTGTAATATATTTTACTTGGTTTTTAGAAAATTGTCAAATACAGCACCCACTTTATTAATGACACATGATAGCTCTGTGAGAAGAGAATCATTATTTAAGTCGGTTAGCACATGAGCGTCACCAGACTTTCTCGGCAGCTTTCACGACAACCACTCGCCTCACCCTAAAACATAATAAAATCACAAGCGGTCCGCGGCGTCTTATTGCCATCATTATGTCTTCTAACAATGTACTCCTTCGCACAAACAATGAATTAAGCTTTTTAACGTTTTCGAAATGTCACGCTTCGAGTTTTCTCGAACCAGAAATCGAGTTTTCTCGAGCCAGCGTAACGCTATTTGTATTAACCAACTAAATAATTATTTTCAGATCTAACGACCGAGGACAACCTCCAATACACATTTTACCCAATTTCCAATGGCTGCGTCAACTTCAAAGTCAGGAGCCCTAACGATGCTCATGTTTCATTGACAACCGGACCAGCAGAATCCGATCCAATGATTGAGGTTAGTTGTTTGCATGCATACGAGTAATAAGATCATTAGATATTTATATAATTTGTGTGATGTTGTATATATAGCAATATATAACGAGTCATTAAGACACATGTATATAAGTAGTTTATAAAATGTTATTAAATTATTTTGATCAGAATGACCAAGTAAGAAGCCCATTGACATAATCAGTTGTATATAGATTTAACGTTTCAATGAAGTTGTAATTCAAGGTGCTGTCAAAACATGTAAATATCAGAGACTAGATATCATTTGACTTTCGGGGTCAGGTAACAAGAAGATTAACCACTCACTGACCAGTTGTATTTTTCTATCTTTCGTTTTTCAAAATTAATTGTATTTCATAGTTAGTGAATAGAAGCTTACTCTTTATCAATAGCTATTTTGCTTTAATTTAATTTTACTTAAAAAGACATCTATTTGTAAACGCCTTTTTGCTTTTCCCTAATTCTTACCCTTGTTTTTAACATAGGCTACTAGCTAATTACAATTGATCATTTCTTCAAAATACTCAAGTGAATTTCTGATTTTTATTGGTCACGGCAAGGATGTAATTTTAGCTTTTTCCAAGGGGGAGGGGAAAGTTTAATATTTCCATTTTGTTAAAATTCATAGTATTTCATTAAATGAGATACATTTTTCTATCAAAATTCAAGGGGGGGAAACACCCCCCCCTTAAAATAACGTTCCTGTGTCATGTATGATTATGCAATTGCAATTGTAGATGAAGGGTCGATTTGTTTCTCATGCGCTTATTCATATTCTTCATCCGCTCATTTAAAGTTTATCATCAATATAATATTTTATTGATGGGCAATTGTTAGTCTTCGTTGTTGTTATATCATATATCAACAAATACCAACAATATAGCAAATAAATATAAAAAAATATATCCAAAACTCAGTTTTAAATTAATTTAGTACTACAAAAAATATTTTCAAGTATTTATTTTATAAAAACTAATATTGTAAAACGATAATTTTTTCTAAAAAAATTATGATGTATTTGATATCATCGAGAAATTTTACATATCTTTGTACCCAAATATGTATAATGTAATAGATAGTCCATCGAAGATAATTCAATTTAAACAATAATTATCAAATCCTTAATATTTAAAAGCAACACTATGAGTATAATTAATTTAAAATAACCAACGACATGTCAAATGCACATTATGACTTTAATCAATAAACAATTATTTTATTTGTATATATCCATATATATATATACTTAATGTTCATTTGCTATTTGTTTTCAGATCTTCATTGGAGGATGGGGTAATACCAAGAGTGTCATCAGACGCAACCGTACAAAGCCGGAAAAAGCTGAGGCTGCGACTGAGGGTATTTTAAACGGCGATGAGTTCAGAGGTTTCTGGGTACGTTGGTCAGGTGGTTTAATTGCCGCCGGAAAGGAAGGCGAATCAGAAGCTTTTATCTCATGGGAGGACCCAGAGCCATTCAATATTGGCCATGTCGGAGTGTGCACAGGCTGGGGTGCTACCGGCACATGGAAGATTGAAGGTAAATAGCAAATCAATAACAAGTATTACTACAACACGTATCTTCAAATGTACCCAAATGCTTCGTCACCATTTCCTGGAATAAATAAAAGACCAAAACTACAAAATCTCATAATGAAATCTAATCTGCTATTCATTAAACTTCTCATTTGTAATTTATTGTTATTAAGTGATTTTGAAATGTAACTTAGATGCATAAATGATTTTAAAATCACTTAATAACGGTCTTAGGCGAGAAGTAGTATGATCATCATGTCAGATTTAAGAGACAGATTATATTTAATTTATAATGTATCTAGATATATAGTAATCAACAGATTTTATACGTACCAAAAATTTGATTAACACTAGTTAACCTTAAAAACCACTGGTAATTTATTATGTATATGTAGAAAGACATGGCAACATAGGGTTAAAAACGAATATAAAATTGTTATTATGTTACATATACCATCAAGAATTAAACTTTTCAACCATTTCGCACAAATATTACATATACATAGCAGTTGAAACTATTATTTGTAGATCAAAGAAAGGAAAAATTCACATTATCAATTTAACAGAAGCGGCTGATATTTTTAAAATTAGTCTTAAATACTTTTATATGATTCCATGAGACAACAATTTTATGTATAAGTTAGTTGATAATATTATATTAAAAAAATTGATTATTCAGGACGCTACGATGTCGAGACAAACGACCAACTCGAATACGTATTCAATCCCGTCTTGTCCGGTGAATTGCAATTCGAATTCCAAGGTTCTTCAAACTGTCACATTGCATTGACTAACGGCCCCGCCGAAAACGATCCCATGTACGAAGTGATCATTGGTGGTTGGGAAAACAAAAAGTCAGTCATCAGACATTGCCGCCAAAAACCCGATAAGGTAGCGCTCGTTACCAAATATAACATAACGTACCGACTGGCTAGTTAAAATTGTACCTATTTGTATATGTGTAAAGGTCGTCACCGACACCGATAGCATTGTGCATCCCGGCGAATTCAGAAAGTTCTTAATCCAGTGGACGAGCGGAAGGATTGTGGTGAGAGCGTGTGTCGGCTCCGGTCCTCTCATTATGGAATGGACTGACGACAGTCCCTTCCCAGTAACGCACTTTGGAGTACGTACAGCTTGGGGTGCTACCGGAAAATGGAAAATCATGACAAACTCCGTTCCATGCGAAAGAGGTTTGCGGGACGTTTGATATTAACTTTTTGATGTTGTTTGAAATTTGGTTTTGTAATACTTATTGTTATGTATAATAATCTCAACGAAATAAAAATAATAGAGTAGCAGTGCTTGCTTCTATATTTATAAAATACAACATGTATTCTCTAGTTATGCTGATATATTTATATAATAAAATGTGTACTGTAATTTATTATTTTTATATATTTAGCCATATTGTCTTGTAGATATGATTTTTTATCAAAATACTGTATAATATTATATATAAAATAATTGGATTGGCAACTATGAAATTATTAAAGATTTTTATCTATTGAAAATTAAAAACTTTAAGTACATAATACTAATATTTTTAATTGCGAAAAAATGAATAAAAAATATTAACTGCATGAAAGAGAACCGTAGATATTAGATTCTGGTATATAACTTTATATTGTAGTGAAGTATATTCTTGATATGATTTTCTGTACAACTTGAGCCAATGGCCTTGGAACTTTAATACTATTATTGAGCATGATGGAAGAATTTCAAAATGTTGGTTACCTCTGATTTTTAAGCCAGTGACTAACCGCTGAGTCACTTATTGATTATTTTTTTAACAAATTATTTACAATTTTATTTTTAATCATTAAATATTATTGTACTAGCTTCATTTATCAGTAAACCAAATATTTTATATTTGTTTTTAGTAAGAGATACTGACGCATGAAGAGAAATAACAGGTGACTCACTAGAAAGTCGCTGGCGTTTAAAAGGTTAAAGCCTTAAACTCAAATTTCATAGCCCCAATCTAATAGTGCTTTTTTACTATTATTTTATTTGTAATATAAAATTAATGAATGTAAAATATTGTGTTTTTTTATATACTTTTTCCGGGGGTAATCCAGGAAGAAAGAGGATCTTAAAATAGTTTTTTTTCCAGATTGCCTCTAATACATTGATTTAGATTGTAATAAATCAACGAAAAGATATGTAATTCACTTACCATGAACATCCATTTCAATAAATTTTATATAGAGCAATGCATTGTTTATTGGAAAATAAATGGTAAACTAACATTTTATTAACATCACATTTATAAATTAACATTGCATGATGTTAATTCATTCACATTCTTTTTTTAAAAATTTTGTTCAAAATTTTAAAAGTATCTGGGTACATTTACGTGAAAGGGTATTTAATTTACACAGAATATAATTGGTAATTTGTTTTTTCAGTTCCACCGGCGAGTGCTCCGGCTGCCTTGATGTCTGCCGACGCTCCCAGTTTCAGCCCGAGCTGTTGGGTTCCGGCCAGCAACGGTGAGATTCCTCCTGGTGCTGTTGTCGGCGGACAAGACGGTGAAGACATGTTCATCGCGAGGGCTTCACATGAAGGAGCACTTATTCCTGGAAAGCTGATGGCATCTCATGGCTGTTGCTATGTACCTTGGGGTGGCGCTGAAAATGGAAAACCAGATTATGAAGTAAATTATTTCTCTAAAACATTTTTCCTTATTATATTTTTTGATGATTCTGGACAGTTCTTCTCTAATTCTCACCATAGCACAATTATATCTAAGAGTCATGTGTTTGAATCCCGCATGAACCCACAACATTATACAATTTCTATCATATCTGGGAGATTTGAGTTGTCAATTTTGTAATTACAATTGTGATTAAACACCTCAGTTTACATTCTAATTACAAAAACTCATTGGAAGTATAATTATATATGTATTATCTCTGTCTTTGTTGAATTTTGATTGTTGTAAAGAGTTTTCTCATTTTTTTTGTTATAATAATCTACAAACAAGTTAAAACAGAAACTACAATTAAAACAGAAAATATTTTTATAATTTTTCAATTTATTATTATAAAACACTTTTGCCCTCTTTACTTTTTTCTCTATAATTTTTAAAGGATTCTCAATTTTAATTAGCGGTCATGTTTTGTAATTTATTTCTAAACCTAGTACTCAACAAAAGAGTTCAGTTATATCCTCATTGATTTCTCCATTATACGTATTTATAAAGGATTTTCCATATGTTGAGAGCTTTTAAGATAATATGCAATCCTGTTTGCAATAAGATTCGCTTGTGACAATTGTCTAAATTGATTTTAATTGTACTTTCAGGTGCTTTGCGGATGCTCAGTCAACTGGGTGCCCACAAGCGGAGCAGCACTCCCCAACAACGCTCTCCCCGGTGGCGAATCCGAAGATGGCGAGCCGCTGTTTATCGGCCGTGTCTCGCACGAGGGCAGCCTCACCGTCGGAAAGGTGCAGTCTTCTCATGGAGTCTGCTACATTGCGTACGGTGGCCAAGAGCTCGGATTTGACGATTACGAAGTCCTTTGCACACAATAAACGCACACATACAAAAATATATGAATGGTATTGCGAATAAGCACTTCATGTCGCTTTTTAACATTTTATTTTAAGCATTTTAGTATTTCACATAGTCACGCGGTGTACGAAATACAAAAAATGTCATAAAAATTGATATTATTTATTTTAATAAATGTTATTTATGTACTGTATTGTATGCGAAAGCTTTTAACACAAATAAAGTTGTGTAAAAAAAAGTTTTGTTATTATTATTGTGCTAAAAAGAGAGTTTTAATAAACTAAATTAATTTAGATGTATGAAAACATAACAAACAATAAATTATGAACAAAGTATCACTTAAAAAAATAATTACTAAAATTATAAAAATAGGGGTACATAAATTCACAAAAAAGTTCACTTTTCATCAAACTATTTTTTAAATAATTTTAGTTCATTAGAAATTTTAAATATAATTTAATTAATGTGTATTAATGTGAGTTTGAATTACTGAAAAGTTGTAAATTAAATAACTGAAATATTATGATATTCTAATTGATTTTATGTAACAAACTCAAATATGTTTTTATGTCTTCTTTGTTGTAGTTAATATTATTTTTGCTGAATATTATACTTATTAAAAGTAAAAAAACTACATAGGGGGCAAATTTGTTTTTATTAGGTGACAAAATATCTTGTCCCAGCCCTGTAAAAATATATTTCTTAGTATCGTATTTATAAGAGGATGTGTAACAAATGTTTATATTATTATTATTCAGCTAAGCTGTAAATCTATTTTCAAATGATATGAGACGCTCTGACTTGAAAATGCTACAGTTTATGAAGATTGGCCAAAAAGGTTGTCATGGAAATTTTTGTTCAAGGTCCATCTCGGAATTTGACCAAAAAAAGAGGATAAAGGATAACAGATTGCCGCGAGAACTAAAAACATTTCGAAAATTTTATTCAAAGGCCAACTTTGATTCAAAAAAAGGTTTTTTTTTGGAATCTTTTGTTAAAGGAGGACGTATGGTTACCTTACGAATAAATATATTATCATTCTTTTTATCGTCAATGGTCTCAGCAAATACTTCAATGTCATCAGCATAACGAATGTTATTAATTGTCTCAACGCCGACTTTAATTCCTTTTTGTCCCTGAAGCGGTTCTTTAAATATGGTTTCTGAGTATATATTATAAAGTGTAGGAGAAAGAACATATCCCTGTATGACATCTCTCTCTGTTAATATATTTTATGTTAGTTCCCCTTCAATGCCTTTTACATCTGATTGATTCCAGTGCATATTTTTGAGCAGCGTTTTATCTCTCAAGCCCGATAGCCCTTCCATAAGATGAGCGTTAATGCTTTCTCAAAACCTATAAAGCAGATGTAAACATTGTACAAACTTCGTGACATCTGAAGTATTGTATGCGTGCGAAAGAGTGCTTCTCGTGTACCTGGGTCTTACTGAAATCCAAATTGTTCCCTGATAATAACTTCTTCACAAGGTGAATTCTACCTTGTATAATTTTAAAAATAATTTTCTGTGAGTGACTCATTTAAGTCTAAAGTCACTGCACATAAATTTAGTAGAATTATTATTTAATGGTAAGGGAATAAATGTCGATCGCAGTCAGTCGTGAGGTATTATTTCAGAGAAGTATATATTATAAAAGAATTTTGTAAATAAATTTTTCTCGTTCATATTTTTTTAAATTTTACTCATATTGAATCAATTCCGGTTGACTTATATTTTTATAGCTTATTCTACCTCAGACTTTAATATGTGCGGTCTAGTTTCAAGTTTATTATCATTTGTTATGCTTCTCTATGATCCCCAAATAATGATTTCATATACTTAGTCAAAACATTTTTTCAATGCTTTTTATTTCATTTCATATACAAAAATTATACGACTGATATTTTTATTGCTATTATATGCAACAATAAACATTAACACATAATTAAGTATTTTTTAATTTGAATCGTTAATGAACTAAAAAAACAGAAATATCATTTTAGTTGAACATTGGCAACAATTCGTAGCATTTGAGAAATTTGTTTGTTTTAGTGTCTCTAAAAATGAACTTTATACCTAAAGGTAATTTTTTAAATATTCGTTATATTATTTATAGTACATCGAGTTTCATATAAAAATCTATTTTAGCAAACCTCGGTTCGGTTTATGAGGGTATAGTGAACTTCAAAGTTAAAGCAAGAAGCAACGTTCACGTAATTTTAACCACAGGCCCTTACCTAACATCAACCATGGTTGAGGTTAAATTAAACAAATTGATTTATTTCGGTGTAAAAGCAAAGGCAGCATTCTTCTATAGAATTAAAATTGATCTTATGAGAATCAATTGCTTGTTATAATTAACACTGGTGAAGATTGATGCTTTAACTCTTATACCTCTCATGTTTACCTGAGGTTACCGGGTTATTATCGTATGAGCTGTACTGTTTTGTAGGTTACTCTTGGTAGAATAAACAACTCAAAGAGTATTATAAGACATACTCGCAGATCACGGATAAAATCTACATACTTAACTATGGGTATGTTAACTGATGATGAAAGTTTCGAATTCTGGGTGCGTTGGGAATACGGCTTCTTATATGTTGGAAGATATGGCGAAACTCGACCGTTTATGTCTTGCGAAGATATAGAGCCGTTTATAATTAGTCACATTGGAATCGCAACAGCTGCAGGTTACACCGGCAAATGGACCGTTGAAGGTAATTGCTGCAAATATTTTTTCTTATATTTTTTAATAATTCATTATTCTAATTTTATCTTCTAGGATGCGGTGATTATGAAACCAATAGGAGAGGCCATTTTATATTTTTCAGAGTTAGTTTAGGTTAGTGTTATTTTGATATTTGTTTTTTTTTATAATTAAAAAAATATCTTATAATATATTTTCAGTTGACTTCACATACTTTCCAATCTTATGTGGAAGGCAGATTTTCAAAGTTAAAACACATAATGAAGCTTCTATAGCTTTATCGGATGGGGTTTATGTTGATAGTAACATTATTGAAGTATTTTTATAGAACTAATATTTTAATTTAGTTTATTTTAATATATACTTGAATATTACAATTTATTTGTAGATGAGCCTCGGTGGAGATAATAACACATTATGCATTCTTAAGCGTAATGGTAAAATCTGCATTCAAATTGAAACTTCAAATGTATTGCAGAGTAGCAAAATAAACAGCTTTTGGGTTCAATGGGAAAACGGTTTTATATCTATCGGTAGAGAATTCGATTTAACACCGATTATGTCATGGGTTGACCTAGAACCTTTTGTGGTAACTCTCTTTGGACTCAAAACAATGGTAAAAGGCGTATGGAAAGTTGGAGGTTAGTATTCTTTAAGGTAAGAAGACCATTCGGAAAATTTATTAATATTTAATATATTCTTCAGATAATATAATTAAAACTAGTGAGAGATATGATTATTCGTTCCATCCCGTCACGTTTGGTTCGCTTGACTTTGTAATGAGTGCTTCTTCAAACTTCCAATTGATATTGTCTGATAGTCTATTGAAAGCCAGACCGATATGCGAAGTCTTCGTAAAAAATTATGAAAACGATATCTGTTTGTACGAGTATTGCTGCAAGAATTCTCACAGAGTATGTCGTCTGAAAATTAAAATATGATTAATGAATAATTTTATTAAAATGAAATAGTAAGGTCTCGTTCCAAGGTAGATCAAATCCTGACGTATATCAGGATTTCAAGCAGTACTCGGTTCAATGGGATCATCGTAATGTACGACTGAAATTATTGTCTGGTGAGATGCAAACTATCGAACTAGAAGGGTGTGATAGAAGCAATACCACAATTCGCTACATCGGGGTGTTGAATAAACATCCACATTTACCTGAAGATGGTAACGACTGAATATATTGTCGCTGCATGTTAAATATGATAGACTTGAGTTATTAATTTATAAATCAGTTTTGAAATCACATAACATTTGTGCAATTAATACAGATAAGTGTTGTTCTGATAGTCTCTGCGTTATGTAATCTCGAAGATCAGGTTGAACTTCTGGATTTCGAACTTGATAGCCGAAATAGATTTGAAGTAAAGTGCTAGTTTCTTCTTTGGTGTTCAAGGCAAGAAATGTCAAGTTCTGATAAGTGGAAATTTCAAATATATTCTTTTGGAGTTAAGGGTTCGTCTCTTCTTCTTTAAGTTTCATAGATATTTAAGAATAGCATATAATTTTACTATCGCCTATCAGTTGAATTATATTCGCTAATAGAAATATATATCTACTAGTGAAAATCTATTTGGACTTCACCAGTGAAAATATATCTTCACCGAAAAATACACATTCACTGTAAAATTTATACATCGCATGTAAAAAAATAATGGTAAGTATATAAATGTACATATTACTACATAAAGAAAAGTTGAAATCATATAATTTTACTAGCACCTGCTAGATAAATCATATTTTCCCTGGTAAAAATATATATCTACCGGTGAAAATGTATTCCGGTATGATTTCAATGAAATGATATATTTAAAAAAATATTTTCCGGATATAAGCGAGACTTTTTTAGATTTTTCTGAGGGATAACTCGAGAATTCTTGATTTAGAATCAGGGATGTCATTTCAGTTTTTCTAGGGTGGGGGCAAAAGTAGGCCAGGCAGTGGTCGTTTTTCTAATATTTCCATTTCATTAAATTCGTAGTATTTCATTAAATGACTTGCATTTTTCTGGCCAAATTCAAGGGGGGAGGGGGCAAATGCCATCCCTGCTTCGGAGCAGAAACAAACTATGTTATTGTCTGTTACCAATCTAATAAAGATATGCTTTGCATAACTATTATAGTTCAAACAGCTGGAGATTCGGCAAAGTTGTCAATGGATACGCAAATAACTATATCAATTACTTTTATTATGCTTTCAATAAGTAAGTCTGACAAATTTATTCTTATACTCATGGTGTGTGGTCATGCATTATCATACAAGATAATTGGACCTTTATTGACAAGTGTGAGTACCTTTGTTGAACCCTTTTGATTGATTTCTCAGCTGTAATTTTTAGTGGATGACAAAATTTTCTTTGTTTAATTTCAGTGTCACAAAATGCTTTATGGCTTTATTTTCGTCAAATAATTGTGCATTTCGCTTTCTATTGTCGTAAACGTTCCACTTTTCGCCACACTACAATACGATCGAGAAATAGAATTTCTGTTAAAAATACACTGTTCTGTTATTATTTAAAAATATATTAAACTATTTGATGCTTATTTTGATTAAAATATTTTCAACTATAATATATTAAAATTTCGCCTGATTTCTGAAATAGCATTAGCATGTTAGTCATAGTGATTATCTATATGTAGGAATAAAAAAAAATCTTTTGGTTATTATACATTATATTTAATATGCAGCAATATGTATAAATTTATATTGAATTAACATGCTTTAACATTATCTTTTCAATATCCAGGTTATAGACCATCGACTTCTTTGAAACCCTTGCCACGTGAGGTTTACTGGGTATCCGCTGAAGATGCAGGCATACCATCTTATGCTATAATCAGCGGTATAAACAAATTTGATAAAGTATTCGTCGCACGAGCAATACACGAAGGTTTACTGATACCCGGATCGGCATCATATAACCAAAACGTTTGTACTATAACTTACAACGGCTTGGTCTTCGAGAAGAACCATTTTGAAGTGAGTGATGATATTTAATCAATGATGATTATTATCGTTGATTTAAATTAATCTTGCAGGTTCTTTGCGGCAATTCTATAAGCTGGAAGACGGTGAGTGGTAATTTAGTACCGAATAATGTAATTCCTGCCGGAAAGAATATAGAAGGAGATATTATGTATGTCGGAAGAGTAATGTATGAAGAACTTGTGTTAATCGGCAGAGTGGAATCTCATGTCTTACACGTTCCATATAACGGAAGAGAACTAGGGTTTACGAGTTATGAAATTCTTTGTTTGGAACATACAGAAATAACGGACTGTGAGTTTGGTTATTAAATAAAATTATATATATATATACGTCTATATTATGAATATACATTTTATTTATTTAACATATTGACCATAAACAACGTCTTTGTCGTTAAATTAGTAGCAGTTTCACATCATTCAAATCAACATCAGAATCGTTACTTCAATCTTCGATGACTTCGCAATCAACCATGTTCCGTTGCAGTTTTACAGGATTTATTACTTAACAGAATTATAAGACTACCGACTTTCAGTTTTATTTTGCAATAATAATCCACTTAGGCTCAGGGAATTTTAAAACTCAACTTAATCAAGTAAAATAAACGATCTGCAACTAATCTAAGACACATAGATAATCATTTACATTGTAATAAAAAAATATCAAATACAATAAGGTTGAAAATGGTGTGTTATGAAAGCTCGTTGCATTGCTGTGATTTGATTAATTACATAAGTATAAATCTACTAGATAAAATCAGTAACGGTCAAACAGTGGATCGCATACCAATAAAATAAAAAATAAATTTGTGTATTAATAAAAAGTATAATAATAATAAATATTTCCACTACTAAATCTAAATTAACTCATGCATTATTATTACATAGACGCAAGGTTAGAACAAAAATAAATTTAGTGTTGTTTTTTGTCTTGAAATTGTATTATTATTAATAATAATAATTGCCATATAATTAATTTGAAGAATTTGCCCGAAAGTCATCCCTTATCTCTTTTTTTCTAGAAGCGGTTCGGTGTGCCATATGTGGTCTCTACAATGATATTGTATTTAATTGAACATCCTTAGAGCACATATTTTATAAAAATATTCTTTAAAAATCTATAAAATCACTTAAAAGCATAACACATTAAATACTGCGATTTATTTTCGAAAATTAAATCATAAACTGTTTTTTTTTATATTCATAACTTTTTTATTAGTTAGCATTATAAAGTGAAATTTTGAATATAATTTTTGATGGTTGTTTTTTTTTGTATTATCAGTGAACGTCAAACTATGAATTGTGTACCAATAAAAAAAATAAGAATCGTTTTTAAAAAAGATTGCAAGCCACTTGCCTACTTTAAACAGATCGTGAGTATTTCAGGGCCAAATATTAGCGGCAAACTTTAGAAGGACTTTAAGATTAGTTAAAGAGTAATTAATATGCATAGGAAGCCCTAACATGGTGATGGGATGTAAGCAGTGCTGTCAGCCCGATTTCGGAACAATGGATTTCCATGTTTCAATGATGACTTTCTATTGGGACAATGAGTACATTTCACACTGAATGGCTAACAGCTAACTTCGCTTATACATAGAAGGTTCTCCTACGTGCTATATATTCGGTTGTGAATCTACTATAACTTGTTTTCAAAGTTGTAATCGTCGAAAATAATTTTAAAAGATTTGTATACATAAATTCAATTTTTAATAAAAATTATATGAATTTTGATTTCGAACAATGGGTTTCCGGAAACTTTTGATTTTTAACAACCCATGGAAACCTAAGAGTGATACCACTGGATGTAAGTATTAAAAAAGGGACTTGAAATGTGTTTATATGGTGAGGATATCGATTTTTATGAACTATTTCAGTTAATATAATATTAGTGACATCTTTAGCGAGGGGCTAAGAATGCAGTTTAAAATGTGTTTTATTTTGTATGAGTTGAAATTGTGAAACACATAAATTTATGCACACGGTATTCAATGTGTTAAGTACCTTTACAAATGATCTTCAAGACACACAAAAAATATTCATTTTCTCACACATCAAATAGTATTGTATTGTTACTTGTATCGTTGGTCTGCCACAGTTTTGCGTATAAAGGGCCACCCGGAAGACATACCCAAGCTTTCTAAATAAACGTTCTCTCCCATTCGTCCAAGCTATTAAGAAGCACATTTACTAAATATTTATAGTGCATGGCAATAAAACAAATATTTCTATTATTTAGTAATTTATTTTGTGTGGATAATACAGTGCTGCAAATCGCTAATTCAATACTGCGTTTGAGTGATGTGAATTTTGCTACTGTAAATGCATTACACGTATATATAATAATAAGTTCAAATAAAGAAGACAATTTTTAATACGCCTAATATAAATTAAAAACGCTTAAATTAATTTATACAACGTCTGTAAATTTCACAGAAACTTGCAAACTTTTGCTTAAGTGATATGTTAACGAAGGCTGCAAATAATACAACGCACGGAAAGGAAGTCAATTTATAGATGCGAAAGTAAGAAATCTTAATAGTGGAACGACACTCAATAATGCATACGAACACGACGATATTAAAAGTGTAACATTTCATAAATATACAACACATATATAGTAATACAAATATTTTATTCTCCAAAGTTAGACCCCGAAGATAATAAATGTAGTCAGCAAACTATTTCTCTATTTATCCACAAACATTCATATTTTTGGAAATCACGATTCGTTTAATTTATTAAATTCTAAAGTTCATTCAATTGCTGTTTGTAAAAATGTCTATCGAACACAAATTAAGTATAGCACATAATATACAAATATCCGATGGAAAAGTAACGTTTTATGAAAATATATGAAAGAAAGTCATTTCTTCGAGGGTATAAAGTATTTATAAATTAGGCAGTTCGCAAAATGACGTGAACGCCAGAGTCGGTGTCCACGGGCATGCTCAATTCCCCGACTTTGAGCGCAAAAGCTGCCTCTTCGAACGGTCTTTGCATGGCTCCGCGTCCGAAAGGTCCTAGGTCTCCGCCTTTCTTCGCAGACGAACAATCGGAATATTTTTGAGCCAGCTCAGCGAAAGTGTTCCGACCGGACACAATATCTTCACGATATTCTGTAAAATAAAGATGTAAATTTATTTTTATTATCAATTAATCATCACATCGTTGAACGACGACTCACGTTTCAGTATTTCTAAAGCGTCCTTTTTTGATCTTGTTATGTTTTCCTCCCTCCAGGACGAAGGACGCCGAGAACCTTCATGCTTCACCAACAAATGGCTGCAACGAACTTGTCCTGGACCTGCCGAAGAAGGTTCAGCAGGATTTTCGGGCCTATCCCATTGCGACTCCTTTGTGTATAAGTTCAGATAATAATGTTGACCTGAAATATATTGAACATGAAGTCTTTTTGTCGGAAGAGCGATTGTTTATTATAATATATTTAGTTTTGTATGACGCGTTATAATTTTTTTAGGTGCTATAAGCGAAACGATGTAATGTATTGTTCTCGGCATAAAACCAAAAGTTTCGCGAGTATATAAAACAGTATTTTAAATGAATTGATTTTTTCCAAAAGTACTTTTGTTGTATTCAATTCACCATAAATCTGGTATATATTTAGATATAAATCAGGTGCTTCAACAAACTGAACTGGTGTATTTTGGCCAATTAAATTTATTTATTGATTGTGTTACAATCTGTGAGTCTCATAAATGTCCATTGTTGACGTTTTAAAAAGTCTGTGGGGGTTCTGGCAACACCATTCTGTATCTAAGTTATGTTGGTTCTGGCACATAGCATTTTGTTTAAATCGCGATTTCTCTCGAGGGTCAACCAAATAAATTGTCAAAGTTATATTTAAAGATTTCTAAAGTAGTATCTCTTAATACTTTAGAGGCTACTGAAAATTTTATAATTTTATGCACACCATAAAATAGCTATAACTTTTAATTTATACTACTTGTCAAAAGTTCAAGATTAAGACCTGCAACAATTTTCATAATCACGAATCCACCCTTATTTATTTCAATTATTAAAAATAATGTACTATATAAGAGGGAATTATTTTTAGAGATATGTGCATTTATTATAAATAATTTGTTCCATAAAACGAATTGTTTGTGCATTACAAGTATATACGTCTCTGTTTTACAAAACAAGTAACTGTTTTGTCAGTGTATCGCGTAGCTCCAGGGTAGCCAACTAAATCCATCACCACAGTACTTCTAGCAATTTAGTATTGCATAATAAGGCTTCACTTTGAGCTCTTATGGTGAATCAGCGAGAGCAATGAAAACGGTGCTATAACACACGGTGGGTCGGTATGATCGAATAAGAGTGTTGCTTTAGTAAACGATGGCCCACGCCATCAGGCAGAATGTCAATTAACAAAATTAAAAATGAAATATTAAAAAAAAAACAGCAGTTGATATTTTTTTGCACTATTTCAAAATTTGTTAGTATGTGGGGGGCACCTATTCATGCCATATTTTAAAAAATATTATGGTTCAATAAATTCAAGTGATTTACAGCCTTAAATTATACTAAGTAACCATATCATTAAGCTTAAGATTTATGGCACCTTTAGATGTACGAGTACTGGCGATTTTTTTGATGACACCTATAGTAACCAACAGCGGTAACAGGAATAATAACCAGACGTGTTCTGCAATATGTAGCAAAGATCACTCAAGAAAAATTATAAGGTTTTTAAATTGAAAATTTTACGAGAGGTCAAATTAGACGATCAATTATAAAATGCTTTGTTACATAAAACTAATTGTTTATGCATTACAATAATAAGAAATGAGCATCAAATAAATGCATAGATTAAGCAACATTTATTTGTAGTGTGCGTTAGCCTTTCCTTAGTGTAACGAATGACCGAAAACTACTAATAAAATTTCTGGAATAGTTTTGTATGTTTTGAAATGGTTAATTTGAGTTTATTATAATAATTTAATAAAATAGAGTACAATTTAAATTGGGAATATATAAAATAAAATGTGAATTTATTGTAAGCATTTTATAAAATATATGTGAATTAAAAAATATAGTGAGTTTTCTAGTTATCCTCTGAATTTGCACCTGTGGTATGCAATATGTTTTGTGCTTCGGTCGAGTTAAATGCTTATAATAATATTTACATGAAAATTACATAAAGAAATTGGTAGAGAGCATTTATTTGAAACAGAATAATAATATTAATATTAAAAGTTTATTTTTTCGATGAATTTAAATCAAATTTTCAGTATAAGAGTTTAAGTAATCTGTTTGTTTATGCATGTATAGTAAATTTTAAATAGATTTATTGCAGTCATGGAGCGTTCCCCGTTCTAAACAATGCTCGCTCGCACCTAAGCTGTCCAACAGTTAAATGAAAAACTTGTTATACACCTAGTTAATAATTATTTATTTCATTAAATTACTATTAATGCGCATTTTATTTAATACATTGCTCATTCAAATTGTACTCTATTTTATTAAAATAAACATTACTTACTAAACGAATATGGATTCTTGTTCCCACTTTTTCACGAATAGCTTGTAAGCTATTGAATAATCATTTTCTATAGTTTACAATTATTATTGTGTTCCACATAAATGCTCTCGATCAATATTGTCATGTAATTTTCTTGTAAATATCAATATATAAGGAGTTAACTTGACCGAAGCACAAAATATATTGCATACCGTAGGTGCAAATTTAGAAGGTAACTGTAGAAAACTCACTATATTTTTATAATTCACATATATTTTATAAAATGCTTAATAATAAATGAGCATTTTATTTCATATATTGCTTTTTCAAACATTTTATTACAACAAACTCAAATTAAACATTATTTCGTTCGCTACACTAACGAAATGCTAATGTGCACTTTATATATTTTAATGCACACTACAAATAAAATGTTGCTCAATCTATGCATTTATTTAATGTTCATTTCTTATTATTGTAATGCACAAACAAATCATTTTATGGAATAAAGTATTTTATATATTGTCCATTTAAATTGTCCCCTTAAAAATATTGTTACCAAAATAAATAATAATACTATTTTCTGTATTTACGTTAATATTATGGCATTTGTTTTTTTGGACTCTCCATTTTTTCTTCTACGCGAGCAATATTTTTATAAATTGAAAATGAACAACGATTGTTATAAATTGTGCAGGGGTTTTCTACAAATAATAGACGAATGAATATTAAAAAATATGTTTTGGCCACCCCAATCGCTAGATTTAAATCTAATTGAGTTTTTAGGGGATAAGCTTCTACAGAGTGAGTAGACTAATATATCAACCACTACATTGAAAAAAATAGTTATTAGAATGCCAAGAATAATTAAAGCCGTGTTAACTGTTGGATTTTTTGATGAAAAGGCCATTAATTTTTTGTTTCAAAAATACTATTTTAGATTGTAATTTTAGGTTAATTGATAAATAAATATTTAATCTTTCATATAATCTTAATATCGTTTATATGTACGATTTGACAGTTTTTATGAGTGAAAAGTTCTAAATGTTAATTATACAAAAATGTTGACATTTGATTGACAACGAATAGACTATGTTTTATACATAAGAAAGTGGAAAAAGCATCACATTATTGGCAGCACTATAATGTGATGCTTTTTCACATTTTGTAAAAAGGATTCAAATTGTTGGGTGGTTAAAAAGTATCTTTCAAAACAAAGAACGTTAATTTCAAAATAAACAAACGGTCCAAACGCGCACGTCGACGGCCATGTACGAATTAGCGTCCGTCTTCGCCGGCTCGCTAGGTGTTAGGTTAAGGGCGGGAACCTATCGATCGATACCGTTCGTAATATAAAAAAAACACCGTAAGGACAAATGTAACATATTATATAGCAGTTTATTGATTACAGTTCGAGTTACCGGTGGATCTGCTGAGGCGTTTCTCCCAGCCGGCGGGCAACGCGCGCTCTTCGTCCGACATCTCGACATATACTTAACGCTTATTGCCATACGCATTTATTAGCTACCACAAAGCGCTAAAAAGAGCTACGTATAAATAACTTTATTTTAATTTACAAACAATTTAAATACACAATATTGTGGTAATATGCTCAAAAACAATTTAACTAATTTGTTTGATCAATGCAAACCTTTATCCGTCCGTGCACTGCATTTATCAGATTATCGATGTTAAAAATAGGTCAGTTAACATATTTGGCTAAAAAAAGATTGTTTTAAATTTATAACAATTTATAATTAACATTTTTTATTTTATATAAAAATTGCAAAATTTATATATTTACATTTTTTTTGTGTGCCAGTGCTCGAAACATTTATCGATACATAAGCTTTTAGCATTTATACATTAAACATATAATTTTATTATTTATTGAACATATGTGGCACCTAAGTTTGCGTTCGATCTTTTCTAGCCAATGTTCGGAATGTTTTACCTTTAATTTCATAGTAGAACGAGACCACGCTATGCCTTTTTGTTATGTTTATGCACGCACATAAACACATATCCTACTCAGATCCGATGACGCAATATATTTTTTTACATTTTTCTTTACAAATTATAATATTGAAAAATAAACAATAAAAATCATATCTATAAAAATTAAACATAAATTACTTAAAATAAAACATACATCTATAAACATATTAAAATAATTAATTAAAAAAATCTAAATGTCTAGCAATCCGGGCATTTTATTACTTTATGCATTTGACACACAGCTCTATGACAAACAAAACACGATACACGCATAATTTTATTACCAGAACAATGTTTACACGTACGTCTTCGTCCAAGATTACGAGTATTACTGGGTGAAGATGATGTAGGAAGATGTCTGATCGCTATTTCGTGAAGTAATTGGATTTCTTACTAAAAACTGTTTAATTTCACAACAAGTCAAAGCAGTGTATGATATTGCAACGCATTTGAGTGTTTAGTGGCAAAAAACTGCGTATGTCCTTTCAGTACGTCATGTAAAAATTTGTAATAAAAAACATTATACAAAAACTCATATTTAATTAGTATATTCTTCAAACATAAATATCTAAGGAATTTATACGTTTTTTTAACAGCAGCCTAATTATAAAATTATCTTTTGATCCTATGTTCTATATTTATGATTCTTTTTAATTATTTTGTAAAATAATGATTATTTTCTATTTAAAAATCATGCGCAGAAATTCGTTCTATTTGAACCGACCATTTGTTTTGACAGCACCGGTTTTGTGTCATTTTAGCGTCGAATGACAACTTCAAGCCTAATTACAATGGCGTTAATCAAAACCGGTATAATCCGTTTTAATCACTGAAATGTTTAAAATTTACTTATGTTAAAAATAGCAGTTAGAAACAAAGCAGATTGTCTTTGTTAAATGTCCTTTTAATACTTCATTTTTATAGAATCTGCCATAGAAAACGACGAAGATAGGTTTGCTTCCATTGATGTGATACAATACCAAGTCCAGGTAATGAACCTTAATATGTGACACGAATTAAAGCATGTAATATTAAATGATGTTTTTCTTTTCAAGTTGTTAAATGTTAAACGCGAATACGATAATGGCGAAGTAACGTTCATAGACGACATGTTCGAAACAGGTTAGACATTAAATAGTACTCAATGACATTTCATTTTAATATATTTCAACAATTATTTCACTTTAGAAATGCACGATGTTAAGGATGTACTTAAGGCGAATACTATCAGTTTGGATAAATCTTATCAAATTAGCAACATCACCAAAGTAATAGTTATATAGATATTTTTCATTTACTTCGATTTTTACAACTCATCTAATGAATACAATTTAAATTTAAGGAACCGGAAAAAGAAAAATCTACTGGATTTCAACATCATAATTCTCATAAATATGAGTGTGACATATGTGAAAAAACATTAAATTCTAAGAAAAGTCTCAAACGACATTTGCTAGCTCATAGTGACAATCGTGATATTGAATGTGAAAAATGTGGAAAAGAATTCAAATATAAAACAACATTGTCAGAACATATAAAAACTCACACGGATATTCGAGACTTTGAATGTGCAAAATGTGGAAAAGCATTTTATTATAAAACTGCACTTGCAAAACATATGATCACTCATAGTGATGTTCGTGACTTTATATGTAAAAATTGTGGTAAAGCATTCAAATCCCAAAGCAATCTTTCATCACATATTCAAATTCATAAAGACGTTTGTGCATTTGAATGTGAAAAATGTGGAAAGGTATTCAATTATAAAGCCAGACTTTTATCACATATGAGAATTCATAGAGATGTTTGTGCCTTTAAATGTGAACAATGTGGAAAAGCATTTAAATGTAAAGGCATACTTTCAAAACATAAGCAAACTCATGGCAATGTTCATGTGAAATGTGAAAAATGTGAAAAAACATTTAAAGGTAAAATTCACCTTTCACAACATATGAAAATTCATAGCAATGTTTGTGAATTTGAATGTAAAAAATGTGGAAAAGCATTTAAATGTAAAAGGTTTCTTTTATCTCATATGCAAATTCATAGCGATGTTCATGTCGAATGTGAAAAATGCGGAAAAGCAATTAAAGGTAAAAGATACCTTTCAAGACATATGCAAACTCATAGCGAAGTTTGTGTCTTTGAATGTGAAAAATGTGGAAAATCATTCAAAACTCAAAACAGTGTTACAAAACATATGAAAATTCATAGAGATGTTTGCGACTTTGAATGTAAGAAATGTGGAAAAGCATTTAAATGTAATAGCTACCTTTCAAAACATATGAATACTCATATCGATATTTGTGACTGAATAAGAAAATGAGGAAATTGTGGAAAAGCATTTAATATCAACTCAATCTTTCACAACATATAAAATCACATATCAATGTTTGTGAGTATGAATGTGAAAAATTTTGAAGAGAATTTACACTAAAAATATACCTTTCATTACATGTGCAAACTAATAACAATGCATTTAAAATTAAAATCTAACTTTTATACCATATGAAATCTCATAATGATTTTGCATGTGTTTAATGTGGATTTATTTAATTTTATTTTGAAATTGTCAAAAGTAATGATATCAGTAGATGAAATACAATTTCTAATTAAACTGCCTTTTCATTATAGCTTTTCGCTCATAAATTATGAACTATTCGAATTGGAGGTACACAAACGATTTGTCTTTCAGGTATTTAGTGGCTTTTCAAAGTGAATAATTGGTATCCTGTTTATCTGTTAGTCCTTGTAAATAATTGGATATTACTACTTTACAAGACATACGGTATCAGCTATATTCGTGACTGGATGTAAAAATTGTGGAAAAGCATTCAAATTTAAAAACTAACAGTCAGAGTATATGATAACCCACAGCGATGGCTACATTCTTAGGTGGACCACAACGAGAGTGCGATGGTTGGAGGGGCCTTGTTTGTCGATTGTTTATATCATTATTCAATCATTTTTAACATATAATATCTTCAATAAAATACTACTGCAGCGCCCAATCTGTGTATAATTATCACCAAACACCATCTGTCCACCAAAATATCAAACCGTAACCATAATTGCATTACTATTGTGCATGTTTTGATAGAACTAACACCCTCATGGTTCTCATCAACCAAAGAAGTCTTTTTGATTTTTAAGGATCTCATCCCCAGTATAATATTTATGTAGCATCCACACAAAAACCATTATTAAGCTCACTACCGCCTGTTATGGTAAATCAATAATAAAACCAAATTTATTTTTAGAAAATACGGTCAAAGAAATGCACTGTAAAATGATAACATGAAATAACATTTTCCTTGAATAAGTTTGACAGAAAGTTTTCTTACAATATCCTTTCCCTTTGTGTGCTATATAAATCCGCGCGTTACTGTGCTGTGTATTATCGACACCCCATAATTATAACTAAGCCTGTATATAAAAAAATATTACTTATTAGCTTATTCTCAACGAGGTTTTCAAGCATCGTAAACCGGAAAAAAATATTTCTTCGGAAACGATACTGATTGGCAAACTAAATAAAATTTCACAATTAGAAATTATCAACTGATAAACATAGATTAGTAATAAATATGCAGCCATAATGTTGTAGGGGGCCTATTTATGGCCAAAACTCGGCAACTGATTTTTTTTCTACTGGTAAACTTCGGCGCTTTCGTACGCGTGCCCGCGCCCCGTATATTAATAAGCAACATGTAATTTCAAATCGTGCAATAAAACACTACTGCAGCTGCTCAATCTGTGTCTAATTGCATCCCATCGCCAAAATGTTTTAAAATTTAGCCATAACAAATTATTGATAAAACTAGATAAAATAAGTATAGATAAAAATAAGTAATGAGAACAATCTAAACAGAATAATAATTTAAAACCTAAGATATTACATTTGGATTTTAATCAGTATTTTCCCCATTCGGTCAAATAAATTACAATATTTTTAGGATTGATATTTGGCAAGATAATGTCGAAAAGCGATATGTATTTTATTTTAAGAAGTTTTTGTTTAAATATAGCAGATTAAAGAAAATAAATTCGGATTAGGACAATGGCGGAACTTCACAATGCAGTATGGAGCATTTCAACAGGCTCGTGCAAAAGAGGGTGACAGTGGCCACAGGCGCTATGATCAGGAGGTGGCAAAATTATCTTTACAAATTTGAACCTTTGCACAATAATCGAACACCTAAACTGGAGATTTGAAAAACTTCGGAAGATGTCACAGGATATGGATTTTCTTACTGGTTCAAACATCATCACTGAGCTGAGAATATGTCCTATGAACCTTGCGACAGGTATGTTATTTCAACTTTTTCCAGGGGAAGGCAAAAGTTATTCAGTCAGTAGTCGTTTTTTCATATTTGGATTTTATCAAGATTCACAATATTTCATTAAATGACATGCATTTTGATGACCAAATTCAAAGAAGAACAAATGTTCCCACATGTCCCCCCCTCTCAAATAACCTCTTTGTTTAGAATCCACGTCAAAAATAATAAAATCGTGCTGTCGCGGTGGAAACGCTCAATTACTTAGCGTTCATATTTTTATAACAATATTATGACTTACAATAAGCTTGTAACTGATATATACAAGCTGCTAGTTGTAAGTTGACTGGCAGGTCCAGTCCACTGGCGCCTTCAATTATTATATGCATATTTGTACGCAACGGCCGTTCTATGTATTCTTTATTCTGTAGTCCAGATCTTCTTGTAAATATGTTAAAATTATCTATTGATCCTATGTTCTACATTTTATTATTATTTTTCTTTTTTATTATTTTGTAAAATTAACATTTCGAACTTGCGATTATTAATTAGTTAATCCTATATTTTTCAATTATGCTCAGAAATTCGTTCTATTTAAACCAAACATTAGTTTTGACAGCACTGGTTTTGTGTCATTCTAGCGTCGAATGACAACTACAAGCCTATTTACGATGGCGTTTATTAAAACCGGTATAATCCATTTTAATATATTTTTAAATCTCGAGGAATCACCGAAGTGTTTACTTGATAGACAATTAAATTGGTTTATGTTAAAAATAGCAGTTAGAAACAAACGGTATTGTCATTGCTAAATATAATTTTAATACTTTCTTTTTTATAGAAACTGCCATAGAAAACGACGAAGTAACATTTGCTTCCATTGATATGATACAATGCCAAGTACAGGTAATGAACTACTTAATATGTGCACTAATTAGAGCATGTGATATTAAATAATAATTCTTTTCAAGGTCTTAAATGTAAAACGCGAATACGATAATGGCGAAGTTACATTCGTAGACGACATGTTCGAAACAGGTTACACATTAAACAGTATTATGTGACATTTCATTTCCATATATTTCAACAATTATTTCACTTTAGAAATGCACGATGTTAAGGATGTACTTAAGGCGAATACTATCAGTGCTGATAAATATTATCAAATTAGTAACAACACCAAAATAATAGTAATATAGATCAGTTATCATGTATTTATATATTTACAACACATCTAATGAATTCAATTTAAATTTTAGGAATCGGAAAAAGAAAAATCCATTGGATTTCTACATCATGACTGTCATAAATATGAGTGTGACGTATGTGAAAAAATATTAAATTCTAAGAAAAGTCTCAAACGACATTTGCAAATTCATAGTGTAAATCGTGATATTGAATGTGAAAAATGTGGAAAAGTATTCAAATATAAAAGAACACTATCGGAACATATAAAAACTCACATGGATATTCGAAACTTTGAATGTGAAAAATGTGGAAAAGCATTCTATTATAAAACCGCACTTGCAAAACATATGATTACTCATAGCGATGTTCGCGACTTTGGATGTAACAAATGTGGTAAAGCATTTAAATCCCAAAGCAATCTTTCATCACATATTCAAATTCATAAAGACGTTTGTGCTTTTGAATGTGAAAAATGTGGAAAAGCATTCAATTATAAAGCCAGACTTTTATCACATATGCAAATTCATAGAGATGTTCGTGCCTTTGAATGTGAACAATGTGGAAAAGCATTTAAATGTAAAGACATACTTTCAAAACATATGCAAACTCATGGCAATGTTCATGTCGAATGTGAAAAATGTGGAAAAGCATTTAAAGGTAAAAGACACCTTTCACAACATATGAAAATTCATAGCAATATTTCTGAATTTGAATGTGAAAAATGTGGAAAAGCATTCAAACGTCGATTGTATCTCTCTCAACATATAAAAATGCATAGCTATGTTCGTGACTTTGAATGTAAAAAATGTGGAAAAGCATTCAAATACAAACAATCCCTTATACAACATATGCAAACTCATAACGATGTTGATATCTTTAAATGTGAAAAATGTGGAAAAGCATTTAAATGTAAAAGGTTCCTTTTACCCCATATGAAAACTCATACCGATATTCATGTCGAATGTGAAAAATGTGGAAAAGCAATTAAAGGTAAAAGATACCTTTCAAAACATATGCTAACTCATAGCGATATTCGTATCTTTGAATGTGAAAAATGTGGAAAATCATTCAAAACACAAAACAGTGTTACAAAACATATGAAAATTCATAGAGATATTTGTGGCTTCGAATGTAAGAAATGTGGAAAAGCATTTAAATGTAAAAGCTACCTTTCAAAACATATACTAACTCATGACGATGTTGGTGACTGAATAGAAAAATGAGAAAATTGTGGAAAGGTATTTAAATGTCAATTTAATCTTTCATAATATATAAAAATGCATATCAATCTTTGTGACTGATTGTGAAAAATATTGTAAAGCATTTAAACTAAAAAGGTACCTTTCATAACATATGCAAACTCATATTAATGCACTTAAAACTTTAGCTAACTTTCATACCATATGAAATCTCATAGTGATTTTGCATGTGTTTAAAGTGGATTTTTTTATGAATTAATTTTAAAATTATCAAAAGTAATGATATCGGTTGATAAAATACGCTTTCTAATTAATCTGCGTGTACTACTGCCTTTTCATTATAGCTTTTCGCTCATAAATTATGAACTATTCGAATTGGAGGTACACAAGCGATTTGTCTTTTCAGGTATTTAGTGGCTTTTCAAAGTGAATAATTGGTATCCTGTTTATCTGTTAGTCCTTGTAAATAATTGGATATTACTACTTTACAAGACATGGGGTATCAGCGATATTCGTGACTGGATGTAAAAATTGTGGAAAAGCATTCAAATTTAAAAACTAACTGAGAAACTACTCACAGATATGGCTACAATCTTAGGTGGACTACGACGGCTGGAGAGGCCTTGTTTGCCGATCGATTATATCATTTAACATATAATATTTTTAATAAAATACTACTGCAGCGTCTAATCTGTGTCTAATTACCACCAATCACCACCCGTCCGCCAAAATATCAAACAGTAACCATAATTGCATTACTATTGTGCAAGTTATGATACAAATAAAACCTTGGTTGTTATCAACCGTAAAAGTCTCGGTTTTCAATGATCTCATCCTCAGCATGATATTTTGATAGCATCCAAACAAGCCCATAGCCTGTTATGGTAAATCAATAATAAAACCAAATTTAATTTTTAGAAAATAAGGATTGTAAAATGATTATATAAAAAAAATTTGACATACGATTTTATTGGTGTAGAGCAGTGATTCTCACTTAAAATTTGGCTGTGGCCGCATTACAGACATCAAAGGTCCTATGGAAATGCCTTGTGGCTGCACCAAATATGGATTTTGGGATGTGGTAAAAATAGCTTTTGTATTTACATAAAAATGAATCAACTTATAAGTATATATTCAATTAAAGACAACATTTAAGCATATTGATTTTTATTTATTTAAAAGTAATTAAAATGGAAATTGTTGAACAGTTCTCTCTTCCAATATTTACTATGATACGTTTTTTATTGAAATGTTTGTTGGGGGCCGCACATGAGAACCACTGGTGTAGAGGGCCTATTTATATGTATTTATTTAGGTTAGTTATGCCCAAAACTTGGCGAAACTCTGGTAACACTGGCGTAACGGACACTTCTCGTGGCAGCCCTGGCGGGCTCGCATACCAGTGTGAGCCTCGCGCAACGTCCGCTCACACACATAATAACATGTAACTATAAATCGTCTATAAAAATATTACTGCAGCGGCTCAATCTGTGTCTAATTGCCACCCGTCGTCAAACTAGCAACCTAATATAAATAAATCCGCGCGTTACTGTGCTGTGTATTATATACACATGTAAAAACGAGTGATTTAAAATCGGAATATTCATAAAAATCGCTTTAATTATTTATAGTTGAGGTCATCATTTAATAATAATTGCAATTTAATTGCTGAAAATAAATAAATCGGCAAATGAACAGCACAACTTGCCGAATAGACAGCTTTAACTGGAGGTCCAAGAGCGATTAGCACGAAACACGGACGGTAAGTTATAATTTTTTCGAAAATAATTTATTAGTAATTTACAAGTACTTGTGTTGAATTTATGTGTTTAAATAAATAAATGTTATTTTCAAGTCATCCAACAACTTTACAAAATAATTTTAAGTCATCTCTTATTCTCAGTAGTCTCTGATCATGGGCAGGTAACGACAAGCACATTCAAATTTTTTAGCAACATTGCTCGAAATTATTAGAAGGAAATGTTACATATTTATTTAAGTTTTTAAGCGAAATCTAAAGCTGGCGCTCCAGGCGACCGTCTGTGCAAGTTGTCCCTTCAGTTCCGTCCTATTGCAGAAGGGCACGTTTATAACGTTTCCAGATTTTTCCGTAAACATGTTATTAAATAAATTATCTTTTGATCCTATATTTTAAATTTCTTATTATTTTTCTTCCTTTTAATTATATTGGAAAATTACCATTTCAAACATTTGATTATTGATTAGTTAATCCCATATTTTTCGATCATGCCCAGAAATGTGTTCTATTTAAACCAAATATTAGTTTTAAAAACACTGATTTTGTCATTCTAGCGACGAATGACAACTTCAAGCCTACTTACAATGGCGTTTATCAAAACCGGTATAATCCATTTTAATATATTTTTAAATCTCAAGGAATCACTAAAATGTTTACATGACAGACTACTTCATAAAATTTATTTATGTTAAAAATGGCAGTTAAAAACAAACCGTATTGTCTTTGCTAAATGTGATTTTAATACTTCATTTTTATAGAAGCTGCCATAGAAAACGACGAAGATACATTTGCATCTATTAATATGATACAATACCAAGTCCAGGTAATGAACCTTCATTTGTGACACTAATTAAAGCATGTGATATTAAATTATGTTTTTCTTTTCAAGTTGTTAAATGTAAAACGCGAATACGATAATGGCAAAGTTGCATTCGTAGACGACATGTTCGAAACAGGTTAGACATTAAACAGTATTAAGTGACATTTCATTTCAATATATTTCAACAATTATTTCACTTTAGAAATGCACGATGTTAAGGATGTACTTAAAGCGAATACTATCAGTGTGGATAAATCTTATCAAATTAGCAACAACACCAAAGTAATATTCCTAAAGATATTTTTTATTTACTTACATATTTACAACTCATCTAATCAATACAATTTAAATTTTAGGAACCGGTAAAAGAAAAATCTACTAGATTTCAACATTATGACTCTCATAAATATGAGTGTGACATATATGGAAAAACATTAAATTCTAACAAAAGTTTCAAACATTTGTTTAATCATAGTAACAATCGTGATATTGAAGGAGAAAAATGTGGAAAAGTATACAAACATAAAAGAACATTATCAGAGCATATAAAAAATCACATGGATGTTCGAGACTTTGAATGTGAAAAATGTGGAAAAACATTAAAATATAAACAGTCTCTTATAAACCATATGCAAACTCATAGCGATGTTGATATATTTAAGTGTGAAAAATGTGGAAAAGCATTTAAATGTAAAAAGTTTCTTTTATCCCATATGAAAACTCATAGCGATGTTCATGTCGAATGTGAAAAATGTGGAAAAACAATTAAAGGTAAAAGAAACCTTTCGAATCATATGCAAACCCATAGCGATGTTCGTGTCTTTGAATGTGATAAATGTGGAAAAGTATTTAGATGCAAAAGGTTTCTTTTACCCCATATGCAAACTCATAACGATGTTCATGTCGAATGTGAAAAATGTGGAAAAGTATCTAAAGGTAAAAGACAACTTTCACAACATATGAAAATTCATAGCAATGTTTTTGGATTTGAATGTGAAAAATGTGGAAAAGCATTCAAACGTCGATTGTATCTCTCTCAACATATAAAAATACATAGCCATGTTCGTGACTTTGAATGTAAAACATGTGGAAAAGCATTCAAATATAAACAGTCCCTTATACAACACGTGCAAACTCATAGCAATGTTGATATCTTTAAATGTGAAAAATGTGGAAAAGCATTTAAATGTAAAAGGTTTCTTTTATCCCATATGCAAACTCATAGCGATGTTTATGTCGAATGTGAAAAATGTGGAAAAGCAATTAAAGGTAAAAGATATCTTTCAAAACATATGCAAACTCATAGTGATGTTTGTATCTTTGAATGTGAAAAATGTGGAAAAGCATTTAAATGTAAAAGCTATCTTTCAAAACATATACAAAGTCATAGCGATATTTGAGACTGAATAAGATGAAGAGAATATCGTGGAAACCATTTAAGTATCAACTCAATGTTTCACAACATATAAAAACACATCTTGATGACTTCGAATGTGTAAAATATTGAAGAGCATTGAAACTAAAAAGGTAACTTTCATTACATATGCAAACTCATAACAATTCACTTAATCACTTCTTGCTTTTGAACGAACAGTTTTCGCCTGCGGCGCATGTGTCGTATCACACCAAGCCAAGCGTTGCTCGCCTATTTTAAACTGCATTAAATACGATATACAAATGAGATGCGGTCGCCACTTGCCACTCGTAGAGAGTTACGCATATAATTTCATAGATTTTATCGTATTGAAAAACATGAAATATTTAGTAAGCATTATTCTTCAAAAATTTGTAAAAAAGTGCAATTTTTCACGAAATTTTTGTATATTGAATTTTATTTAGTATTTTGTATACGATAAACAAAACGCGTACGCCAGTTGCTACTTGACGCTAGGTACAGATTTACACATGTTTTCTCTTCTTTATATTATTGTAAGACAATAAAAAAATGTGAGCATTATACATATTTCAAAAACTTAAAAAATTTCAATTTTTTTTGTTTAGTTTATATTGATTTTTATTTATATATGTATGTATATCGATTTTAATATTATATAATCCCTTGATATTCAAGTTCCCTTTATAATGGAGAGTGACAGTGAATTGGAGGACTTGAACTTAGATAATTGAGATAATGGATCGTCTACTATGGTTCCAAGTTCAGGATTGGAAAAGAAATTTCGAAATGAACATCAAGTGAATCACTTAGAATTAGACGAATGGACGGAAATCAATATCCGTACAGATATATCACCACCTTTAGCTCCGTTTGAATTGATTGGAAATTCTTCGTCATCATTTGTACAATGCCTTTACAGTTCTTCGATTATTTTTTTGATGATGAATCGGTTGGAAAATTATAGACGAGACAAATTTGTTTTCAATCCAACATCAGAGAACAAGACCATTGGCACCTTCGCGCACAGACAATCAATGGTGCGTAAGCCTGTCGGAGATGCACATTTTTTTTACAATAAATTGTAATGGCTATGAGCTTTACATAAAAGCCAGAAGAAAAAATGTATTGGTCGAAGAAAAGTTGTATTTCCACTCGATTCTTTGCAAAAACCATGTCATATAAAAGATACCTGCTTATCAAAAAATATTTACATTTTACGAATAACGAGACATAATCGAACTACACATCCAAAACCAAATAAGATCTGGCCTGTTTAGAAAAACCTCAATAAAAAAATTTAATTGGCGTATATGCCTGAACGGGTTATAACCATTACCGAAAGTGTAATGCTATATAAAGGTTTATTGAGTTGGAAACAATACATTCCAACAAAATGTGCAAGATTTGTCATAAAATTGTTTAATTCTTTGTAAATCAAAATTGGGGTATATTTGGACTTCTCTAATTTATACCGGTAAAATAACAATTATTGACCATGAATTTCCAAATCTACCTATTTCTTCACAAATTGTAATGTGTTTGATGAAACCCATACTAAATAAAGGATACTATCTAACAATTAACAATTTTTATAGTTCTGTTGAATTGGCGGATTTTCTTACTTCGTGTCATACTGAAACTTTTGGAACTATGAGATCAAATAGAAGAGGCTTGCCCAGGGAAATAAAAAAAATCCCTAAAAGTTCATTAGGTCATATAGGAAACAAAAAGTAATGCTAATGAGATGGAAAGACAAGCGCGATGTGTACTTTCTTTCTACTATCTATGGAGCAAATACTATGGAAATAGAAAAAAAATAAAAAGCTAGCGAGAACCAAGTGGCCATTAATTATAATTTTTCAATGGGAGGTGTTGATCGAGTCGATCAACATCTTTCCAACTACCCACTTCCTAGAAATTGGGGGAAGAAATACTACAAAAAAATATTTTTCGTCGTACAGAACAGGCTCTTTGGAAATGTTTTGTGCTGTATACAAAAACTGGGGCTCTATGACACATCTGGAATTTAGAATAAAACCCGTAGAAAATTACCATTCAACAAATTTATTTTCTAAAGGCGGACGCCCTAGTAGAACCCCTAACCCAATGCGATTGACATAACGTCACTTTTTGAAGTCGATTCCAATTACTGAGAATAAAACTAGACATACAAAAAGATTTGTGGTATGCTGTCCCAAGCAATATAACTCAGGAAAACATATTCGAAGGGAGAATCGTTATTGGTGTCCAAACTATAAAGTTGGTCTCTGTTTGAAGCCGTGTTTCGAAATATACCATACTAAATCAACATATTAATACGTTTGTTTGTAATTTCTTACTAGTTATTTTTATTATTTGAGCTAATTCTAATTTTTATTATTATAGTTAGTATTGTTTTAAAATTACCTAAAATTAGGTAATATTAAAAAAAACATTATGGTCAGGTGCAATAACTTCATATTATTTTATTTAATATTAATTAACATATCACCGAATAATTTATTATGAACACATTAATTAAATTTTATATTATTATTTACACGTGTATCGAATTATACTTTTATTATAAACATAGAGTAATTGAGGAAATATATAATAATTGAAAGACAGTAGGACGGTACTCATCAGTCGTATTATTTCTAGAGCATCCGCCTCGTAGTTTTCTGGCTTTAGCGTCCATCCCTTGGAGGTTGACGCTAAAGCGCTAAAACATAGCGTTTATTAGCGCCTTACTTTTGACAGACGAGAACGACGCGCAAGTTTTTGGCGTTGAGTTGAGTGTGCGGATCGTTTGCCGGTTTTATCCTATTCGAAGGTATACTTTTGTTATTTGCACTTATATAAGTGCAGATTATTAATAAAAAACCTCTTATTCTATTATATTGATAATTTATTGTGTTTATGTGCTTTTTTGTACTCGAAAACGTATTCTAACCTCAAAAAAACGTTTGCTATTATAAAGATCGAAAACAATCAAATCAAGATGTCGACTGCTATGCCAATCAACCCCAAACCTTTCCTCAACGGATTAACCGGCAAAGCGGTGCTCGTCAAATTGAAATGGGGGCATGAATACAAAGGTTACCTGGTGTCAGTGGACGGCTATATGAATCTTCAATTAGCGAACACCGAGGAACACA
The DNA here is from genome assembly GCF_051122295.1 of Plectrocnemia conspersa. NCBI lineage: Eukaryota > Metazoa > Arthropoda > Insecta > Trichoptera > Polycentropodidae > Plectrocnemia > Plectrocnemia conspersa. The sequence continues at coordinate 7,958,023 of NW_028277165.1, forward strand.
TCAGTGGAGCTTGCACGGGTTAGTTTTCTTGTAATATCTACTAATTGACTTTTGGATGTATTCTAATTTTGCTTTCTCTTCAGGTAATCTCGGCGAAGTTCTGATAAGGTGTAATAACGTTTTGTACATAAGAGGAGCCGAAGACGAGGACGAAGAGGGTGAAATGAAGGATTAAAATATTTATTATAAATGTATATGTAAGGTTTTATTTAAGTAAAATAACATTTTTTAAAACATCTCTTTATTTTTTGATTATGATTTTTTACAGCGTTTACGTATTTATTTTAACTTTCACCGATTGCATTTCTAAGAAACATTAAAAATTTCGAAACTCGATCAAGCGATCGCAGGAAAAATTCATATTATAGTGATTATATATTTTTTATCAATAAGTATATATGTTAATGAAGTTACAAAATTTCCACGTTCACGATAAAATGTAAACAAGTTTAAAAATATGTACTCTACGTCTTGTGCGACAAAAGTGGAAAAAACACGTTAAATAGAAATTCAGAGTTCTAAAAGTGATTGAGTTAATGCAATTATATAATTGTACAAAAATATTTTTATACGATGGAAAGTCAGTAAATAAGTTAAATAGCAAATTAAAGATTATTACAAATGGTAATAGAGACAAACAGCTGTTGCAAGACGGTGTCACCTCTTAACGAGTATGTAGCATCAGAGAGCAACGTTGTGCGATATTTTTGGACAAATTGTGAAAAATATTCCACCATTATGTTCGAATCCTATTGCAACATTCAAAAGAACTGTTGTGCTGATTTTGTATGATAATGGAAGTCTATGAGCATTCCCCGCATACCTCCGTTCTTGATTCTATTTTTTTCATTTAAAAAGATTTTTTGAAGATGACACGTTAAAGAGTAACCATTTGGTAATAATTCTGTACTTTATAAAATAAATGTTTTTATAACTTTCCCTCGTAACAGAAAATAATAGTCAAAAATATAAAATAAAAAATAAGTTTAACAAAGTAAAAAAACTGGATGTAAATTTCCAGCGATTACAATTCTATACATACATATTTTTATATTAATATTCTTGATGTCTTACATAATGGAATTACAATATTCATATTGTAAATTTTCTATATTAAACTTTTTCAGCACACATTTTAGTGAAAGGCGCATTGTAAAATTAACAAATTTTATATTTGGAGTATCAAAAAGATCTTAGTGCAATGAAATATGCAGTGTTTGGCTATATATTGTAGAAAGTTAAAAATATTTGAGCAACATTGAAAGTGTAAGAAAATTCTGGTCTCTATTTTCAGTAGAAACTGAAATCGTATTGAAGTAAAAATAAGATATTTTAGAATGCGAGTTTACTTGTACAATTTGGAGAGAAATGTATTTCCTTCTGACACTCCTAAATATATTATAATCAGCAATTGCAGTACAATACTGTTAATTATTGCTTTAGTAGGCATAATCTACACACGTAATCCGATTTATTCAATTAATACATAATATCGTACGTATGTCCACTGACCACTGAACGATTATTTCGAGTTTATTTATAAAGTAAATTATGAACATTAAATCACATTACAAATTCACTCATGACACTCAAATAGACTTTTAAAAACGCATTAAAAAATAATATCACAATTGACATAAACTACTCATTGATGAGTTCTCCGTAATAAGCCGTAAGCGATATGAGTTTCTTATCGAGAAAGTTTTGTTCGATTTCGACGGCGCCTCCGGGACCTGCCATTGTCACCAACTGAAATTAATCAATTAAATATTTGTGAAAGTTCTATTTTTGATAAATTAACCATTTGGTTGCCGAGCTTTTTGGGATCGCTATCTAAATATGTGTTATTATCTTTCGAAACGAATATCTTATTATATTAAAAATGTATCTAATCATTTCTCTAATGATAACAGATCCTGCAATTCTCGCCAAAGTAGCAAAAGCCAATATATCGGGTTTCGGTAACCAAAGGGTTAATGCATTTGAATCGGTTAAATGTTAATCCCAGTCTTTCAAATTATAAGTGAAAAAGATGTGATTTTTAATGGATGGGTATTTTAAGGAATTGATATTCTGAATATATTTCTCCAGTGAATGTATATTATTATAGACGAAAATACAATTTCAATTCTATACACCGGTGAAAGTATAAGCATTGACAGGAATACCGTTGCATCCTACATACAATTAAGTAGATTCGTTGAATTATTCATGAGGTGTTCAATATACAGACCAACGTTCGCTCGCTCGCACCAAACCTGTCCAACAGTTTTGGTCGCACAATCGTTCTATATTTTTATTCTGACCATTTGATATTTATTCTGACCTTGAATAATATAATTATGACTATTCATTATGTTAATTCTGATCATCATATATTTTTATTTTGACCCTGAATAAAATAATTACGACCATTCATTATTTTAATTTTGATCGTTTTTTATTTTTATTCTGACTGTGCTATTTTTATTCTAACCATTTGATATTTATTCTAACCCTGAATAATACAATTATGACTAGGTTTATAAAATATGGATTCAATGATCTTAAACAGTGAATTTATAAATATATAGTGTGATATGGTTTCATCGACTAGAGTTGGCGAAAGTATACATTCACTAATTTATATAAAAAGTTCACTGTAACATATGTCAATTTATATCTTAAATAATAGAAAGTATTGTAAAGTTTGGATGATGGAAAAAAAATATTCATTTGGTGCACATAATCGAATACAGTGAAATCTCAGTATAGCGAAGCTCACGGGACCGAAGGAAAAATTTGGTTATACTAAAAATTCGCTATATTTAATGTAAAGAGAATGATATCTTTTTATTTTATTTTTAATTACCATATTACTACAGCATCAAAATAACCTTTTACAAAAATAATAGATCGTTTTTTGTCCATTTTTAAGGATGCTGTAATGAACACAATAAAATTTGTTAAAACGATTGGCGAAACACATGGAATGTCGCTTGTGAACACATCCGGCACACGTCAAGTCAAGGACGAACTGAATTCGGAGAAATATTGTGTTAAGTTGTAACGTCATTCTTAAATAACGGATCAAAATATTTCGTTATACTGAGATCAGTCTTTGTTACAATGAAAACATTTTGTATGAAAGTTTTTCGTGGACAAATTGAAGATTCGTTATACTGGGTATTACGTTATATTGGTATTCGTTACAAAAAAATTTCACTGTACTAGAAGTACAAAATAGTGGTGAAAAGGGTAAGGCAATTGATTAGCATTTAAAATATTTTTTCTATACAATTTTTCATTTGTTTTGTAATTCTCAAGTAATTTGTAGTTTTTCTATTTTATTATAGAATTTGTAATTTTTTATATGATTTGTAAGGTTTTCCCTTTTTTGTGTAATTTGTGAGGCTTTTAATTTTTTTGTGTTGTTTGTAAAGTTTTTCTGACATTAGTGAAATGTTTTTAATATAATTTGTGTTATTTGTGTTTTTTTGATTTTGTGTATGTAATTTGTATAAAGCTTTCTTTAATAAAAATCTTAACTGAATTATAAAATGCAGTAATTCAAATTTATAAGGTTGCTTAGTCACATATCAGTGTCTATTCTACACAATAATTAATTAAAATATACAAAAAATGTTTTACACACAGAAATTTTCATATTCGAGCATTATAACATTATCAATGAGCCAACAAAGATTGTTGTTAGCATATCTCGCTAACAACGATATATCGTTGTTTAGCATCTAAAGGGTTAATTAATGTGCTATGCTTAGTACAAGAAATTATAAAATAAGAAAACTGAGGCGGGACCACTAGAGGAAAAAGGCGTAGCAATGACAAAAATTTGAAACCCATATGATCCGTTCCGCAGATTTTCAATGGAGGCCCAAATAGTCCTTCCAACAGTATAAGGATTAAGAAATCGTACCTGATTCACGTTGGTGTTCCTAGGTAAGAATATTGCTACATTTTCAGAAATTTGTCTAGCCGTCTCCAAAAGCTCAGATCCTGGCAATGGAGTCAGCATTGTTTCTAAATTATAACTAGTTACCTAAAATGAAAAATTTGTGTCATTACAAACATATTGTTTTATATAATACGATAAAAAAATTGTAGAACTTATTTGAAATAAAGGCTTACTTTAGAATATTGAGGACCGCCCCACGGCGGCGATAAGAACACAACATCTGCCTTCAAGCTCGGCGCTAGCTGGAGAAAGTCTCCGACTATGAATTCGATGCGATCTTCAACGTTGTATACGGCAGCGTTGTGACGAGCAAGTTCTATCTTATTTGGATCGATGTCTATAGCTATCACTGAAAATTAAAATAGAAAATTTAGTTTGATATTACTATGATTTCATATGGATTCAAATAATACTCGCCTCTTTCGCAAACCAAAGCGAATTGTATAGCGTTCCCGCCTGGACCGCAGAAGGCGTCTACGATCAGATCGCATCGGCACCGCTCGCCTATATGTTCGGCGATCCTTTCGGGCGTGACGCTGAACCAACCTTCGCGATCCAGTTTAATCCCTTGATCGAACTTTGAAAAGAGCGAGTAGCGCTTGTACCAAAACTTCAATAGACTCGGATCCGATGCAAGATCTGCCGGCAGACCAACCGGCAATTTCTTAGCGCCTTTCCTGCGTTTCTTTTTCTCCTTTTTGGCTTTAAAAATAGTATCGTCCAAACTATTAGCGTCGGTCAGCTCTCCCATGCCGATGTCTTCGTGAGACTTGCAAATCGCGTGGTTTTCTTTCTTCAGATTCACTATAAACTTTGATAAGTGGTGTAGTTCGTTGTTATCGTCTGACTTGATGCTGACGTTATTCACATTGGATAAATCTGCCGAAGTATCCATATCTGCCTTGTCTGAACACGGAAGATTATCGATGTTGGTTAGCAATTTCGGAGCAGGCTTCGACAATGGTAAACAATGGGAATCGTCATCAGAGCTATCGCTACCGTGTTCAATTTCCATTATATCGTCATTAGCATTCTTTAAGAATTGTTTAACCTACAATAATAAAAGGGTAATGATTCATATATAAAATTACATAGTCATCGATTTTTATTTTAAAAATCAGTTTCACACAATTTTAACAAAAATATTTTATATAATTAATTGGACATATTTTATTCAACTGAGTGTTAATAATTAGCATATTAATTTGTCTCTGGTTTAACGATGATGTGATTTCAGTTTTATGTCCTATCTATCTATGTTTCGTGTCGTTAACTCGAAAACACGACAATTTATATCTTGTCGTTCCATAGAACTTGCAATTAAGCATTTATCTATTCATATATCCAGGGCTTCATACGGTTATTTTTTTCGTTTTGGTTTTCGTTCCAATTCAATCAAAAAATATATCAGTTCGGTTCCGGTTTTCGTTCCGAAAAAATAACGTATTTTTTCGGTTTTAATGATTAATTTTTAAAATTAATAAATAATATTTTTTTTGTAAATGTATATCGGTTGTCAACTTCACATGTGTTTATACATAGTCTATTATTTCTTACGCCAGTTCGTTGGCTTACGCCATCTACATGGTCATCTATTATTTTTCTATTAATAAGTTTTTTTTTTTGAGAAAAAAACGTGGATAATGTAATATTTTTTATTAAAGAGTTTTAATTAACAGGATAAATATTTTTTATTTATTTCGCAGTATTTATTCTCGGTAATCAGATGGCGATTGGTGGCAATTAGACACAGATTGGAGAGAAATCAACCTTTTCACTTTGATCGTCAGATTTGGCACAACCATGCCGTCATTTTAAGTCGCCAAGAGTTCTTGCGAATTTTGCAACCACAAAATATCGGAAAATTTGTTTGTGAGAAATGTGATTTTAATAATTATATTATTTTTGTCATAGTATTTTGAGATATTTACAATGTTTTTTGTTTTGATGCAAATCAAGCAATACTGAATTATTAATATAATATATTTTTAAATATTCATTAGAATTAATTTCAACGTAAAATTTTCTAACAATTTTAGACTATCCCTTTATGTTTGACACCCGTTTGATTATAATATATACAATAAAAGAAAAATTAATGATAAATTCAAAATTGTTTTTACTTTATCGGTAATGCCACTTTTTGTAGATATTGTAATTAAATAATACATAATTATATATTTAATTATTGATTAATTTGTTTTGTTAATATACTTGAAAATTCTAACCACTAACACAACTTACGAAAACCGTTTTTTTCAAAAGTCGGTTTTTGTATAAGCCCTAAATATACAAACAGTTAACCCTTTAGACGCCAGTGACGTGCCCGCACGCCAAAGCGGTCGGACCGTCAAGTGCCAGCGCGTGCAGGCACGCAAATGTTATTACGGACACATTTATTAATAAGTTCGATTTTTTTTTCGTTAATTTAATACAGAGACATCTATTAAATGGAATGTGATCGTTAAAATGTGCAATTTTTGAACCATTCTTTTATTATTCACGATCGAGCATAAAGACGTTGTTAGGGCTGCTACAATATTTTTTTTAAATGATAAAAAAACACAATGTTTTGTAAAAAAAAAAACATTTTTTGAATTTGAATTTTGTTTTTGTTTATATTATAACATTATTACCATATTAACTATTTCTAAAAATTTTTTGACATAGTTGAAAATTTTTAAAATATGAAGTAGCTGCCATTTTGATAAAAGATTTTGATTAAAACAACGGAAATTATCGTGTCCCATACAAATATTAAAAACAACCAAAAACATATAATATAAATAACATACAATATAAATTACATATAATATTTGTGTGTGGCAGCCCTGACAGTGGTTTTTAAAACTTGTTATTTCTGTGCTTTTTTTTCACTTTTATGTTAAAATTAATAAAAAGGAAAGTAAACAGTGATTTTCCAGGTAAATAATGTTTCTCTTTCATAATAATTTAAAGGGTTGAAAATGGTGGCCTACAGAGCAAATTCATAGAAATTTGCTTGGCGTTGAACAGGTTAACGAGCGTGTTTGAACATGTACTGAACCGAAATAAACCAATATACTTTTAGGTTCAGCTCTGGTTTTCGTTCTGACAAAAAAAAATGTTTTTTTCTGGTTTCGGTTTTTTGTTCAGTTTCAATTCGAAGCCCTGCATTAGCTAGTTTGTCGCCGTGATAATATTTGGCATCTTAGGTGGTTAATCGGTGGTCTCCACTTACCCATCTCTAGCAATTTAAATTTCTAATAAAATCAGGAAGAGAGACAGCATCTTATTTGAATTAACCACTAGTAAAGTAGCACAACACAGAAATCAGCATATAATTCTGTAGCATACACACGGGGAATAAATTATATAACGTTAACGATTATCGGCGGATCTCTTAGATATATAATTTCAATAGAAGTGCTACAAACCTTATCCAAAGTACCAGTGATGGCGTTTCCGTCGTCGTCAAAATAAGTATGTTTGGCGAATTTCGTAAGAGGCATTTTCAATTTTAGTTGACGATTCTGCTGACGAATGTGTTTTTTGCGATAGACAACATCACCCGTTAACGGACTCGCTGCAGATCCAGTTTCAGCTGCGAAGCCCATTAAAGTGAACGCGGCTTTGATCTTATCTTGGTTTCCATCATCGGTTTCTATCTCATGACTAAAATTAACAAGAAAATCATCAAAATACACAAATGTGGATTGAAAAATATTCACAGATCGCCTTTTAAAAATGAACTCACCTTCTCTTCAGGTTGATAGGTTTGCTCCATTTTTCAGGCGGGTCATCGTCGTCATTTTCGCCAGGTGCTACGTTCATATTTACATTTACGCTACTATTTTTAGTACTATTATTAACGTTTGATTTATTGTCTTCGGACTTATTGTTACTGCTAGATCCGTCTCTACAGTTATCGCTGCCGTCGACCATCTGATCCCCATCATCAATCTCCGAAGTGAGCTGCTGCAGTAGGTGACCGACAGAATTAATCTGCATCCTTTGCGCGTTATTACTCTTTCCCTTCTTATTCTTTGTTTTCTTAACGTTGACTTCCATCTCCGCTTCTCGTTCCGTCGGTTCGACTTCGTTCTTATGAACTTGTAAAAAGTTCTCATAGTGTATCGAGTATTGCTCGTTAAAATGTCTCTTCCATAATATCTGCCAATATTGATCTACGTCACCGTAACACGGATCGTCTGCGTTTATGCTGTTAGCGTCGGCGAATAGATTCTCCTTATCGGAAGAACTGGTCGATCTGGAATTGCTCTCGGAAGATTCGGCCGAAGAAAATAGACTAATGTTGGACTCGGACGAATCGGTCGGTAAATGACTCGAGTTTATATCGTAACTCGTTATTTTAGTGACATTAGTCATGGAATCCGACGTACCGATCGTTTGAGGCACACTACTCGACACCGAATCGCATCTCGGACTTATCAATTGATCGTTTTCAGAGTACGAGCGATGTTTATGATTTTGACTCCAAGTTTCATCTATACTCGCCGGAGAGAGTGGATTCCATCCTTCGCTCATGTCGTTTCCTCGACAAGGATCTGACAAATTCTCCCGTTCTTTATCCAACTGATTCAAACATTTAGATAGCTCGTTGCCTTCCACAAAATCGAATGCAAATTTACCTTCCTTATTACTTTTACTGTAACGCTTATCGGAATTGGGCGTTTTAATCTTGCCGTCGCTTATTTTGCCATTATCAGGATTGTTTTGATTTTTCGACTCTTCCCAATACAAGGGATTGATATAATCGCTGTATTTATCTATCCACGACGCCCAAATCAAACGTTCGCCATTTATCGACCAAAATTTTTCCCAAGGATCGTCGGTCAAATATTCTTGGGAACAATATTTTGCAATTTTAGTATCGTCTGCAATATCTTTGTCTATTTCGTTCTCGATCGGACTTAATTTAAAATTAGTTTGATTACACAATCGCCCGACAGATGACGAATCTTCGTCGATTGTCGGATTTATGTAATTTTCACTACAACTTTCTAAATATGTGAGGTCAGCGCCGCTGTCGCTCAATTGGAGTCCTTTGAGCGACGATAGTATGTGTTGGGGAGCGCTCGCTACGTCGTGTTCGTCCGTTGAATAATTGTTGTCGGTGTGAGATGCGCTACAATAACAACTTGCAACATCATCCTTCTGAAATTAACAGTAAAAGAGTTAAAAAGGCAAAGAAAAAAAGAATTTATTTTAAACACTCACTTCTTTGTAATATGTCTCATCCGAAAAGTGTACTTGAGTGATGTTATTCCATTTGAAGTGCTTATTTTTTACTTCGTCGGCGTCACTCTGACTCAATTCTTCTTTGTCGGTGAGATTTGATGAATATTCATAACCGTTTCTAAAAATAAAACATAAGCTACTGCCAGTCGTCATAAAAGTAGTAAAAAACATACAATAAAGATATAAATAGTGTATTCTGATAGTTATGCGACGTTGCTCGATCGACGAATATAGTTTTGAATAATCATCCCTAAGTATTTTGGAAACGATCAAAGATATTGATATAAAATTGGAGTAAGCGTCAGCGAGTAATAACGAGTGAAATGCATATATATGATACCTAAGACAAACGCGACTGCAGAGACAAAAGATGGGCTGCGGAGTCCTGAAGACCAGCTCTGCGAGCGGCTCCCACTGGCGGTCGGCCATGCCGCCGTCGTCGCCAGCTGACAGCTGAGTGTGTGTTGCCACACTCCGAATATATCGAGCGTCCATTACGGACCGAGAAAAAAACAAAAATAAACTCAAATCAATTTAATAAAATATAAATATACATATATAAATATTTTATGATATTAATTAATTTTTTATCGCATTGTTTGATTCTAATTTGAAATTTTATCAACAAAAATTAAATTAAGCCTTATATGGCACTGCAAGCATTAGTATCTATATTATTTTTCAAGCCGTAAGTGGCATAAAAGCAAGAATAAATGTAAAAACAAAAGATACGCCATAAACAATTTATATCTTTGTTTATGCAGAGACACCCTTTACATCTAGTACATATTTATTTATAAACCATTTCCCACTGCAATTAAAGGTTTTTATCTAAATTTTGTCAACCCCGGTAAATGTTTAACCCTATTTGCTACAATTTCTTTTAAAAAACGGTACATTTTCATCGTTTCTTGGACGTCCATGAGTCAATGGAGTAAAATTTAATGCTATTGTCTTGTCAATGATTCTGCAATCAATTGTTTAAAATCCAAGAGTGTTCTTCATTTGTATTCTATAATAACTAACATTGAACCTAATAAATCAACCCCACCCATTAACTAATTATAAGATAATACAGAACAGTTTGTAAGCTATCGAAAGTGCGTTTTTTATAGCTTATATTTATTATTTTATTCGTTATATAATTATTGTTTAAATATTAATATAAATAATTAGCTCGACCGAAGCAAAAAACATATTTCATATCGCACGTGCAAATCCAGAGGGTAATTATAAAATACTTACAATATCCACATTTTATTTTATATATTGGTCATTTAAATTGTACTCTATATTATTATAATAAACTGAAATTAAACATTATTTCAAAACATAAAAAACTATTCCAGACCACACCCAATGCTGTTCATCATGGGTCGTTTGCTACATTAACACACCACAAATAAAACGTTACTTAATCTATGCATTTCTTTAATGCCTATTTGTTATTATTTCAGATTAGAACAGACGTCCTCCATAAGAAAATGTATTCGTAAATTTCCATAATTAGCAAATTAATTTTTATTAAAGATATATAATATTATTGTTATTGTATAAACTTTTGTTTTACGGAACAAAGTTAGCGCCACGCTAACGCTAGTCGCTATTAACGGGAGTAGCGCTCATACGGGTGACGGATGACGTGCGCACTAGCGGCTAGCCGTATGTTGACATGGTAAACGTTCAGTTGGATGGAGGCGGTGCTGGAGGGCGGCGTCTCGGGCGGCGCTGAAGTCCTCGGGCGCCGCCGCCGCTGGTCCGGCGCGTCGATCGTTCACGCGTTAGCGCACGCGCTGGTGGCGCTGGTTCTGCTGGTTCTCTTGGCGGCCGCGGCATACTCGCTGAGGGACAAGCTCCAGGTGGCGCTCCGCTGGGTCGAGGCGCAGGAGCCTTGGCTGGTGTTCCTGGTTTTCCTGTTGCTGTTCACGCTCGTCAGCTTCCCCGTGGCGATCGGTTACCTGCTGCTGTTGGTGACGGCCGGCTATCTGCTCGGGCCGTTCAGAGGTCTGGCGACGGTGGTGGCGGCGGCGAACGCGGGGGCCGCTTTCGCCCACGCCGTCCTCAGGTTCGTCGCTCGCAGATTTCCGCTGGGCAACCTGCTGCGTTCCGACGCCGCCAAAGCGCTGCTCAGAGTCATATCCGGGCCCCACGCCTTCCGAATAGTCCTCCTGGCGAGGTTGACGCCGGTGCCGTTCGGTCTGCAGAATACTATATTTGCCGTGAGTTGACGATTTCTTCCATTCGATATCCTCAAACCTATTATATAATATATTACATTAATCAATAATCTCTATCGCAAATTAAATAAGCTGGAATAACGACAGAGCAGCTGCTGAGTGCACGCTTCGTTCTGACAATGTTGCGAGCCCAACCATATGACACATTGATAATGAACTGCTGACATGCGAATGCCAGATCGACCAGTCTTACTATTGCCAAATAAAATAAATAATTCTGACCGCAAAAATACCATGATTTTAGTCTGGTATCTTATTACTTACTAGCGGTCGTTGATTGTGTTAAACAAATTCAATTTTAGCATCTTTTAACAAACTCAAGAATTGTATCAATTCGTCCTCTTCCATATTGAGGGTTTTAAGAAGATCAATATGGTATTGTTGTTTTATCAACAGATTCAATTAAATACATAACACTTCTTAAATTTAGTTAACTGTTCAAATGAGGTATTGAAATTTTTCATGGGAAAAATAGCATTTTCTGTACACGTTCAACTGCTTATGGCCTCCAATTAAACCAATTAATCATTTGGAAAGACTTGTATCATTATCGCAATTTCCCTTTATAAAAATATGCGCTAATTGTTAGTACGTTTCCTAAGCTATTCAAACCTAACCTAAACAAATGTACCATTAAACCGTTATTACATTCATTTAGGCTAGGTTTGAGTTTGAACAGAAAATTTAGTACGTGTTAACTAACAAGTACTAAAAATAGTGCCACGAGTTTATTGTCCTATTCATAGGTTTAATGGCATATCTAAGTTAATCGACCGATTCTCGTATTTTTTCATTTAATGTGCAATATATTTTTTATGCGAGATAAGATTACAAATCAATTCATTATACGAAAGGTAAATAACACCGCAAGCTACTGGTTTTCTACATATTGAAGCTATAGATAAGAAAAAGCGTTTCCTGATTCGATTTGTATCAGACAGTATTTTTTCTACGATTTTTTATATTTGAATAATGCAAATATATTACGACTATTTTTATTTTCGGCAACTTATTTTGAAAATCTGATCACATATATGTACCTATTTTTAATGTCATGTACCGAATATGTAATATCGATTTTGACCAACGGTTACAAAACTATTATATATTTAACGGTCAGAATTTAAATCAACTTATCAGGGTCAGAATAAAAATCAAATTTCGGTCAAAATTTTTTTACTCAAGAGTCTGAATAAATATCAAACGGTTAGAATAAAAATATAGAACATTCAGAATTAAAATAATGAATGGTCATATATTATTCAGAGGTTAAAAATGGTTAAAATAAAAATAGTATACGGTCAGAATTAAAATATAAAACAGTCATGTGAATTAAAAAAATATAACATTCATAAAATATGAATGGGCAATAAATTATTTATTTTAGAAAAATCTTTCTCGCACCTGAACTGTTGGATGGGTTAGGTGGGAGCGAGCGTTTGTCAGAACAGTGAACACCCCATGAATAACTCTCAACGAATCTATTTAATAGTATGTAGGAGCGACGACCGAATTGGGAATAACAACAGAACGGCGGCAGAGAGCAAGCTTTGCTCGTTGTGTTAAAATCTGACAATGTTGCTAGCCCAACCAAATAAGTTGGGCGTAAAACACTGATAATGACCGTGTATTATTATGCTGACCATATGTCAGCATAAAACTGACTTTCAGATTAAAATACAGATCATAAATACTAATCAATGAGCTGTAATAAATACTGACTGAAATAAACGATTCTTACCATTTGTCAAAATAATTCTTACAAGTCCAATTTAAATTCTAACCATTTAATATAAATTTCTACCGTATATTAAAATTCTAACCATCTAATATTTATTCTGGCTGCTCATATTCTGACCTTTTTGTACAAATTCTGACCAAAAATAATAAAAAAATCTGGTCCTAAAACATGAGTATTTAACACTTAATTATTTTTTTAATAATTGCATGGCGGCAAAATTGAAGAGGAAATCTAAAATTGTGTCCAATACCTTTAGGTAATTTTGATATGTCGACGCGAATTGATACAAGTAGCAGTGAAGTCAGATGGGACAAAGATTTTTTTGTGACAGGTCTTAGTCTTATTAACGTTTTGTTTAATATTTGCTACTCGATCTTCTGTAGATAACTACATATTTTTCACGATGGTAGCTGTAATCCATGCCTCATCGTTGGTTTTCCATATCACTTTAAGATTAGATTTGCTCTAGGATTCTCAGATTGCTGGATTAGAATTGGCTTAAAATAAAATCACTGATTTTTAACTGCTTTAAATCCAGGAAAAAATCTGACTTGCAAGCTACAAGCATTCTTCTAGGCATTCTTTTTCCAGAATGGCTACCTTTCGTCAACATTAAAAATACTGTTTATCCTCTATTATTTTCTTCAAGTTTTTGGGGAAAGACAAAGCAGCTTCTCAATCAGCATTCGCAGCTACCTTGGTTCCTTCAATGCTGTGCTAATTGCAGCGAAGATTTGAATCTGTCAAATTGGCCTTTTGCTGACTATGGAAATTTAAACATTCTCGGTGTATCCAGATTGCTCTTCCGGCATTTAAAAAATATATTGGCTTTGTTGCATATTTAATTTTGATCTATCTAACTTTATTATCACACCAAATGTTTAGAAATAAGTCTGACATTTCCGAATAACTGTTGAATTGAGTAGTCTTACATTTTCACTGTTACAAGAATTCACTCTATAGTCATTGATTACTATTATATAATAATCTATCGGTAATAGCCTGTATCAAAAATACATTTTAAACATATTAAAGCTATAGATAAAAATCAAAATATTGATAAAAAAAATTCATTCTTAACCTTAACTTTTGTATCAATCTATTAAATTAATTATCAAGATTATTATTTTTATACAGTTAGGTAACGTAAGCGGTATTCGTTACTACGTAGCTTCGTGCGTTGGCCTCCTACCGGCGCAGATCATCAACGTTTATCTAGGATCCACTCTCCGATCCATGCACGACGTGCTCCAGCAATCGCACGTAACTGGTTATATCGTATTTGCTTTTCAGGTACTTATTCGCACACAATAAAATAACTGCTTCCAATAAAAAGGGCTTTATCAATATTTATTCCATTTTTAGATAACCATCGGTATATCATTGATGATATGGGTGATACAGAAAGCCAAGAAGGAGCTGACCATAATTCTTCTCGAAGCAGACATAGGACGAGAGGGAGGTCTGTCGGCTTCCAGCAGTTCGGCGTCGCTGATTAGCTAGCAGGCGGTCGGGCTCTTGAGGCCCGAAACGCCTGAGTCTTCGTGTCACAGCGAAGCCGAAGGTCCGACTGTTGTATGACACTCGTCTTATAATTAAGCGCTGATGATTGTTGATTTGACCAAATTTTAATTTATGTCCGTGCTATGATATTCACAATGATCATTAGTAATAACGTGCTCAGGGTTACCACTGCAATTTTGGGCGTATTAATTACAGTGAAAGTTTATGCGTTATTTTATATTATATGTTACGGTTAATGTATATGTAATATTTTAAATCTGAAAGATAAAGAATAATAATAATTATCTCGAACTGGGTGTTAATTACTCAATTTACATTCATTACTGTGTGAGAAAAGTTGACAATTACGCTTTTTTTGTTTACATGTTTTATACTTTTGTAAAAATATTTGGAAGGCACGGAAGGTAAAAATATGTGGGTTGTTAAAAAATAGTGCATATTTTTTTTATAATGTACAAATCGCTGTAACATATACATATAACAATGACATGAGAATTATAACATTATATTTAAAAAATATACCGTAATGTGTTATGTTATTAGATAAGGTCATAAATAATGTTGTTTGTCGTAATAGCTAAGTAATGCATAATTTAAATCAACTATTGCAGGAAAATAATTTAAATATCAATATAGATTCCAGTTAGATCATTATCAAGTCTTACTCGATCTAAAACAACGTGTTTGTCATTGAAATATAACAAGGCAAAGTGTTGAAAAAAACATTTTCTTTATTATTTTGTGTTACATCTTCTAAGCTTAAAAACGACATTATCTTTGACTTTACAATTTACCATATTTTATTGTTAAATAGATTCAATCGCCTTTAATACGAAAGGTCTTCCACTTTTTCTTCACACAAAATAAATTAATTAAAAGCCTTGTGTGTTTTGTAACATACGTAACAAGGCGTTAAAGGTCACTGCATAATGCAAAAATCAATATCGAATACGTGACTCTTGTAATTACTACCTTAATAACACATATTTTTTATGAGTATACATATATTTTATATTATATAGTTTTTTTAATCAAGTAAGTTCTAGTCTGTTTTTATTTCGCTTTAGATGTTTTTTTTTTGTTTCCGTTAGTAACAACTAATCTATGTACAACGATTTTAGTTTTAAAAATTGCATCTTTGAAGGAAAAAACTTCCGCTTCTCTGTTTCATTCCATTTGTGATTCGGTGACTATATTATGTTTGTACTGATTTTTCGTTTTCTCAATCTCATTCCATGTTTTAGCGGCGGAGAGAAAATATGTTTGAAATTGCCGAGTAAATATTGAAGCGTTTCTGAGCGCTTGTGATAATAAAATTAGGAACTTAGAATGCGATATTTGGAAGACCTTGGCTCCCAAAGATAGATTAAGTCAACCGATTGTAATTGCGTGTCAATATGAAAATCCATGACGTAGATGTTGTATGTAAAGATGTATATAATATTTGAGAAAATCAATAACTTGAAATTGTAACATTGCTTCCGTAGAATTATTAAGTCTATGATGTTTCTAATATAATTTACAGGTGTATATTAATGATTAAAATCTCATCTAAAATCAGTAATCAATATTTATATAAAATAATCTAGCTATGCAGTTTAAAAATCGCTCATATAATTTAAATTGAAAATTATTATTGAAATATAAAGTCAAACCTTATATACATTCTTAATCCTATTATAAATACATTTTCAGAAATAAAAATATTTAATTCTAGCTACAGCGATGTCATAATATTTTATAATGTATGAATTTATTTTACATTACAATGATAACCTTGATACACCACAATCATTTAGCATCTGGTTATGAATGTATTTCGCAAATAGAATATCATCTTACCTCATGATTTCCTATGTGCGATTTTACTCACTTGCCATAGTTTTTTGTTAAACCATTGGAATAAATAGCTATTTTCGTCGAAATTTGCTTAGCCATGTGTATTTAGTTTATCTACACGAAAAGATTAAGAAATTTTAACACTGTTTTTGATAAAAATGTGGAAGCATGTTTATCATGCATGAAGCAAATTAGAATATTTAATAATCTACACTTCCCAATGATTCGTATCTCTAAATTGCATTAGATTACTTACTTATAGATATTAAACAATTAAACCATCACTCTTCCACAACGTTATTAAACGATAGAAATAAATTATTATAATTTAGAACACATTGAATCAAAGTGACCTTGTATAACGATGATTAAATTAGGTGTGATATACATTAATGTATTTTATAGTCGTGTGTCGGAAGATCAAAACGAATCTCTTGTTTGTTTTTTTAATAATTCTTGTCCGTCGATCTCTAGAGATCTTCTGCGCATTCTTCTACTGTCGCGTGTTTGCTCAAGTTTTTTACTATTTTTTTTAATTTATATACATATTTATGCATTTACACTATTATCGTGCCAAATTATTGTTAAGCGTTGTAATCTTTTCCGTCTGATGTAGTTTCGTCCAGTATTACAAAATTATATATCTCTATTCACAATGGACTGGTCTTTTTTTACTGTTTTTGCACATTATTGTATTATTGCAGTATGTATGTATGTATAAAATTGTTATTATATTTATTATTGTATTAACGTAAGGTGAAACTATGTTGTTACACAGTTTGGGTTAAAATATAAAAAACTTTCTTATATATGGAGATATTTTGCAACTATCTGTTGAATATCTACTTTAAAAAATGTCTTTCTTTACCCACTCTGTATATAGTATATTTTATTATAATTTATATAAAAAGAGAATGGTGCTCATAGTCCATGTAAGGTAAAACGTTAAAACTTTATGTCACTCAATTATCGCATTGCAGTCTTCCATAAGAAGACGATTAAATTTATATTCCAAAGTCTCTATTGTTCATAGAAAGTATAGTTCTTCCTTATTTTTATTAACTAACCATCGACGACGATCTCTATTTTAAATTACACAAATATTAATAATTCTTTAGATTTAATTGCTGCATACTTGTATAAATAGTCTTCAATGATTGAATATACATAGATTATGTGATGTTCCAAAATAAAAAAATTCAAACATCTAACACATGAGAATTCAGTCAGTTTATTTTGTCATCGTTATTGTTTAATAATGCACTTACCGTGTGATATGTAGGTTATTGGGGGACTAAATAAAGTTCCGTTTTATTTTTCAAATCAAGTATGTAATATTTAATAATGTACACATAATCAAGAAAATGTTGAATTTTTAATAAAACTTCACATTAAAAATAATGTTTCATTACCATCCACCCGTATTTTAAAAAACTTAAATCATTACTGTTTGCAGGTTTTTTTCAGAGCTAACTCGATCACATTGGCTGTGAAGTCTGCGTCTTCTTTCGTGATACACATCGGAGGCTTGATCCTCAATATCTGCATTATAAAAAAAGTGATTAATGAAAAATTTCATCTAATTGTTATTAATTGATATTGTAACATGTATTTTCGTCCACTAATATATTTCCCACTCCATTTTGGAAGAGGGTATATAAGAGCTTGCACTACACTAGGGCGGCAGACTAAAGTTGTCAAAGTGGTATGGAAATACTAACTCTTTTACTAGTCGTTGCACTTGTCTTCTTTGCTAAAGTGGGTGCAACCCTGGGTCGATGGAAGTCTGATCCTAGAAAGAAGACCCTACCCTCTCTTTAAATCTGAAAGACTCGCCGCCAGTCGAGATTGAGACTGTGCCTTTCAGCAAGGTAGCGCTAGAGACTTGAGCCACAACAAGACTGCACGCTACAGTCTACGACAAAGTATACCATAGGGAGGCGTCGAGCACTTCAGACAGAAAATAAATTTTCCTAGCCTAACCCCTCTCCAACTTTTTATTTCGCCAATAAATATTTTCCACTATTAGTATTTAAATAATCATTAGCATTTAATTCACATTAAATACCGCGTGTATAATGGTATGCTTTTCGTCATTTCAATTTCATATCACAACATTTATGCTAAGTGACGAGACTGAATGAGAGATATGAGCGTACAATTACATGCTCTTATATCTCACTCACTCTCGTCACTTAAAACGCGAGCGAGCAAAAGGAAATGTTCTCACTGACCAGTCCTGCTAAAGATGTCACTAATATATGAAAAAATGATACCATCCTCTTCATCTCCACTGTGTCTCTAGGTAATAAATACATATGAAACCCTTTTTTATTACTTACTTCTAGGGTTCTCAATTATTTGTAGTTTTCGAATATTGAATAAATAATAGATGAAGTATTTGAATATATTCGTATTTTTTTTCTCGGTTTTCACCGATATTAATTTGTTTAACCAATTGGTGCAAAAAATTCAATCAATTGCTAGTGAAATATTATTTAATTAAAAAATAATTATTTGTTTTGGCGAACGATGGTCACGGGTGGCAATTTGACACGGATCGAGCCGCTGCACTGGTATTTTTATTTAAATATAGTTACGTTTACATGTTGTTTAGTGTACGAGGCAGCACCGGCAGTTGCAAGTCCGTCATGTTAGTGCTACCAGAGTGCGACCAAGTTTTGGCCGTAATAAAACCTAAATAAATGGGCCCCCACATGGGTTAATATTTTTTTTTTATTATTAATTACTTTCATAGTCGTAAAACTATTTTAATTTTATAAAATGTGGATAATACAAATTTGTGCGAATTATTGGTCAGTGAGTGCGTTAAAAAGAAAACGCTTAATTTATGACAATTATTTTAAGCTATAAAAATACGATGCCCTACATTTTTTTATTTCCGGATAATAATCAATGTTGGACATTGTGTTTCGTGTATTTATATGTATTATAGAATGTTAATAATTTATATGGATACTAATTGCCAGAAGTCACTTATTGAACTATAATTGTAGATCTTTCTGTAGAAACATTCAATACAACAAATAATCACTATATCGAATTCCAAATATATTTTTTCCTTTCTTGTAACTAGAGAGATAAAAATATAATATTTATAAGATCTAATCAACTTACGTTTCCATATAATCCGCCTTTTCCGATCAATAGACCCATGTCTTTACAATCTTCCACAAAGTTGGACATTGCAACTGCATTCAGTGGTTTTTTTGTACCTTCTTGAACCATCTCGACGCCAATCATCAAACCTTTGCCCCTAACATCACCGATCATCGGCCATTTGATCTTCAAATTAGCCAACAACTTTAACAAGTATGTTCCAATGTTCTTGGACAATTCTTGGGTCCTTTCTTTTTCCATAACCTTAATATTTACATCATAATTAATCATCTATACTTCATTTAATATTCAATAATGATTTACTAACATCCAAAACCGCAATACCAACTGCGCAAGACAACGGATTTCCTCCGTATGTATTAAAATGTAAAGCTCTCGTTAAGCACTCCGCTATTTTGGGTGTAGTAACGACTGCAGCTAATGGAAAACCATTTCCGATTCCCTTTGCCATGGTTACAATATCAGGCGTTATTCCATGTGACTCAAATCCCCAGAAATGTTCACCGGTACGTCCGAATCCAGTTTGAACCTACAACACAATCATTTAAAACATGAATGTAATTAGATAATATACAATAAACTAAACCTCATCTGAAATGAATATTCCTCCGTTAGAATGCACCAAATCAATAGCTTTCTTCAAATAGTTCTTTGTGTATTGAACAGCACCGCCGACTCCTTGAATAGATTCAGCGAACATTCCCGCTACTTTGCCTTTCGGTGTCGAATATTTAAAAACCTGTAACATTCATTATGAATAGCTCATTCATAATCATAATACCATATACCGCAAGTCTTACTTCTTCTAATTGTTGGAAATACATATCTGAAGCTTCACAGTTGCCATCTTTACAATTGCACGAGCGCTCAGTTTGTATGGGCGAATCTCTACAATGTCTTCCGCCCCATACGCCGCCATATGGATCAGGATTCATAGCCTATGACAGTCATTTAAAATTATACTACACCTACTAATATTATATTATTTTATAACGATACTTACATGAATAACTCCATTATTACACGGAACACTATATCTCCAAGTAGATTGAGCCGTCACTGCCATTGTTTGATTTGTCATTCCATGATATCCGTTCCTTAAGGATATGATCTCGTTATTACCCGTATGTAATCTAGCCATCATTACAGCTAAATCGTTAGCTTCTGACCCGCTGTTTACAAAGTATACAACCTTAAAATAGAATATCCATTAAAATTATATAGTGATATGATAATATGTACAGTAACTAACCTTTAGATCACCGGGCAGTTTCTCAGTCAGCTTTGTGGCATATTCGTGTATGTTAGGGTGCATATAAATGTTGCTTGTGTGCCACAATTTATTTATCTGCTTCGTAACAGCTTCGACGACTGTTCTGTTAGTTATTCAATTGTTTCATTATAATTCTTACATGAATAATCTAAGATTTACTTACGGATGACAATGTCCAACAGATACAGTGACAATTCCACCAAACATGTCTAAGTATCTTTTGCCTGTGTGATCGAACAACCATTGCATATGACCTTGGTGCAAAATGAACGGTTTCTTGTATAAAGATGTTATACATGGCGCCAAATGCTTCTGTCTGATTTGAAGCGTTTTTGCATAATCGCTGCCCTTAATTGTAAATCAATATTAATACAACTACGATAAAATACACTACCGTAAAACATTACTTCATATTTATCTGGAACAAAATCACTTGGTGGCAGTTCGGGAACTTCGGTTGAAATGCTTCGATTTAAGTTGTAAAAACTCCTGAAATCTAAATTAAGATTATCATTTATCATCTTATAATTATTAAAAAAATTTAATTATAAATTATATCTACTTATTTTTTTCAACATTTTTTCCTTAGACTTTATTCCGTGTCCAAAACTGTTTTCACACTAAACGCTATGACTAAATTAACCAAATTAATTCGCATTTTAACAATTCAGTTCACATTTGACCCTTACAAATGTTAAGCTTAAATTTATATATCACTGTATATGCGTTGTGCGTGGAGGGTCAAAATTCTATCACGGGTTACAATCCTTACAATAAATAAATAAAATTTATCTTAACTTATCTATTTTATGTATACTATATATCTATGTGTATGTAATAAAAATTGGTTAGTGTTTATTAAAATTATTTTATTTAGTTTTATCTGTATTTTTTGTATAAAATAAAGTGAATCTTATAAATAATTGTTCTAAGCCGTCGCTTCCGCTTCCGGACGTGCTCATTATTTATATAATTATGTTAATATTAGGACTGATATCTGGGTTTTAATTAAACAGTTACTTTTAGATTTTTATTTTAAATATATTTATTAATATTTTTATGACTACTACTATATGTATATTTTAAGCACCTTTCCGAAAATGGATAAAGAAGTGATTCTCAGAAAAACTAATCTATAAATAGAAATTACTTTTCTGGTAGGTGTTGGTTGCGAGACCCCTTCCTCTTTCAAACGTCAGGGATACTAACAAATTTAAGCAATGTCCTGGGCAGTAGAGTTTTTGTCGTCACCACAATGCGCGGCTGGAAAACATTGAAATATTAATAATGCTTTAATTTATTTAACTCTATTGAACCATAAAATAAGCATACCAAACTATTTTAGATATTATTGCAGAATTTTAAATACTAATAAAAAAATACGAAGAAAGTTCAATCTCGACAGTTTCTCTAAACTTTTAATACGATGCAGGACTGGAGAGTCAACCGATTTTTATTACAGGAGACAACTTTTCCGTACTATAGTGGTTCGAAAAAAATGTTAATTTTCTGTGATCCATCCTAATTAACAGGGCGCAAAGCTTATCTTGGGACCAGTTAATACAGTAGTGTTTTATTGAGAATTAAAGTTATTTACATGGTTATTTATACAAATGAGGGGCACGAGCCCTCGACGCATGCAAACGCGCCGAGGGTTTTCAGTAGAGAGAAACCGTCATGCCAGTGTTACCAGAGTGTCGTCAAGTTTGGCCATAATGAAATCTAAATTTGAAAATAAATAGGCCCCAATAACATTTATTGTATTTTTTATATTCTTTACCTTATTTTATAAATTTTACATATTTTATACAATTATCATCTTGAAAAGTATGTTAAATGCGAAGGTGTTCATAGCTAGATTATTTGAATTAGGTTTAGTGTTTTTTAATATGACTGCGGCTAACAGATAATTCTTGAAATATAAAAATATATATACTGCTTGTTAAAAAAACTGGCAAACTTAAAAGGTGGATTAAAAATCAAGTGTAATAAAATAACTATTTTAAAAGAAACAACTAAAAAGTATTGTTTTTAAATTGGTTATTTTTCAGTCATGCTCAGAAATTCGTTCTACTCTGGACCAAACATTTGTTTCGAGCCATTCTAAAAAAGACTGACAGCTTCGAGCCGAGATAAAATGGCGTTTATCAAAACGGGTATAATCGTCTGATCCCAACTAATTATTGAAATGTTTAATTGTCAATCGATATCACATCTATTATGTTAAAAATATACCAAACTTATTGTTTACATTAATGACAAGTGACTGAATTTTTACTTCAACTAAATACTCGATCTTTGCAGAAGGTGACATAGAAAACGACAAAGATACGTTTGCTTCTATTGACATGATACCATGTAAAATCGAGGTAATGAACCGTGAAATGTGACACTTGTTTTGTGATAATAAATAATGTTTTCTTTTCAAGTTTTCAAATGTAAAATGCGAATACGATAACAGCGATGATACACACCTGGACAATGTAGACGACATGTTACAAATAGGCTAGCAATTCTTAAGAATGCAGCATTCCGTTAAATTTCATTTATTTTAATTATTGACTTATATTCATTTTAGAAATGCACGATGTAAAGGATATTCTTAAGGCAAATACTATCGGTATAGACGTTTCATCTCAATCTCACCACATTGACAACACCGCCAACGTAATAGTCAAATAGATTTTATATATTCCTATATTTTCTTAACGCATCTAACGAATCAAATTTTAATTTTAGGTTCAATATATGCAAGATATTTGTTATAAAAATGCTTGCGACGAGTGCGGTAAAACCTTTAGTTCTAAAAGATATCTTTCACAACATATGGTAACTCATAGCGATGTTCGTGACTTTAAATGCGAAAAATGTGGAAAAGCATTTAAATGTCAACTCTATCTTTCACAACATATAAAAACGCATATCGAAAATAGCAATTTTGAATGTGAAACATGTGGGAAAACATTCAACCTTAAAAGTGCACTTTCTCGACATATACATACTCATAAGGATGTTTGTGACTTTAAATGTGAAAAATGTGGAAAAGCATTTAAATGTCAACTCTATCTTTCACAGCATATAAAAACGCATATCGAAGATGGCAACTTTGAATGTGAAACATGTGGGAAAACATTTAACTATAAAAGCGCACTGTCTCGACATATACACACTCATAAGGATGTTCGTGACTTTAAATGTGAAAAATGTGAAAAAGCATTCAAATGTCAACGCTATCTTTCACAACATATTAATACACATATTGATGCTTGTGATTTTAAATGTGAAACCTGTGGAAAAACATTTAAATATAAAAGCAGACTTTCACAACATATGTATACTCATAGTGATGTTTGTGATTTTGAATGTAAAATATGTGGAAAAGTGTTCAAATATAAAAGCACCTTTTCACAACATATGCAAACTCATGCCAACGTTCGAGACTTTAAATGTGAAATATGTGGAAAAACATTCGCTATTAAAAACTCATTTTTAGTACATATAAAAATTCACAGTGAAATTCGTGACTTTGAATGTAAAAAATGTGGAAAAGCATTTGTAATTAAAAGCTCACTTTCACAACATATGAAAACTCATAATGATGTTTATAACTTTGAATGTGAAAAATGTGGAAAAGCTTTCAAATGTCAGCACTATCTTTCACAACATATAAAAACGCATATCCAAGATCGTGATTTTGAATGTGAAACATGTGGAAAAGCATTTAACAATAAAAGCACACTTTCGAGACATATGTATACTCATAGAGACGTTTTTGAATGTAAAACATGTGGAAAAGGGTTTAAAAATGAATTATTACTATCCTTACATATGCAAACACACGGAGAAATTCATGACTTTAAATGTGAAAAATGTGGAAAATCATTCAAATTTAAAAGCAAACTTACCATACATATGAATACTCATATCGATATTCGTGACTTTAAATGTGAAAAATGCGAAAAGTCATTTAAATGTCAACTCTATCTATCACAACATATAAAAACGCATAACAATGTTAGTCACTTTGAATGTGAAACATGTGGAAAAGCATTTAAATATAAAAACACACTTTCACGACATATTCAAACACACAGTGATGTTCGTGACTTTGAATGTGAAAAATGTGGGAACGCGTTCAAATTAAAAAGTGGACTTTCAGCACATTTAAAAACTCATAGGATCGTGAATTTGAATGTGAAAAATGTAGAAAATCATTCAAATGCATGACCGGACTTTCGGTACATATGAAAACTCATAGCGATGTTCATGACTGAAACGTGGAAAAGCATTCTGTTCTAAGAAATATCTTGCACAACATATGGTAACTCACTGATTTACTTAAAATAAAAGCCAACCTACATATATACCGAATAAAATCTTATACCACTATAAAATAACAAAATCAATCGTACCTATATCAAAAATAGCCACCATTACTACATAAATATTCCAGATGTATATCTAAATGGCAAATATAAATATCGTTTTTAGAGACCCAGCGCGAAGCAGGTTTTGCATATTCTCGGGAACCTGACTGCACTCACAGTCCATAGTTCGGTTCTAGGTTATATTATAATTAATAACTTGCCCTCCTATATGATGGCGAACATAAAATTATAAAAATATATTTAAAAAGAACACCTTATGAATTAGTCGAAATATCTTCAATGTATTTATATCAACAATTGTAAATAAAGCCTATGTGTTTGTTGTATTTCTTTCTTTTTAACATTTAGTTGTATTGTATTATAAATTTACTGAACATACGTTCTGTTTCATGTATTTAATTATATCGGAAAAATCTGGTTTGATGCTTTCTGATTCTGCAATTCGAAAGTCTAATTCTAAGTTCAGTTTGTTTCGGTGTTACTTTTTAGCTTTTTTCATCATGGGTCATACATTTCCAGTGGGGTGGACAAAAATTAGCCAGTCAGTGGTCGTTTTTTTTAAATTTCGATATCATTCAGATTCATTGTATTTCATTAAATCACATGCATTTTTCTGATATAATTCAAGAGAGAGGGGGGCATATTAGGGTGTGAATCAGGAGTGAGCATAGGAATAAAGAAAGATTTTCTCAATCTCATTATTTGGCATTGTTTGAATGATAAAAATATAATAAAAGCCAATAAGAACTCTTTAATATTTCCATGGACCCTTGGAAATAAAATTATAAAAATTGGTCGAGTTTTGGTACCAAGATTCCTGTAGTTTTTAATAAATATTTTTTGTTCTAAAAGAAATCTAAAAAACGTGTATAATATTACTAACCTTAATATATTTTTAGTACGCGTCACAGCTTCTTTTATTTATTTACTCAATGCCAGGGCCCTTCGCGCGCGCTCCGTGAAGCTGCACCGACGAACCTTGGGGCCACTAATCGCACCTCATGGAGACTTACACGGACCCCTGGAGCCCTAAAAGCAAAACCAGCGCCCCACATCTACAAACATCATCGCCAAGCTGTCATCGGATAGCTGAGACTCGCGGCGCCACAACGCCGCACCATACATCACGACTTTGTTACCTTTGTACCTCCAGTATTTTTTTAAATCAGCTCCACCATCCTCACCGTGTGTAGAGCAGCAATTTCAAGCCCCCCTTTTTTCTTCTTAGTAGAATTTCGCAATTATAAATTGCTAGGGGAGTGTGCTGCAGGGGCTCATTTATGTATGTGTTTATTTAGGTTTTATTATGGTTAAGCTTGGCGGCACTCTGATAACACTGGCGTGACGGACACATTCTCTTGGCGACTTTGGCGGACTTGCAACGGAAGGTTGCGAGTCCGACTGGCTGCCTCGTTTACCGAGCATTATATATTTTAACATATAACTTCAACTATATTTAATAAAATACTACTGCAGCGGCTCAATATGTGTATAATTGCCACTTGTAAATAATAATTTAAACGCTATTAAAAAATCGAAGGTTGAGTGTGGAAGGTCCTTGGGCCCACGCCCTCCTCCCACGGTCGCTTATTACCGGATCACCGGATATTATCTAGCCTGGCTTTCGCGCCCGCATACTGCGCATTCAGGCGCTAGGCCAGGTCACGAGAGACGACCTGGACGGGTAGACCGTCGCGATTTAACTGCTGATGGTCTCCGGCACAAATTCTATTTGGAGACAGGGGAAGTGGGAGGTGGGTGTGCTGAGATGCGAGACGATTAATACAATTTTAGCAGCAAACCATTATGACGGTTTGGCTTTGAAAGCAACTAGCAAATGCATTCGCTATCTTCCCGTCACCTTGATAATGGAATATAACCTTTGACAAAGAACATTAAACGTTTTACACGAATCAGGCAAACTTAAAGCGTAAATTAAATAAAATAATTAAATTATTAGCAACTATTTAAAAAAAACGATTAAAATCTAAAGCGTTCCTAAATTTACTAGTTTAATGTCATGCATGACAATTTGTCGTATTAGGAGCAAACAATTGTTATGAGCCGTTTAAACGTCAGCTGTCAAATTGACGCCAAGATACAATGGCGTTTATCAAAACCGGTATAATCCTTTTTTAATATTTTTTCTGATCCCAAATAACAATTGAAATATCACTTTTTTATGAAATATGTCCATGTTAATTTTTTTACTGGTTAATTAGATATTTAACTTCATCTTTGTAGAAGCTAACACAGAGAACAACGAAGAAACATATGCTTCTAATGACACGATGGATTATGAAGTCGAGGTAATGGAATGTAATATGTAACCCTTGTTAATAAAGCATATAATCTTTAATAGTGTTTTTTTGCAAGTTCCTTAATGTGAAACACGAATACGATAACAGCGAAGTTACACACACAGACGATATGTTCGAAACAGGTTAGACATTCAGTAAAGCAGTATTCAGTAATATTTCAATATATTTCAGAATTATTTGACTTCAGAAATGCACGATGTTAAGGATGTACTTAAAGCGAATACTATCAGTTTGCCTTATCAAATTAGCGACACCACCAAAGTAATTGTCGAATAAATTATTTTTTATGTATTTCAATATTTACAACTTATTTAATTACCAGTTTTAATTTTAGGAACAAGGAAGAGAAAAATGTACTAGATTTCTACGTATGCATTGTGATTCTGATAAATATGAGTGTGACAAGTGTGGAAAAGCATTCAAATATAAAAGCAAACTTGCAGAGCATATAATTCATAGCAATGTACGTGAATTTGATTGTGATAGATGTGAAAAAGCATTTAAAATTAAAAGGTTAGTTACAAAACATATGAAAACTGTAAAAGCATTTAGAACTAAAAAAGTTCTTTCAAAACATTTAATGCATGCGTGTACTAGTTTTTTTTATTATTTGAAATACGTGTGATATATAGCTTTCAGCCCTCTCCGATAATTAATTATTTTAGTTGAAATTTATACTCTAACGAGCTAACACCTATTTATTGTTTTAAAAATTGAATTGAATTATGACAGTGTTGAATACGAGATCGAAGCTGGAAACGACCCGGAAGTATCGTCTTCGAGTGTATCAAATTCTGGCTCCGATGAGGAATCGGATCAATCTTCACAGCGCAGCGACTCTCAATCAGGTGCATGGTGGGAGCTTTCGTCTGACCCGCCGTTCGAGGAACCTCCATCCCGGTTTCCTTTTATTGGGTTACGAACACAATTCGGCGAATGCGAGGGTGAAAAAAGTGTTTTGGAGTTTTTTGAACAGTTTATCGATAATGACTTAGTACAATACATATGCAATGAGACAAATCGATTTGCCAATGCTGAAATTTCATCATCATCAACAAGGGCAAGTACATGGTGCGATATCGGTTGTAGCGAGATGTACCTATATTTCGCTATCAAAATGATTATGAGTGTCTTAAAAAAACCTAGTGAAAAACATTATTGGTCTAAAAGGCCCATAATTTATACCCCAATTTTTGAGAGGTTGATGTCGCGGTCAAGATTTGATAAAATTGGACAATATTTACATTTTAATAACAATAACGCCTACGATCCGGCCAATCATCCTAATCCAGATCTGAATAAAATATGGGACATACACCAAATGATGGAGGAGAAATTTAAAAGAAATTACACTCCAGATAGAGACATCGCAATATACGAAAGCTCTCTTCTTTCCAAAGGTCGATTGAGATGGCAGTTTTTTGGTTCTAAAAGAGCCCGTTTCGGTATAAAAACTCTCGCTTTGTGCGAGTCCAAAAGTGCTTATGTGTGGTCTACGATCATTTATTCGAGTAAATCGATTCTATACTACAAGGACTTTCAATCTGAACCCGTGTCTGCAAAAGTAATTCTAACACTACTGAAACCGCTTTTAGATAAAGGGTATTGTCTAGCCTTAGATAATTATTATAACACTCCACGGTTGGCGGAACTGCTAGTTTCCCGGAAAACAGATGTTTATGGAACAATTCGTAAAGATAAAAAAGGATTACCGTCAACTTTTTCAACGAAAAAAATTTCAAAAGGCGGTATGGTAGCATACAGAAAGAATAAAGTAATGGTTCTTCATTGGAAAGATAAAAAAGATGTGTTCATGTTATCCACGATTCATAACAACGCATCTAAAAGTATAATTAAAAGGTGTAATCCTGTAATAAAACCGTGCGTAGTTCTCGACTATGATGATACAACGGGAAAGATAGATCGAGTAGTCCAACATTTGGCGGACTATCCGATTCCTCGCAAAAGAGGAAAAAAATACTATAGAAAAATATTTTTTCATTTATTTGAGATAGCTCTTTGGGATTCGTATATTTTATTTAAAAAAAACGGTCAAACCGATACATATTTAGATTTTAGACTGAATTTGATAAAAAAAATTGTAGAAAAACATCTGCCAAACGTAGATCTAGCCCTCTCCGATTGCCCATCCTCTGTCCCACAACCCTCTAGATTGAGAGAGAGACACTTCCCAGAATTTATTCCCTCGACTGGAAAGAAGACAAACCCATCGAGGCGGTGCTACGTGTGTTGCAAACCGGACGCTCAAAACAAGAGAAAACGCGTTGAGACTCGATATTTCTGTATAGATTGCAACGTAGCTCTATGTGTTGTCCCCTGTTTTCGAATTTACCATACTAGTAGTAATATTTGAATAGGGTTTAATGTGAATATATTATTGATTTTATTTAGTATAACAAATTGTTATATTTATGTAATTTTGTTTTCTTATTATTTTAAATTTCAATAAATGTTTATATTGAAAATAGTATTTTCAAGTTGTTCTGATTTATTTGGATAAAGATGCTTGAACCAAACCGAGTGTGCGTTTGGAGCTAATTTTTATACCGTTAGTGGCCATGCAGATCAGACACGGGCATGAGCCCACTTAACCATTACCTGCCAGATTGTTTTTTTTACTGAAAAATAGGTTCAGTAAAATACTTGAATCGTTTTAAAAAACAGATTTTTATAAATATTCCCAATTGGAGATCACAGTATATGGTGTGTAAAATAAAAACATATTTAACAGTAAAATTTATTTATGCTATTCTCTCATACAATCAACATGCAGTCCTACGTTACACTCTAAGCATTTTTTTCTTGTATTTTTGTATTAATACGTATTTTCAGCATCTCACATATTTTTCTTAGCCTTAGAACAATTATATATAATATTATTTATTTTTGCATTCTGTATTTTAAAAAGTATATGACCCATTGAAGATCCAATTTAATTAAAAAACTTGGTATATATCAATCTAAAAATAAAATAAGACAATAAGAAAAAAATGCTATATTTAAAAAAAAACTAAATACATCCAAAAGCATGACATGAGCAATAATAGACAAAATAACCATTTAATTTGTAACTGATTCTAGATATCGTCTCAGTAATTCGAGGCATAATAATTTGGATGATAAAAACAGATAAACATTAACAAGAGTATGTAAGTAAGTAAGAATTAAGGGGACATGATGAGACAACACAATCGAATAATAATATTTTTTAGACAAATTTTTTCTGGTTCCTAAAATATAAATTGTATTAATTAAATAAGTTGTAAATATCTAAATAGATAAAAAACGAAATCCATTCGATTATTACTTTGGCGGTGTTATAAATTTGGTTAGTTAAACTGTCCACACTGATAGTATTAGCAATAAGTAAATCCTTGACATTGTGTATTTCTAAAGTTAAATAATTATTGAAACATATTGAAATGTTACTGAATACTGTTTTATGTCTAACCTGTTTCAAACATGTCGTCTATGTGTGTAAATTCGCTATTATCATGTTCGTGTTTTAAATTTGGGAACTTGAAAAAAAATCATTATTTAAGATTATATGCTTTAACAAGTTTTATGCCTGCACTTCACTCTCCGAAAGTGGTCAAGGTCGCCGTTTTTCGAATAGCGTCCGCACAGCCGGGAATTTCATACGCGTGCGCGCTTCCCGACATGGAGGACGTACAGGCCGCCGCTGTCACCGCCCTATGTGCTCTCGCGTATTATAACTACGTGCGTGTTTTAAACACAAAAAAAGTTAAAACCAAATGGAGAAAAAGGAGATGGTGGATGATTGCAATGCACCGGAATAGATCAATGTTAGTAAATAAGACATTTTATGTTGAATCGAGGCTTCACTGTCACTAATAAATAATAAACAGGAAACGTTCAAGTGTGCAACTAATAAATAATTTATATTATTTTTTAAGGAAAAGTATGGAAAATTAATTTGCTGAATTGACACAAGAACCATCTGGGAAATTCAAAAATTTTCATCGAATGTCTGTGAAAGATTTCGAATTTTTGCTGTCCAAAGTCTTACCCATGATCTCCAAACAAGATACTCAATTAAGGAAAGCTATACCTGCCAAGATTCGTTTATCAATCACCTTGAGGCTTTTAGCAACTGGTGATAGTTACAGAAGTCTGCATTATTTATTTAAAATTTCAAGCCAGATAATTTCAAAAATCGAACTTGAAGTTTGCAAAGCTCTAAATGAGGTTCTCAAGAATGAAATAAAGCTAAATATAAGTAAACTATATTATTTATGTATTTATTAAAAAAATCCTTATTTCTAGTTGTATAATCATAAATATTACTATTTCTTATTATATAATTATTAAAATACTTTGGTAACAAATTTTTATCTAGCTTATATATAAAACACAAAAACATAGATCATCAATCCCTTTCTTACATCAAATCAATTCACATTATTTAATATACAATTTCGAAATGAGAAAAATAACATATAAAAAAGTAAAGTAAGTAAATTTCTTAACATTATTAACAGTAAAATCTAGTAGTATGAGTTTCTGATTACATCTATCATGGTAATGATTACAATTAATGGTATGCTTTACTTTAACTTATTATATTATTGATTGAGTTTGTGTCTAGGTAGTATTGAGTTGAGTTTCAGTTGGGGTGATTGTTGATGTAGTAATAACTTCATTGCTTAAATGATGTAACTTCGAAGTATTCTCGTTACCGAGAGCTTTAACGTTTGAAAAAGTGCGAGTATCTGGCACAGTATTATTTGTGTTTGGAATATGTAAGTTGTATGACTGGGTTTCATTTGAAAATTCTACAAATGGGTTGGTTGGCTCTGATAATGAGGAATTAGGTCTGGAAGATGTATTTGTTGCATTTGAATATGAATTGTGTTCTGATGAAGGTCGCTTTAAGGTATTAAAAGATGTAGGGTTGAAATGCTCTGAATATGAGTGGGGGGGTCTAGATGTAGAAGTGCGGAATGATTCAATAGATGGGGATCTAGTAATATTATGTGATCTATGAATTAATGAATGCATTTCCAACATTATATCATCCCTTTCATTTTCGGGCATCTTTCTAAGTATTTTTGCAATCATTTTGCCAAATAGGTCGCATTCATCTTCAATTTCAGCTGGTTTTTGATTGATGATATTGCTCAGTATCTTGAATGCTTCAGTTATTTGCATGTTGGTTTCATGCAGTTCTGGTGGGTTTAGACGACGGCGAATGTTTTTTTTTTTATTACCTATTGTATCAGGTGTACCCGTTGGATCGTTAGGCTGCGACAACTCATTGTTTCCCTCTTCTGTATTTATCTGTGTTGTATTTTGCACCTGAAAAAAATATCTATGGTAAATACAATTTTATTGTTCACAGATTCCAGGCAATATTGTTGTAGAATGTCCAGATAACTCTGGATCTGAGTACTATAACTATAAAAAGACATTCAGTATAGTACTTATGGCTTTAATTAACAGCAACTATGAGTTTATGTTTGCTGACATTGGTAGCCAAGGGAGGATCAGTGATGGAGGTGTATTTAAAAATTGTTTATTGTGGCAAAAAATTTCTAAATTTCTAATACTCTTAATTTGCCTACCCCATGTCCATTGCCCGGTACTGATAATACTGATATTCCCTACGTTTTTCTGGCTGACGGAGCATTTGCTTTACATACTAATATAATGAAACCATATCCCGGTACTAATAATATTGGATTACCGAAACGAACTTTCAATACACGATTGTCGAGATCTCGAGTTTTAGTTGAAAATGTTTTTGGTATATTGGCTGCAAAATTTAGAGTTTTTAAAAAGCCTATTAAATTAGATATTGACACCGTTTCTGTTATTACAATGACATGTCTCTTGTTGCACAACTTTCTCAGAAAAAGTACAACTTCATTACTTATTTATATGCCGGTCGGTAAGGTAGACACTTATGATGCAAACGGAAGTTTACTCCAACCTGGCAGTTGGCGGCAACAGGTTGATAATAACTGTGCTTTCAGAAATATGACACAAACACCACGTAATCCAGCATTGTCAGCTGTTCAGATAAGAGAAAAATTCACTGAATATTTCTTTGGAAGGAATTAATTGTACTATACATTATTAATTAGGCAAGTATTAGCCTTGGGGTAAACTTTGTCCTATCTGGGTAGAACAATATATTTAAATAAAGATTAATAATATAGGATTTACTTTTTAAACGAGTGTTAAAATGAAGAAAAAAATGTTATATGCAAATATATAAGTGTGATGATATTTATTTAATTATATATCTCTGATGTTCTATCTGCTATGTTAATTACTTAATTAAATAAATAAATAAAAAAATATGATATTACTTACTGTGTTTATTGTATCCTTGCATTTGAACGATGGTCCCAAAAAGCTGTCCATAAATGCATATGCAAACCAAATCGGACGATAAACACCACTTCCAGATTTTAGCGACGACACAATTTTCCTATTGTAGCCTCTGTACGTCGCGAAAAGGGAATCTTTTTTTTTTTAAATCTTCCAATCTTAAATTTTCCATTTGAGTTGATAGGTGTATCTTCACCCAGGCATCGTGGACTTTTTTTTATCTTTATGTGCGCTGTTTGTTGGGTCCCAAATACATGGTTCCGATTGAATTTTTTCCAAAAATAACATCGTTTGTTGCTGTGACCACATTGTAGCATTCATCATACGTGCATTTCACAGGATGCCTATGCGCATACTGAAATTTAATTGGGTCACTCATTCTCTCAGTTTGCGAAGCACGATATCATTATCTCTCTCTCTCGTCACTTAACACGCGAGAGAGCGAAAGGGGAAATATCTCGCTGGTCGCGCTCGATAGAAAAATGCGTCTTCGGAATTTTTGGAGGCGCTCAAAGTTGACCACGTCGACCTAAATTACCCCCACTTTACCTCCCGTTCGCGGTAACCTCGGAGAACTTCCGAGAGATTTTAGAGCGGGGACAACCGTGCTCGACCGAAGTAACCCCGAATTTTCCCATTATATTCTCCGTCCTTGGCCAACCGTCGCCTACTTTCGGAGAGTGAAGTGCAAGCATTACATACAATGTTTTATTACCTCGGCTTTACATTCCATCATGTTGATGAAAGCAGACATTTCTTCATTGTTCTCTATGTCAGCTTCTGAAAATATAACAATTAATTATTAAATGGAATTTAAATTAAGTAATAAAATACAAGAGTCTCTAATATATTTAAAGCCATTAACTAGCGGATTGAGCATCATTGATATTGTTAAGAGAATTGGTCGATTTGTTCTAAATAGGGATGAACAAAATGAATTACATAACATAAAAATACCTGAACGAGTTTAATCCAGCTTGTTTTTCAATTGCTGTCATTTTCTTCTAGTTCGATTTATATTTTATTTATAGGATAGCTTGTTTCGTTATTTTATTTTTAATTACACTTTGTCAGAATGCCAGTTTCACTATCAATTTCGTTAGTATCTTAAAGTATATTTTATACTGTAAGTTTACTCCATATATTATGGAAATAAGACCCGTAGCATCTTCTTTAAATGATTTATTATATAATATTATCGTTTGAGATTCATGACTGGAAGCATAAATATAATAGAATTTTGGTCAGACGCAAAACTATTGTGGAGATCTAGATTATATATATTAATCCCAAAATTAACAAAAAAAAAACACTTTTATACCACTGATCTATCGTGCTAGTAAAAAATAGGGTAGAATAATGGGTTGGGACAGACGAAACTTTCAACTTATAAGATATTCTATGTAAGTTCGATATAATCTTGGATGGGAGTGTGTTACAACAAGAGACTTAACTTTTTAATTTGTGATATAATAAAAAGAAAATATTGAAATATATTATACCTGTTTTGATAAATGACATCGAAGCCCCGCTCAAGCTGACAGTTGTTAGAATGGCGCAAAAATAACTGTCCAAATACAACGAATTGTTGAGCATGACAAAAATATTTATCGTATATTAAATATTTTATATTTATCAATACTTTCTAACCTTTGCGTGAAAATATTGTTATTATTTAAATATATATATATACAGTGGCACACAAAAAACGCATTTTTTTTATTAAAATCAGACCTGTCCAATTTTTAATTTTACGCGCCCATGCTATACCGCTTTGTCAGAGAATTTCGTAAGAGTGAGATGGGTTAGTATATAAGACGGTGAGTATATCCCATTTCCTTTCTTATGGTTTCGCTTGTATGTGTTTGTGTGTTTGATAGAACGAGAGATCTATGGCAAAATGCCTCACTCTCTGACTCGCTCTGACGCACGCAACAGTCGGCGTTTAAATCGTACTTCATTATTTGTTTACCTGTCGTCGTAGCGCAGAATATTCCTGCGCTTCTCAATTATTTTTCGATTCAACAAGTGTATTTAATATTTTTATTTCGTTAAATAATTTGAATATCAATTATGGCGATCTGTAACGATCTATCGCTCAAAATCTTACCCTCTACCTATCCCGTTCGCGGATCAATCGACCAATCGCACGCAACCAGTTGATAACTTATTTGAAATCTGTTTGGTTTCAGTCGACTCGTGTGTGGACCAGTTCCATGCTCAATTGTTTTGCAACTCGAATTGCAAAACAGTCACCCTGTATGAGAAGGGTCTCAAGTGCTTCAAAAATTGCTTAAATTATTACCTTGAAATAAAATTTACAAAAAACAATATCTGTGCAAATAGCTTAAAGTTTTTATAATACGAATTAGTTTTTATCCCAATTTTTGTTTAAATTATTTAAGTAAGAGTTCAGATAATTATTTAGCTTAAATTGATTAAGTTATTCATACTTTTTTATTAAACAGTTATTTTTTAACAGGTAAATGTAAAGCATAGATCATTAGCTAAATTATAAATCGAAAAAGATTATATTTGTTAGTAAATAACCATTTCAAAAGAATTATTTAATTTTGAAGCGTCTCTATATTCTCTATTAATTTGTCATGGTCGACATTTGTTCGTGTTTGGATCGAACGTCAGTTTTAAACCTTTTCCACTTGTACTGTCAAATTGTCACATACAATGGCGTTTATTAAAACTGGTATAATTATTTTTTAAATCATCTTTTTCTCTGATCGCAACTAATAATTAAAATATTTGTTTGGCAGCTAATATTAGTCATCTGTTTATGTGCCAAAGTAACTGTGTTGTAAGTCATCTGAATGCCACCTATTTCTAGAATTAAAAAAAAATCAACTGTTGTCAAGTGTTGAATAATTGTCAAGGGCTTTTATAAACCAAAAAGAGCTTCTGGGTGCCATTTCCGGTCAATTGAACACCATTTTCGGCAGTTAAAAATCGAAGTGCTAGGGTTGTCACAATGTATGATATTAAGGTGACCAGACGTTCTCCTTTCAGGAGGATTGTCCTCAAAAATTTTGTTCTTGTTTTATCTGATATTTTCAAAATCTCGTCATCTTAATGATACTATTGCTTCATCCAAATATCCTTTAAAAAAATCAATTGTTATTAAAAATCACGTTTCATATATTAAAATAGTGCAAGTGCATTGGCACATTGAAAAGAAGCACATTATTTTAGCCATGTTTAAAAAGCTACTTAAGTGGTAATAGTTTCAAACGTTTCTCGTAATATTATTTTGTAGCATAAGTGAGAGTTTTTTTTAAATAAATTTTGCCAACATGGTCGCAACGCAACTGAGCCTCATACGTGGTTCGTGTCATTAGAAAGGCTAACTGTGAAATTAATCTATGCTAGAACTTGGTTTAGCAGAATACGAGGACGAGACTTTTTTTTTGTATGATTGGGATTTCATTCATCTCGCCCGTTTTTACTATTCAGAGCAACAATCTTTACAGCTTTAACAGTCGACCGATTTTTTTCCCAATATAAGATTTCGTATTTTTATTAGAATAATGTTTTGAACTCATCCCTATTTTTTTATGAATTCAAAACTTTCAGAATCTGACTATTTATTAGATGAAGTAGAAAATAGTCATAAGAAGTTTTTATTCCTAAATTATAATAAACACTTGTTTTCTCGGATTCGGAACAATTCTTTATCATTTCAGTTAATTAATTATCTTATGTTCATTTAATTATCTACTCATACAGCACAACTGTGTACATTAATTGTGAATAATACAAAATATACTGTATTTTATGTAAAAATTAGACCTGGTCTTTGTAGAAGCTGACATAGATAACGACGAAGAAACATTCGCTTCCAATGACACGATGGATTATAAAATCGAGGTAATGAAACGTAATATGTAATACTTGTTAATAAACCATGTAATCTGAAATAGTGTTTTTTTTCCAAGTTTTTAAATGTAAAACGCGAATACGATGACAGCAAAGTTACACTTATAGATGACGTAGACGATATGCTTGAAACAGGTTAGACATTATACAGAATTCTGTAACGTTTCAATATATTTCAATAATTATCTCTGATCAGAAATGCACGACGTTAAGGATGTACTTAAGGCGAATACTATCAACACCACCGAAGTAATAGTCGGAAAGATTAGTTTTTTATGAATTTTGATATTTACAACTTATTTGATATTTACAAAACATTAAATTTCAGGAACTGGAAGAAAAAAAATGTACCAGCTTTCTACATATACATGATGATAGTTATATATACGAGTGTGGAAAATGTGGAAAAGCATTTAAATATAATAGCAAACTTTCTGAGCATATAATAATTCATAGCAATGTACGTGACTTTGATTGTGAAAAATGTGGAAAAGCATTCAAAAGTAAAAGCTTAGTTACAAAACATATGAAAACTCAGTGCGATGTTCGTGACTTTGAATGTGAAAAATGTGAAAAATCATTCAAATATAAAAGTAAACTCTCAGAGCATTTAAAAACTCATAGTGATGTTTGTTACTTTGAGTGTGAAAAATGTGGAAAAGCATTCAGATTTAAAAACAGACTTTCAGTACATATAAAAACTCATTGTGATGTATGTAACTTTGAATGTAAAGAATGTGGAAAAGCATTCAAATATCAACATTATCTTTCACAGCATATAAAATCACATATCGATATTCGTGAATTTAAATGTGAAAAATGTGGAAAAGCGTTCAAATTCAAAAGCGTACTTTTACGACATATGAATACTCATAGTGATGTTCACGGCTTTATATGTGATAAATGTGGAAGAGCATTTAAATCTCAACTCCATCTTTCACAACATATAAAAACGCATACCGATATTCGTGACTTTGAATGTAAAATGTGCGGAAAAGCATTTAAATACAAAAGCAAACTTTCACAACATATGGAAATTCATAGTGATTTTTGTGACTTCGAATGTAAAATATGTGGAAAAGCGTTCAAATATAAACTCTCACTTTCAATGCACCTTAAAACTCATAGTGATGTTCGTGAATTTAAATGTGAAAAATGTGGAAAAGCATTTAAATATAAAATATCACTTTCAACGCATATGAAAATTCATGGGAATGGTTATGATTTTGAATGTGATGAATGTGGAAAAGTATTCAAATATAAAAGCAAACTTTCAGAGCATATTAAAGTTCATTGTAATGTTCGTATCTTTGAATGCGAAAAATGTGGAAAAGCATTCAAATATAAAAGAACACTTTCAGAGCATATTAAAATTCATTGCAAGTTACGTAACTTTAAATGTGAAAAATGTGGAAAAATATTCAAATTTGAAAAGAAACTTTTAGAGCATATTAAAATTGAGTGCAATATTCGTGGTTTTGAATGTGAAATATGTGGCAAAACATTCAAATATAAAAGCAGACTTTCAGTTCATATGATAACTCATAGCAATGTTCGTGACTTTGAATGTGAAAAATGTGGAAGAGCATTTATAACTAAATATAATCTTTCCCAACATATTCAAACTCATAGTGATGTCTATGGCTTCAAATGCGAAACATGTGGAAAACTATTCAAATGTCAAATCTATCTTTCGCAACATATGCAAACTCATAAAGACGTTGGTGACTTTAAATGTGAAAAATGTGGAAAAGCATTCCAATATAAATGCAGGCTTTCCAGGCATATGAAAACTCAGCGATGTTCTTTACTA
Source organism: Plectrocnemia conspersa (assembly GCF_051122295.1). NCBI lineage: Eukaryota > Metazoa > Arthropoda > Insecta > Trichoptera > Polycentropodidae > Plectrocnemia > Plectrocnemia conspersa. The sequence goes on from NW_028277165.1 coordinate 7,997,762, forward strand.
ATTGCGAAAAATGAGGAAAAGTGTTAACAACTAAGTACAATCTTTCAAAAAATATGAAAAACATAGTGAACTACATAAAACTATAGACAATTATCCTATCTTTCACTAAACATGCACTCAAAAATAAATACTTGTGCATCCTAAGTTCAATGAGTGTGTTCTTCCAAATGTTGACATTTTTTTCTTTATTTTTTATATAATTGGTCATAAACTGCTCAAATATCATAACTGGTTAATTATATACTATTTTTGTAATAAAAAAATCATTCTTTATTAGTTATTGTTTTTATAAAATTGTCCATTTTCAACTCCTATGTCCTACACCAGGGCCTTCCAAGTTGTTTGTATTTCTTACAGTTCTTACACTAACTCAAATTGAGGCATGAATATCTGATTGGGCCGCTGCAGTAGAATTTTTATTGAATATTATTAGTTACATGTTAAGACTTAATTGTGTGAGCGGACACACCAGAGTTGCCACAATAAGAGTTTCCGTTACGCCAGTGTTATCAGAGTGCCGTCAAGTTTTTGCCATAATAAACCTAAATAAATACATATTAATAATCCAGATAAATTATATTTTCACTGGTAAAAATATATATATCTATCACTGAAAATATGTTACGATATGATTTCACTGAAATAATATATTTTCGGGAAAAATTCAAGACTTTTTAGATTTTCTTTGAGGGATAATCTGAGAACTTCCGGTTTAGAATCAAAGATTGCATTTCAGTATTTAATAAAATGACGCAATTTTCTGGCAAAATTCAAGGGGGGGGTATGACCTAACTCCCCCCCCCCTCCTCTAAATGACGTCCCTGGTGTTTGTGGGTTAGTGATGATAAAGTTACAGGATTTTGAACATATCAAAAGACACTTAAAATAAAAAGGCCATCAGGATTTTTTTGTTATAAGAATAAAGGAGAAAAAAATGCTGCGGGAGCTAAAAAAATGTTATTCTGAAAAAAAAACAGAGGAAAATTATCCTCAAAGGAATACATCTGGTTAGGCTTAACATACGTCGTGCTTTTACAAAATTTCAAAAACAATATTTTAGTTGTCCCAGCTAAAAGCTTCATAATTATGATGGGCCTACGTCTGGTTACCTTAGCGATGGTTTTGGGTGGCTGGCCAAGTCGATTAGAGAAGCACGTTTGCAATGTGCAGCGAGGGTTTGTAGGGTGGTTATGGCTGAGTTGCGAATCGAAGCGGGTTAAAAGCCAAACTACGACTGAGTGTGTATGTAAGTAATGCAATGATGACAGCCAGTACTGATCAAAAGGATACGGTGCAAATGTGACAAATTTCATTTGAGATTTCAATCTTCAGGTTGGCGGTGAAAATGTTGTATTGTTTCCCCAGTACCTACCTAGAATGTGGGTCGTAAGATTAACATACCTTTTCTGAATAGTCATCCAAGCTGTAAATGCTTTCTTGTTGCCGCTATTTTATGACTTAAGTAACATTTTGGCAGGACACAATCACAAAACCAAAATGTTATTTTTTATTATACATACTTACATATTTTTTAAATTTAAGTAATTTCTAAAATGCTTCACGGGCCGGATAGAATTTCAGTGCGGGCCAGATCCGGCCCGCCGTTTAACCTGATATACCATTATAGAAAATCTCCCTACAGAATAATCAATTCTATATTATTCACATCCTGAAAATTTTAAAATGTTTTTCGCACATTTCAGTAAAAATATGAAGTCCTCTATCCGACACAGGAACGTTTTCAGCATTCCATTTATCTAGATTAATATGAATTATACAATACGTATATATGTGTCCATTGGTCAAATAAGCTAATTTTGTTTGTTGACAAGCGTGTGATAAATTTATCAGCAAAACTATTCTGTTCAGGTACTATTTCAGTAAATTCACGATTTTTAAAAAGGTTTTATGTTCGCCTTTATATAGGTGAGCAGGTTCGTGATTATAACACAACCTAGAGCCGGCTTTAAACTAGAGCTGCTCATGCGTTTGAGCATGCTCAAGACAGTTTGACCGAATTATTTGCAAGATTTAATTGAACGAGCCGTTCATACACTCACCGCAGTGAGCCAACTGAATCAGTTACTTTGCGTGATCGGTTCTAGCATGTTGTCTGTACGCACAGCCACTGCAGCTTGTTTTAATTAATGCTTTGACAAAAGAAAAAAAAGTAGACGATGGTGGATCAGATAAAGATACTGACATTGTGATGAAAGTAATATTAATTTTCTGAAAGTATTAATGTTCGAAGGCGACGAAGCACCTTATAAAAACTTTACGCGTATGTCTAGAGAAGATATTAAAGAACTTTATCTTTAGTCGAGCCGAAAATAAGGAAAATAGATACAAATTTTCGTAAATCCATAACAGCGGCAGACAGAGAGGTTTGCAGTGCCATTATCGACGCATTGAAAGAATATTGCAGTGTAAGTATTAAAATCATTTATTAATTATAACCATAACCAAAAGCAGAGGTCCATGGAACATCTTGGGCATCCTGAATTACTTGGTTGTGCTGACTATTGTTGCTTTCGTCACTTTGCGAAGAAATGGTTTCCTGTTGTGTACTTATGATTACTCTGTGGTGTATTCTCTACTCCATGATTGTAGGTATACTTTTGTACAAGCTGTCCCATGCCTGCTTGAAACAAAACCTTGTTTATTGCATGTTTCGCTCATGACAAAGTAATTTTATCATATTTTCGTATTTCGTACGCAATATGAAAGGCATACGAAATATATGGGTCATTAGCATCTTTGCAAGTCTTTTAGAACTTATAAACCCTATAACATAGCTGTATCTGAATCAGTTTTATTAAGTTGTAATCAGGCATTTTTGTTTTAGTGGCATGGGTGATTGAGGTGGTAACTAGGGTTTGGGAAAACCCGAGCTTTTTGGACCCGACGGGTCCGGGTCTAAAAAACTTAGATCTGTATCCAGGTCCTATTGCCTATAGCATCTCATTAATAAAACAAATATACATTCAGTAAATTATTTATTTTTATACATAGATATATAAATTTTTATTGTTAACAACATGTTTAAAAATATACAAAAGTCTTAACAAAATATATTTTGAGTATATAAACTTACAAAATTTGATTCAATAAAGTAGTACACAATTTTAATAAATCTTAATATAACCTATTCTTTTTTACAGCAGGAGCAAAGACAACTTATTTAAACATATTTACAAAAAATTTACAAAAAAATACAGAATAAACACAAATACATCCTTAGGTTTTTCCCACAAAAATAATTATTTAAAATATAAAATTTGATTATTAAGCAATACAAATTTATTATCTTCACGTAACATATCTACATAGGTATTAATTTAACCATACCACAAACAGTGGCGAGCGTGCACAGACTTGTGTGCTCACGCTCAGCTCACACGCATGGGCGGCTCATTTGCGTGAGCGTACTCTAGTTTAAAGCCGGCATAATGTACACACTAGAGCGGCTCATTCGTGCGAGTGTGCTCTAGTTTAAAGCTGGCATAAAACTAACTTCTGAGAACCGAATGAAGGACTGTGAGTGTAGTCAGGTTCCCGAGAAAATACAAAACCTGCTTCATGCTGGCTTTCTTTAAACGAAATTTTTTATTTGACATTCAAATATATTACTTCTGGTACATTTAGTAAGGGTGCTTATTTCTGATATATGTGCGATTAATTCTGTTATTTTATAGCACAATGGAATTTCATATGGTATAACGGTTAGCTTTTATTTTAAGTGCTTATATATGAGTTACCATATGTTTTGTAAGATATTATTTAGAAACGAATGCTTTTTCACATATTTTACAATTAAAGTCATAAATATTGCTGTGAGTTACCATATGATTTGTAAGATGTTACGAACATCATTATGAGTTTGAATATGTCGTGAAAGTGTGCATTTATATTTGAATGCTTTTCCACATGTTTCACATTTAAAGTTACTAACATCGATATGAGTTTTTAAATGTTGGGAAAGATACGATTGTAATTTGAATGCTTTTCCACATGTTTTACATTCAAAGTTATTAACATCGATATGAGTTTTTAAATGTTGGGAAAGATACGATTGTAATTTGAATGCTTTTCCACATTTTTCACATTCAAAGTCATAAGTGACGCTATGAGTTTGCATATGATTTATAAGATTGACTTTATATTTGAACACCTTCCCACATTTTTCACATTCAAAGTTATGAATACCACTGTGTATTTGAATATGTCGTGAAAGTTTGCTTTTATCTTTAAATGCTTTTCCACATGCATCACATTCAAAGTCGCTAACATTGCTATGCGTTTTTATATGTTGTGATAAGTAGAGTTGACATTTGAATGACTTTTCACATTTTTCACATTTAAAGTCACGAATTTTTCTATGGGTTTGCATATGTAGGGATAGTAATAATTTATATTTAAACACTTTTCCACATGTTTCACATTCAAAGTTACTAACATCGAAATGAGTTTTTAAATGTTGGGAAAGATACGATAGACATTTGAATGTTTTTCCACATTTTTCACATTTAAAGTTATAAATGACGCTATGAGTTCGCATATGTTGTGAAAGTGTGCGTTTATATTTGAATGCTTTTCCACATGTTTCACAATCAAAGTTACCAACATTGATATGAGTTTTTAAATGTTGGGAAAGATTTGATTGAAATTTGAAAGCTTTTGCACATTTTTCACATTTAAAGTTATAAACATCGCTATGAGTTTGCATATGTTGTATAAGATGGACTTGACATTTGAAGACGTTCCCACATTTTTCACATTCAAATTCACGAATACCACTGTGTGCTTGAATATGTTGTGAAAGTGTGCGTTTATATTTAAATGCTTTTCCACATGTTTCACATTTAAAGTTACTAACATTGATATGAGATTTTAAATGTTGGTAAAGATAATTTTGTAATTTGAATGCTTTTCCACATTTTTCACATTTAAAGTCACGAATTTCCCTATGGGTTTTCATATGTGTGGATAGTTTTAATTTAGATTTAAACACTTTTCCACATTTTTCACATTTAAAATCATAAACATTTCTATGAGTATGCATATGTCGCGAAAGTGTGCTTTTATAATTAAATGCTTTTCCACATGTTTCACATTCAAAGTTACCATCATGGATATGCGTTTTTATATGTTGCGAAAGATAGAGTTGACGTTTGAATGCTTTTCCACATTTTTCACATTCAAAGTTACGAACATCATTATGAGTTTTCATATGTTGTGAAAGTGAGCCTTTAATTGCAAATGCTTTCCCACATTTTCTACATTTAAAGTCACGAATTTCACTGTGAATTTTTATATGTGTTAAAAGTGAGTTCTTAATTGCAAATATTTTTCCACATATTTCGCATTCAAAGTCTCCAAAGGCATGAGTTTGCATATGTTTTGAAAGTTGGCTTTTATATTGGTATGCTTTTCCACATATTTTACATTTAAAATCACGAACATAACTATGAGTTTGCATATGCTGTGAAAATTTACTTATATAATTGAATGATTTTCCACATGTTTCACATTTAAAATCACAAGCATCAGTATGTGTTTTAATATGTTGTGAAAGATAGAGTTGACATTTGAATGCTTTTCTACATATTTCACATTTAAAATCGCAAGTGTCACTAAGAGGTCGCATATGTCGTGACAGAGAGACTTGACATTTAAATGCTTTTCCACATTTTTCGCATTTGAAGTCACGAACATCGCTATGAGTTATCATATGTTTTGTGAGATATCTATTAGAAATAAATGTTTTTCCACATACTTTACATTTAAAGTCACGGACATCGCTGTGAGTTACCATATGTATTGAAAGATATTTTTTAAATTTGAATGCTTTTCCACATTTTTCACATTTAAAGTCACGATTGTTACTATGAGTTTTAATATGATTCAACAGTATTCTTTTAGTTGTGAATGCTCTTCCACATTTTTCACATTCAAAGTCACGAACATTGCTATGAGTTACCATGTGTTGTGTAAGATACCTTTTAGAATTAAATGTTTTTTCACATTTATCACATTCAAAGCCACAAACATCACTATGAGTTAACATATGTACTGAGAGTCCGTTTTTAAATTTGAATGTTTTTTCACATAATTCACATTTAAAGTTACAAATATCGTTATGCGATATCAGATGTTGTGAAAGATAACTTTTAGAACTAAAGGTTTTTCCGCACTCTTCGCACGCATTTTTATAAAAAATATTTTGCATGCGTTGAGCTCTAATATAATTTTCTTTTTCTGGTTTCTAAAATTGAAATTTGATTCGTTAGATATGTTAGGTAAATATAGAAATATATGAAATATAAAATCTATTTGACTATTACTTTGGTGGTGTTGTCAATTTGGTGAGATAAAACGTCTATACCGATAGTATTACCCTTAAGTACATCCTTAACATCGTGCATTTCTGAAGAAAAATAGCTGTTGTAATTTAATGTTACTAATTACTGTTTTACTTAATGTCTAACCTGATTCAAACATGTCTTCTACGTGCGTAGCTTCGTCATTTTCGTATTCTCGTTTTACATTTAACAACTTGAAAAGAAAGCATTATTTAAAATCGCATGCATTAACCAGTGTCACATATTAAGGTTCATTACCTGGATTTTATGTGGTATCGTGTCAATGGACGCAGATGTTCCTTCATCGATTTCCATTTCACCTTCTGCAAAGATGAAATATCTAATTAATTAGTAAAAAAATCAGTCATGGGTGAAATAATATTGACTGTCAAGCAAACATTTCAATTGTTTCTCGAGATCAGAAAAACATAAAAATGATTGCTTCATTGTTTTCTATATCAGTTTCTGCAAAGATGAAATATCTAATTAACTATTAAAAACTTCACGGGTGAAATGTATGTCATTAATGAAAACAATAAACTTGGTTTCGACTGATATTTTTAACATAAATCAAATTCATGGAGAAGTGATATTATCTGTGAAGTAAACATTGCGATTGTTACTAGAGATAAGAAAAATATTAGAATGGATTATACCGGTGTTGATAAACGCCATTATTGCAACTTGGCTTAAGCTGTCATTCGATGTCAGAATGGCTCAAAAGTAATTGTTGGTCCAAATAATATAATGTTTTGAGCATGACTGAAAAATATGGGATTTAAAATCATATTAATCGAATATTTAACCTTTTCCTTACTGTACCAAATAAATACGCGGGTTACTGTGCTGTATAGTATATACACATGCAAAAATGAGTTATTTAAAATCGGAATATTCATAAATATCGCTTAAATTATTCATTATTGAGGTCACCGGGTAATAATAATTGAAATGTAATTGCTGAAAATACAAAAAATGGTTATTCCGTGTGAGCACTATACATTTTTCTGGCAGTTGCTTGTAAAATTATACGATTTCAACTTTTCAATACATAGTAATAAATATATATGTACATTTACATACTAATTATTATTTATTTACATGCAATGTATAATTGTTATAGTGAGTTTTTAGTAAGTAATTTTTTTTTATAAATTTTCCGTTTTAATCTGATAGGCGTATGCCCAATGTGTTACAACGAGTAAATCTGTACCAACTGAGTAAGTCAATTAGACATAATGAATGACCACCAGACTGAAAGTCTGAGAATCGATGACAACTATATTATTAATTATAAAATATTATGTTTTATACAATATATAATCAATAGATAAAACTGCAGCTGGAGCCGGATTTTTTAAATAATAGCGCATTTTTATAAATAAAAATTCAAGTGCCGCTGTCGGGGTCAAACCCACAACCTCAGAGTTTCCAATAAATATTCATCAGTATTTGCTGATCTAAAATATATATAAAACTCAATTTGATAGTTGTAAAACATCCATTTGCTGTTAAAACCCAAACGTAATCTTCATGAATTAACCAAATCCAACATGACCTAATGAAAGTTTTAAAACTAATTATACTTTTAGAACTTTCATTAGGGCAATTTCAAAATACAAACTAAGCCAACCCATCTCTCAGTGAAAAATAAGCGGAAGAAGTACAGACAGACATCGCATATTACTCCATATTTCGTCTGCATTTCGATATTACATTAGGTTTTTAAAATATGATAGCTATCCTTACCGATATTAATACGGACGTCTAATATGAGAGTATTGGTCAGTGTATTAAAACCGGATTTTGTTCAATAGGAGGGCGCAAAAATAATTATCACTTCTCAGAAGTCAAAAATTTACTGTGAAATTTACCATGCCTCTACACTATATTTTTTCTAACAGTCAGCGCATGTAAACAAAGCTCAACAATCACGTGTTCTTCACAGAAAGCTTCTAATTGGTTGTTCACTTGAACGGATCCACCCCCAAATACTATTTCAACAGGGTAGTATTGGTTTGCTGTTCGCGAGATTTTATTTGCGTGTGCATATGGTTGCCGAATTTTTTAAAGTGTAAAAATGTCTTTTACGGACACCAATACTAAAATTAACCCATATAGTCCTCCAAAAAAACGGACTAAAAATCACATAAATATTTAAAAAAAAAACAGTATTTTAAATATATGATATATTAAAGGGAAATTTTGGAAAATCTTAACCAAATTATTGACAAAGTATCAACAAAGGCAGGAGTGTGTAAAAAAACAATTTATTGAATTATTCAAGTATATAAACATAATAGCTTTAAAATTTCAGAAATGTATAAATTATTTTATGGTGCTTTTGGGACAATAACGCCAGACATATAGAAAAAATGTGTTGAGCATCTTAAGGATAAGGTTGAAATGTATATGTGGGAATTAGATAATGTGATAGAATTAAATATTCAGTCATTTTTATTAATGTAAACTAGAATTGATTCCTCAAAGCGATTTTATTTGCTTTTTTTTAATAAGTTGTTTTATATTTAGTATTTAAAATATGATTTATCTATAATCCTTGCCTTTAATATTAGTTTTTACGTGTTTTCTAATTGCATATGTTTTTAAAATTAATGAAGTGTTTTATTTATTTAAAAAAAAATCGTTTATTTGTTCTGACTCAGCCCTGTACTCAGTGATCACGTGAACCCCGCGTGCATTTGTTATTGTCGGCTGACTGTTGGAAAAAAATAGACTATAGGTCTAGAATCTAGACCTAGACCTAGCTGGAACTACTGCTATAATCTAGACTCTAGATCAGAGGTCCCTAAACTTTTTTGTCTCGTAGACCACTTGCCATGTTTTTCGGTTTTGGGTAGACCCCCTGCTTGCTTGATATTGATTTTTTGCAAATTCATCAACTTCAAATGTGTTTTTGACAGCTGGTATCGTGCTACTCACTTTGAAAGATTTCTCTATCTATGTATGTGGATTATTCCATTCATTGAAAGCCAAAAATAAAGTCATCCACATTTACATCTCATGGATCCCCAATTTTATTTTTCACTGACATGGACTCCTTGCAGGTCGTCGTCGACCCCTAGGGGTCGATATAGACCACTTTGAGAATCACGGTGGTATATCATTATGTGCAGGATTTTACAAGTTCAAAATGTATTGCGACCACAAAGCGAATGCCTAGATCCTACAACTTACACAATTTTATAAACATATATAATGATTTTTTTACTTCATAGGTACTTTTATAAATAATGTATATGTCTTTATTTTATAAGATTATAATGTAAGTAGATAGGTACTATCAGTGTTTGTTGAGATCCACTTCAGTGGACCCCCATTTTTATTTCATGGATCCCCAAATTTTTTTTCGCTGACGTAGCCCCCTTGCAAGTTATCATAGACCCCTGGGGGTCGATATAGACCACTTTGTGAATCACTGCTCTAGATTATAGCTGGAACTACTGTTATAATCTAGACTCTTAGAGTCTAGATTATAGCAGTAGTTCCAGTGAAGAACTAAATACACCTATCGACAGTGGTAACTCAAAAATTACCAATGAATTTACATGGACAAAGATCAAAGGAGAACCAAACAAATTTTCATCAAGGCTTTGGTGCTATATACGTGTTAATACATAAAGCCCGATAAAAGTTTTCAACGGTTTATTGAAAATAATGTATTTATCTGAAATTGTTTACCAAAGTAACTTATATGCTACCCAAAGAGAACACAACCTAAACCTAACTCTTGAATAAATAAATACATTTATCGGAATATAAATTATGGGGTTTGTATAAATAACCTTCAATACGCCACTATTGGTCAAATAATTTAAATTAGATGGATGAAATTATTCAACTATTTCATCAATGCCAGTATTGTTAAGTTATATTTTGTATAAAGAAACGATGAAAATTTCTAAGGAAACCCCGATTTTCCATCTCATATTTAGAAGCTTGATGGCCAATGAGTTAATTGGAGATTTCTCGGGCCGAAAACGGGTGTCAAAAATGCAAGGTGTGAATAAAAAATCGACGAGTCGAACAGTCATCAAAAATTCCACTAGACATGTAAACGTTGGTAGTCATTTATCAATTACTGGCATTTGGAGATGTGCAGATTGCAGCATGAAAAAAGCAGTTAAACATAGTAATATAATATGCTCTTCATGCAAAATTGCACTATGCCAAAAATGTTTTGCTCCATACCAATCTGGTTAATTTTATATATGGGAGTCTTGTTTTAATATTTTTATAATTTAATAAATAACTTATTAAATATTTACACCTAATATAATATGTTAACAATATTTTTTTGGTTTTACTTTTAGTTTTTAACTATTATTTCTTATCATTATATTTTTTCTGTACTAATTATTATACAATATAATATATTGTTAATAAATCGGTTTTATTTGATTTTTAGTTGATATAAATCATTTTAACAATTACATTTCATTATAATAACTAAATAGTCAATATATTTGTCACCATGCATACACACGCAATTGTTTACTTAAACGTTCGGTGGCATTATAATTGACCACCTCATGGAGCCTTATACAAGTAATTAAAACATTTTAAAATATTTTCTCCTTGCTCCATAGACTAATGTTAATTTAATTAAATTTAGTTTCCCTTAAAAATCAGCAATAAAATTTTATGCCCTATAAAGGGTTAATATTTTCGAAAAAACGTTTTTTTTTCGTCTTTCTCAATTGGTGATATTCCAATATAACGTCCAGTTTCCCCCACCACTGGAAACGTCCAAATAAAGTGGCTTTATAGGAGCCCACTATTAGATAATTCCACTCACAAAAGGAAAGCATGTATGTAAATAGTTTCGGAATATAATAACAATTTAATATTTCTGGAGACACAGAAGAAACAATTTAATTATTTTATATAAACGTAACGTCTTACTGAAAGACTACAAAATCTCGTTATTTACCAGTAAAAGGCTAATTGGTAAGAAATTTAGGCCACCTGAGAGAAATTAATTAAAAATTAGATTTTAATTCAAGCTTAAAATTTTTATGCTTTTTAGATAATTGTTTTTTTATATATTGTTTATTCCATAAATAAGATTTACATTTGCACATGATTCATTATGAAATACAAGATACTGATTTATAACCATTTTCTTGTTTACAAATAAATAAAATACAATAGTTTTTTAATTTACTTTAAGTTAAGGATAATACAAAACCTTTTAAAAGTACAAAAAAGAAAAAAAATATTATAATAAGCTATACATAATTAAAAATTCTAGGTCAAATTAATCAGCAAACTTTATATTTTGTGTAAATTTATTCATTTTTCGTAGTAGTCACTAATACTAGATATTAGTGTGATAGTATATATATGTTTTTTATAATATTTATCCGTGTGATAGATGTCACTTAGGCCGCTTGCATACAAAAACATGAGATTATTAGCGTGCGCCGTGCACAGCACTACAGCGATCGTGCACTCAGGCCTCAGGCTACGAGTTATTAAATGTGTGAAAAGTAAATTTTTAAATTTGAATGCTAATATCGCAATGAATTTTCATATTACTACAATGTGTGCTTTTAATTGGAAACTCTCTAGCACATACATCAAATTCAAAGTCTCTAACATTGATATGCGTTTTTAAATGTTGCATAAGAAACAGTTAATATTTTAATGCTTCTCCACGTTTTACATGCAAAGACATAAACATTGCTATCAGTTTGAATATGTTGTAATAGATGGACTTGACATTTAAACGCATTCCCACATTTTTACCATTCAAGGTCATAAACATCACTGTGTGTTTGAATATGTCGTGAAAGTGTGCTTTTATATTTAAATGCCTTTTTACAAGTTTTACATTCAAAGTCACTAACGTTGCAATGCGTTTTTAAATGTTGTGAAAGATAGAGTTGACATTTAAATGACTTTTCACATTTTTCTCATTTAAATTCGCAAATATTGTTATGAGATTTCATATGTAGTATAAGTTTGTTTTTAAATTTGAATGCTTTTCCACATTTTTCACATTTAAAGTCACGAACCTTATGAGTATGTATATGTCGCGAAAGTGTGCTTTTATAGTTAAACGCTTTTCCACATATTTCACATTCAAAGTTGCCATTTTCGATATGCGTTTTTATATGTTGTGAAAGATAGAGTTGACATTTAAATGCTTTTCCACATTTTTCGCATTTAAAGTCACAAACATCGCTATGAGTTACCATATGTTTTGTAAGATATTTTTTAGAAATGAATGCTTTTTCACATATTTCACATTTAAAGTCACGAACATTGCTATGAGTTACCATATGTTTTGTAAGATATTTTTTTAAATTGAATGATTTTCCACATTTTTCGCAATTAAAGTCACAATTGTTACTATGAGTTTTCATATGATCAAACAGTGTTCTTTTAGTTGTGAATGCTTTTCCACATGTTTCACATTCAAAGTTGCGATCTTCGATATGCGTTTTCATATGCTGTGAAAGATAGAGTTGACATTTAAATGCTTTTCCACATTTTTCACATTCAAAGTTACAAACATCACTATGAGTTTTCATATGTTGTGAAAGTGAGCTTTTAATTGCAAATGCTTTTCCACATAATTCACATTTAAAGTCACGAACATCGCTATGGGTTATCATGTGTTGTGTAAGACATTTTTTAGAATTAAATGCTTTTTCACATTTATCACATTCAAAACCACGAACATCATTATGAGTATGCATATGTTGTGAAAGTTGGCTATTATATTTGAATGCTTTTCCACATGTTTCACATTTAAAATCACATGCATTAGTATGTGTTTTAATATGTTGTGAAAGATAGGGTTGACATTTAAAAGCTTTTCCACATTTTTCACATTCAAAGTTACATACATCACTATGAGTTTTCATGTGTTGTGAAAGTGAGCTTTTAATTGCAAATGCTTTTCCACATTTTTCACATTCAAAGCCACAAATATCATTATGAGTATGCATATGTTGTGAAAGTTGACTTTTATATTTGGATGCCTTTCCGCACCTTTCACATTTAAAATCACAAGCATCAGTATGTGTTTTAATATGTTGTGAAAGATAGAATTGACACTTAAATTCTTTTCCACACATTTCACAATCAAAAATACAAGCATTACTATGAAGTCGCATATGTCGTGAAAGTGAGAGTTGACATTTAAATGCTTTTCCACATTTTTCGCATTTAAAGTCACGAACATCGCTATGAGTTACCATATGTTTTGTAAGATATTTTTTAAAAATGAAAGCTTTTCCACATACTTCACATTTAAAGTCACGGATATCGCTGTGAGTTACTATATGTTTTGTAAGATATTTTTTAAAATTGAATGCTTTTCCACATTTTTCACATTTAAAGTTACGATTGTTACTATGAGTTTTCATATGATCCAACAGTATTCTTTTAGTTGTGAATGCTCTTCCACATTTTTCACATTCAAAATCACGAACATCGCTATGAGTTACCATGTGTTGTGTAAGATATTTCTTAGAATTAAATGCTTTTCCACATTTATCACATTCAAAACCACGAACAGCACTATGAGTTAACATATGTGCTGAGAGTCCATTTTTAAATTTAAATGCTTTTTCACATAGTTCACATTTAAAATTACAAATATCGCTATGCGTTACCATATGTTGTGAAAGATATCTTTTAGAACTAAAGGTTTTTCCGCACTCTACACACCCGTTTTTGTAAAAAATATCTGGCATGCGTTGAATTCTAATATAATTTTCTTTTTCTGGTTTCTAAAATTGAAATTTGATTCGTTAGCTAAGTTAAGTATATATAAAAATATATAAAATCTATCGGACTATTACTTTGATGGTGTTGACCATTTGGTGAGATTGTGATATAACGTCTATACCGATAGTATCCATCTTAAGTACATCCTTAACATCGTGCATTTCTGAAGTCAAATAAGTGTTGTAATTTATTGAAATGTTAATGAATACTGTTTTACTAACTTTCTGACCTGTTTCAAACATGTCGTCTATGTATGTAACTTCAACGTTTTCGTATTCTCGTTTCACATTGAAATACTTGAAAAGAAAGCATTATTTAATATCACATGCTTTAACTAGTGTCACGTATTAAGGTTCATTACCGGGACTTCACGTCGTACAATGTCAATAGAAGAAAATGATGCTTCATCGTTTTCTATGTCAGTTTCTGCAAAAATGAAATATCTAATTAACTAGTAAAAACATCATGGGTGAAATGTATGTCATCAATGAAAACATTAAGCTTAGTTTCTAAAGTGATATTGACTGTCAAGAAAATATTTCAATTGTTACTTGAGATCAGAAAAACATTAAAATGGATTATACCGGTTTTGATAAACGCCATTATTGTAACTTAGCTTGAAGCTGTCATCTGATGTCAGAATGACTTAAAACTAATTGTTGGTCCAAATAGAACAAATTTCTGAGCACTACTGAAATATATGGAATTTAAAAATATTAGTTATTAATTGAATGATTTACATTTCCCCTTACTGTGTCATATAAATCCACGCTGTACTGTGTAGTATAAACACATGCAAAAATTAATGATTTTCTATTGGAATATTCATAAATATTGCTTTAATTATTCATAGTTGGGGTCAACATGTAATAAAAATTGAAATTAAATTGCTGAAAATACAAAAAAAATATTTATGAGTGATGTCTCGTGTAAACACTTAATTTATATGACTATTGCTAGTATAATTATGTGATTTTAACTTTTCCATACGTAGTGATATATACATTTACATACCAATCATTATTTATTTACATGCAATGTATAAATGTTACAGTGAAGTTATATTTTCACTGGTGAACATTAAGTTTTAAAAATATGATAGCTATCCTTACCGATATTAGTAGGGTGACTATTTGTCCCAGATCATGCGGGACAGTGCCGGTTCTAACTCTATGCCCCGGAAAATATCCCGGAATTAGAGATTCGTATATTATCAAAATAAATTTAAATTATGTTATATTTTCACATACAGACCGATTTATTTTCAGAGCTTTATATTAACAACATTGTAAACCAACATTATTTTGCATTAGATGTCGTCTTCTTATTTGGGTATCGACAAACAGGTACGGTACCGCCCTATTTCCATTCATTATTTACTATTTTTTTACTTTTTAACTGAGCGCCGATGCTTTTTGTTTAAGTTAATCCTAAACAAATGTTTGAAACTTGGCAAAGTTGCTGCTATTTTTTTCAATTATAAATTGGGTAATATAGGGTCTTATCGTCTTTTATTGCTATATTGTTTTAGTCGGCATCACTGCACACACATTCAGGGCTGCTTTACACGCTGCCAGTTTCTGGCACGCGGCGACTGGCATTCCAGTCCACTGGCGCCTTACCGTTTACACAGTGCCAACAACTGAAAGAATTATTGTTGCGAAAAAGCGCCACTCACCTTGCGCCAGTACGGTAATGTAGTGTAAGGGGGAGCTGGCATGCCAGTAAAACAAAAATATTTGTTCTGCTTGCCAGTGGCGCATTGGCTTTTCCAGTGACTGGCGTTAAGCGTTTACAGTGCTAATTGTTGGTATCCAGTGACTGGTATTATGTAAATCAGCTGTCATTCGTTGTTGGATGTTTAACTCGCTTCGACACGTGACTTTTTTATTATAGCTTTTAAAGCTTTGCATAGCATATGAATGAAGAGTAAATAATAAAGTAAATAAAATAGTGTTTTTTATTATTGGTGATTTTCTTTAAAAGTTATAATGAAATTTTTAAATATATCTTCATTTAGATAATTATTTATAATTAATTATTTATTTTTCGTAACTATTTGGATTTATCCACGTTGGTTGGTTTGCTCCACGATAAAAACCCTCCTCCTTTATCCGGGCTTGGAACCGGCAAGAGTGCAACATATCTACACTCCAGGCGGAAAATGTAATATATATTACACACACACATATACATATATATACAATAAATAATAAACGTTTCGGCCATCGTGACGCATTGGGGTAGCCTGTTAGATCACAATGGTCTTAATTTAATCTAATTAAATAAATATATTAAAAATAAATAGTAAAATAATATAACAAGTAAAATATAATGATTCAACGACAAGGAATCGATTTTGTTATTATTATTATTTATTATTTACTAAGAGTTATTATTGATATTTTATTAATTATATTCTATTTATTAATAAATATTTAATAGTAATTATTATTATCATTATTTAATTATTACAACAATAAAAACCAATCACAAAAACAGTTGAAATAACGTATAAATATATTCACAAGTATTTACAAATCACAATTATCATTGAAATATTGATGACATAATTTAATTTCGATTCATAAATTAAAGTATAAAAAAACAAATTTTCGCGACCCGTTTGTGTAACCCTAAAAGTGGCCTACAGTAGCACGATCGAAACTGTGCGCAAAATATAAACGACTAAAATTAAGGCGTGACTTTATAATTAAATATACCGCTGTTTCATCGCAAATTCTATATATAAAATCACTGAAATCGTTTACTAGGAATTTAAACTGATTTTTAAAACATATATTGCCAATTTTTACCTTTCCGTTTCTTTAAAAAACGAAGGTTTTAACGAACGCATCATATGATGTGCATGGCGTTAGAGCGTCGATTCACTTACGCATCATATGATGCGCGTGGCGTTGAAAGGATTAATATACGAAACTATATTATTTTGAAAAGTTAATTAAAAAAAGCAAATTAAATAACACACTATTTCATTAAATTATTCGAAAATAATTGATAAAGTTAAAAAAAAAGAAACGAGCAAGTGCCGCCCAAAGATTTACAGATTTCGAATTTTTATTGAATTGCATAGGATCCAAAATTTCCAAAGATGACACACCTTTTAGGAGAGCTATTCCTGCATCAGAAAGATTTATGGTCACTCTGAGATATTCAGCTTTTGAGGATTCATACACCAGCTTAATGTACACTTTTAAAATATCAAAACAGCTCATCTGCAAGATTGTACCTGAAGTTTGTTTTGCTATAATTGAAAGTCTACAGGAATATGTTAACATTTTTTTGTAATGTTTAGTAATATTACTTTTATTCATGAAACCGAACACAACATAATACATACTTACTTTTAAGTACACGGAAGCATATTTATTTATTACTAAAAAATAATGAAGTATCACTGTACATTTGTAGTAAGTGTAAGATTTTTATTTTACAAAATTGAGCATCCTAGTGGGCATTTTTACTTTTTTTAGTATTTGGTCACTCTGGTGAGAACGTATTGATAAATTGTGCCAATGGTGAGAAATCTGAGTTTTCAGGGGGGACTGGTGCAACTTTATGAATCGATTGTGAAAGTGGTAGTTCGATTGCAGGTGCATAAGTATGATGGTGTAGCTTTGCTGTGTAGCTGGTTTGGGAAGCAGTTTATGGGATGGGGACTGGGAACTGTATTTGTATGACAGCGAAGGAGAAGGCTAAGTACTAGGCTTACCATATTTATGAAACTTTTTAACTGTTATTCCGGAAATTTTTAAATTTTGGGATGCTGAGATGTGCTAGGTTGGAGTGCTAGTGAGAGTTAAAAAAAGGTTATCACGGAAAGTTTTATTTTGGGATTTTCAGATGTGTAAACTGGATGGCAGAATGCTTAAAAAATGTCATTTCAGAAATTTTGTGAAACCAGAACAATCCCGGTTAAACCGGGATGTATGTTAAGCCTAGGTATTACTGATATTATGTTGCTTATAAGAATTATAGAACCTGTTCTGGGTTTGTGAATGTGGTGTAGTGAATTATTTCTCATATAAACCCATATCGGCTTTGAAAAGAATTTCTCCGACCAAATGCTCTATTACACTTCTTGTATGCTGACTATATTTTCTGTGCTTGGCTGCAATATAATCCCCATAAGTAAAGCTTTCGTCTGGTGAACATCGTTTTTCGTTGATTTCCATCATCAATGCATAAGCCTTGTCTACCCTAGATTGGTTACGTTGATTCCGCACAGAAGGATCTATGAAGTATGATTTTTCTCGTCTATTGCTGCTTGATGTTATCGTTGATTCATCTTTGCCCGTACTCACACCATCTGGCTCCTGATTCTGGCTTGGTTTTGCAATAGGGTTGCAATTTTCCTTTGTCTCGATGTTTTGGTACAAAAGCTCCTGAAACAGAAATGAAATGAGCGATAATTTAAAATAGGATGAGGTTGCATTTCTACTACTTTAAATATGTTAATGTGAGCGAGTGATATTTTTCTGATATATGTTAAGTGTTAGTCAAGTTTACATATGGAGGACTTCAATGTTTAAAATTGTTCATTGTTTTCAACAGATGCCTTCCACTGTAAAATAATGGACGCAGGTAGCTCACAAGTTAAAAAGTAAATGGAATTTTCCCAACTGCATTGGGGCCACTGATGGGAGAAACTGCTCAATACAAGCACTGATAAACAGCAGAAGTGAATATTACAACTATAAGCAGAATTTCAGCATAGTTTTGTTGGGTTTGCATTTGTTTCATTATTACTAGCCAGGGTAAAAAAATTATATATATATATATATATATATATATATATATATATATATATATATATATATATATATATATATATATATATATATATATATAACATAATTTCATACTCCAAATTTTACCAGGAATTGGAGTAAACAATGACTTCTCTGCTGGATATATATATTTTGATATGATTTTTTTAGGTGTTACAGATGCAGATTATTGTTGAGGTGTCCTAAAACATTCACACGTATGGAAATCATTACAAAATAATAAGCTTAACCTGCCTCCTAAAGAGCGCTACCAAATAGGCAAATGAAGATTCCATACTTATTTGTCGGTGACGATGCTGTTGCTCTATGTGAGAATTTAATGAAAGGTTATCCAGAGGATCAAAAAAAAGGTTCGAAGAAACGAATTTTTAATTACAGATTGATCAGAGCACGTCAGATTATCAATAACGTTTTTGGAATTATGTCTGCTGTTTTTAGAGTTCTTCACAAATCAATGCTACTGACCCCAAACAAAACAAGAACAGTAGTTCTGGCATGTGTATATTTGCACAACTTCTTAAGAAAAAGCAAACTATCATCTAATGTATATACGCTGCCTGGTAGTTTTGATGTAGACGATGCAGAAGTAATAATCCCTGGAACTTGGAAAACAGTGAACCGAAACAGCGATCAACAATCTTTTCTTTCCTTACCAAAAAGAGTTAGTAAAAGTGCATAAAAAAATGAAATAATCAGGGAATTTTATTCGGAAGGCAGAGTAGAATGGCAAGATATGTATGTTTGAAAAATCTGAGAAAAAAAAAAGTGTAATTTTAAAATATCCATTCAAAATTAAATGAGTTTCGTAATTTATGTAATTCTGTGTTTTTTTACAATACTTAAAAATGATATAATTTACACTTTCTGTTTTCTAATGAGTGCAAAAACGCATTTTACGTGTAATATGATTTTTATTAAAATAATAAAAATAACGCCTACAGAACTTAAATAAAAATTAAAAAATACAAAATTAAATAAAAAGTATTCACTACCCTCGTGATAGGCATTCCGGTTTGTGGTCATATGCATGTACATTGTGGCTCAATACGATTTTTCTCAGAATCTTTAATTATTTTTTTATTTAAAAAGAAAATACATGTTTATTTAACATGCATTTATGATATTATAAAGAGTCCTTTATAAATTGGTCGACATTATATTTTATTTCCTTGGAATGAGCGGAAAGTGGTTTTCCTTTTCCGAGTTTAGACTTTATTTTTAAAATATTAAATGAACCATAATTAATTAGCCTAATCGAAACACTATAATACAATAAATTTAATTTTCATAATAATTACCATTCTTTTTAAAATAAATCCTAGAAAAGAAGATCAAGAACAATCACACTGCACTTCAAAAATGAATAACAGCGACGGCGAATCAATGAATGTACTTAAAAGAGAAAACGAGATAACGAATATCTGTATACGATACATTCACACAGAGGAATCCTTATCGCGAGTGTACTCTACCTTTGTGTTCTGTCTTTTTGACCACGAATTTATCCTGCAGATAGTCCATACTGCTAAAAGCAAACTATGTGGATTTGTAGACTACATCAGCACCACTCCCAGTTTTATTTTATTTTCTTTGTCTTTCATGGCGAAAAGATTTCATTATTTTTTTCACATTGTGCACATTACTTTCTATAAGCTCACTTATTTCCCTCCAACTGTCTAATCTTTTCAATTCGTTTTTATGTTCACAGTTCGTTCACGATAAAAATATATCAGTTTTAATGCAGTCTCATTATTCCACTCCAAACTCCAGCATTATTCAAAACATTATTCTGTTTAACAGACAAGCGCGTACACACTAAGCAAATTTTGGCCAACGAACAACATCCAACCGCTTCGTTTTTGGTAGTATGTACGGGAGGAAAATCAGAGCCAATGAAGCGATTGGCCATTGTTGCGGTAACATCAAAGGTTTGGCCTTTGGATCCTACCCTCTCCTAGTGTAAACGCCGGGCCGATTGTTGGCAAATCACAAATAAACCAACCAACGATCGGATAGAATTGACGTTTGAATACTTTTCCAAATTTTTCACATGCAAAATCATGAACATTACTGTGAGTTATCATATGCTCTGACAGTTTGCTTTTAAATTTAAAAGATTTTCCACATTTAATATCACGAATGTTGATATTTTGAATTTAATATATTTTTACATACGTTACACTCATATTTGTTAGAATCATCATGTTGAATGTTAGTACATTTTTCTTTTTCCAGTTCCTAAAATTAAAATTGTATTCAGTAATTAAGTTATTGAAATATATGAAAAACAAAATTGATTTGACTATTACTTCCGTGGTGTTGCTAATTTGATAAGATAAACTGTCCGAACTTTTAGTATTCGCCTTAAATATATCCTTAACATCGTGCATTTCTGAAGTCAAATAACTGTTATAATTTATTGAAATGTTAGTAATTACTCTTTTACTGAATGTCTAACCTGTTTCAAACATGTCGTCTTTATGCATAGCTTCGTCGTTTTCGTATTCTCGTTTTACACTTAACATCTTAAAAAGAAAGCATTATTTAACATCACATGAATTTAAGTAGTCTATTTTTTCCAACAGTCAGTCGACAATAACAAATGCGGGGTTCACGTGATCGCTGAGGACTGGGCTGAATCAGAACAAATAAACGATTTTTTTTTAAATAAATAAAACACTTTAATTTTAGAAACAAATATATACAATTAAAAAAACGTAAAAACTTGTACGAAAGGCAAGGATTATAAATAAAACATATTTTAAATACTAAATATAAAATAACTTTTTAAAAAATAATAAAAAAACAAATTAAATCAATTCGAGGAATAGCTGTCGCTTTCGTTGTTTACATTTATTAAAAATGATTCAATATTTAATTCTACCACATTATCTAATTCCCACATATTAATTTCAACCTTATCTTTAACATGCTCAACGCATTTTTTCCATATTTCTGGCGTTATTGTTTCCAAAGCCTCATAAAATAATTTATACATTTCTGAAAATTTAAAGTTAATATTTCTATTTGCTACATAATTTTTAATTTGCGCCCAGATTAATTCTATAAGATTAAGTTCACAGTGATATGGAGAAAGTTTTGAACTAGTTTATTTTGCCATTTCATCAATTATATATTTTTGTTTATGTTTCTTCACTATATTTAATAATTCTACTTTTAACATATTTTCATCAAAATTAATATTTTTTTTAGATAGCAATTTTTTACAGCATGCTTTGTACTAGCGGTAATGGGAATTTTTTCACTTTTTCTAGTGATACGGTGCGTTGTCCATAACAATAATTGCGTTATCTTCTAGCATCGGTAAAACATTTGAAAACCAGCTTTCGAACGACTTCCCGTCCATTTCTTTGTGGTAATCTCCCGACTTTTTTGATTCAAATGCCCATAGCGAATCTGGGACAAACCCGTCTTAATTTCCGATATGAGAAATAATAAGTCTCTTTCCTTTGCCTAAAAGAATAGATATAATAGAACATAACTTTTTTGCATATAGATAAAATATCCTTACCTGAGGGATTCATTAATCCAGTCGAAAGGCCAGACAAAAAAGCTTGTTTGGCAGATTTTACAGTATTATCTACCCATACTTTTTTTACCGTGTGTCCAGCATTTATCCACGTTTTGTCTAAATAATACATTTTTCTACCTTTGTTTCTATAAGATAATATTTTTCTTAAATAATTTATTCTCCATACAATGATTTCTTCTATTTCTGTTTCGCCCACGTTTTTTGTATTCCATATTCAACGATTTTAAAAGTTTATATAAAGTCGACCTTTTAAAATTTGGCAAATTATTGACTTCATTTACAACACGAAGAATTTTGTTGATTGTCGGTAATTCATTTTTAAAAAAAAAATATCCATGTATTTTACGACGAATCGCTTCTTTATCGAAATCATCAACTGAATCTAAAACATGGGATTTCTTACTCTGATTGGTTTTTGGCGAGCTTAATTTATCATTATATTCTTGAATAATCCTATAAATTGTTCTTTTGCACGCTCCTGCCTTTGTTGATACTTTTTCAACAATTTGGTCAATAATTAAGTTGGGATTTTCCAAAATTTCACTATTATATACATTTAAAATAATGTATTTTTTCAAAAATATTTATATGATTTTTTAGTCCGTTTTTTTGGAGTACTACAGAAGTTAATATTAGTATCGGTGTCCGTAGAAGACATTTTTACACGAAAAAATTCGACAACCGTACGCACGCGCCAACCGAACCTCGCGAACAACAAACCAATACTACCCTGTTGAAATAGTATGCGTGGGTGGAATGATCGTTGAAGCAAATAGAGTTTGTAGTGTCACATATTAGGATTCATTACCGGAACTTGATGCTGTATCATGTTAGTGGATGCAAATGTTCCTTGATCGTTTTCTATGTCAGTTTCTGCAATGATGAAATATCTAATTAACTAGTAAAAACATCATGGGTGAAACGCGTCATTAATGAAAACAACAAGCTTGGTTTCGACTGATATTTTGAACATAAATCAAATTCATGGAGAAGTGATATTGTCTGTCAAGTAAACATTGCAAAAATAGTAGAATGGATTATACCGGTTTTGATAAACGCCATTAACTCGGCGTGAATCGGCCGTCAGTCGGTGTCAGAACGGTTCAAAACAAATGTTTGATCTAAATAGAACGAATCTCTGAGCATGACTGAAAAATATAAAATTTAAGAAGTATTTTATCATTTGTTTAAAATGGTAATTTTACCGAATAATAAAGAAATAAAAATAAAGATTTTAAACCAAAGGATCAAAAGTTATTTTATCCTGGATTGGCAAACGAAAAATGGAAGAAGTGTTTTTATGTTTTCTGTATTTGCAACAACGATTAATTCAAACTGTGATGATTCTAATATTATTCAGATAACTATAAAGCATTTAAAAATGCTTTTTAATAATTTTAATAAATATTTCCCTTCTGAAAATCATCCGCGTATAGGATATTTGTGGGTGGTTTCAGTTTATTCACTTCGATTGTTTTGAAAATAGCTCAATCACTCACGTTTAGGGATTCCAATCCCGGGCCAACATTTTGATCCCGGGATTTCGGTATTGCATTTAGTCGATCCCGGGATCCCGGGACCAGTCCCGGGATAATTTTCATGTTATTTTATCGATAAAAATAATTTAAAATGAATAATACAATATATTTTTACATCTGTTTTTTATAACGTACAATGTATAAAGTACGTATAATTTTAGTCTTGGACTTAAAATAGAAAATAATATAATAAAAATAAAAAAGGGAAGGTTATATATTTATTTGAGAAGAAAAAAATGAACTTTTGACAATGCTTATTCTGTAATTGTGTCTATGAATGTAATAGGTATGTACATTCATAGACACAATTAATTGAAAACATTATTTTGAATAGAACTCACGAAGTTACATCAAAGCATCAAGTGTTTTATCATTTAGCCTTGATCTGATTTTGATTCCTAAGCAGCCTGCTGCTGAAAAAGCACGTTCAGACTCACAGCCTCAAAGATTCACAGATGACACGTGCAACTCGCGCAAGTTTGTACACGAAATATAACGATGTTGTCAATAATAATTCGATTGTGCTTGATAAATCAACCAATCCGAAAAATTCGGGATTATGTTTTATAATCCCGGGACTCATCGGGTATTGAAAATCCCTACTCACGTTACACCAGGAATATGCAGTAATTAAATTATCGTTCAATTTAACTTTTAAAAGATTGATCGATTCTGTACAAAATTAAGTTAGTTGTGTAGCGACTCTTATGCATCAAACACGTATCTGAGGTCCCGCCTTGATGTTTTCTGGTGTTCCTTTGATTGTTTGATAATTGATGATTGTTAAATTAAAGCTTTGATTAGACTAGATTTGAGGTAATGGGTGGGGATGTAATTGGTAGTTGGCGGATTACGATAGCTTTTGCTCGTTTGTGTTTGTGGGGGATGGTGTTAGGGTCTGTCCGTTAAGTGCCGTAAGTGAGGTCACCTTCGACCTCGGACTACCCTTTTCCTCTAAGAACATTTTCGCTGATCAAACTTCATCGACCTCGGTTTTACGCCTCGCTTCCTGTACAAGTAATCACCTCCAGGACCCGCGCGCACTGACGCCTTCCAGAAGTAGATATTCATATGGGTCATATTGTACAAACGTCCTCCACAAATCATCAACTAACGCAACCGAAAACATCGAAGCTGCTACCCACGACCAGAACGCTTTAATTGTTTGTCTAATATTTTTTTTGTAGATTTTCATAAATGTATGACTTAAAAAGATTAGTAATTTTACTTCCGAATTAACCGTTATTTTATTTTTTAAATGTAATTAATTGTATTCTAAAATATGTATATTTTATATGTACGTAAATGTATGTTTATTATATATATTTAATTTGTATCACTATATAAAAAAAATATTTTATTAATTTTTGAAATGTTTTTAACTAATATATCATACATGTTAAATTGTTATCGACCTCTGCTAACTCTCTAAAGAATGCCGATACGCTGCAGTTTCCCGATAATAACCGTTATTGCAGCGCAGGTAGAAACAAAAACAACACACAATCGTATTTTCGTGCGATGTTTACGACTTTCTTCTTGTTACTCGGTTCTAGCACGCGTGAATGTATGTGTGTAAAAAATGGAAACTGTGGCGCACACGGTGTACATAATATAATTGTGACTATTTTTTATATTAATTTAAGTCAAGATAGCGCAGTTCGCAACATCGCAACATCTCAGACTAGTAACTGTGAGGCCTCAAGTTCGAACCACAGTAGTAGACTCGAATTTTTATTTACAAAATTTTTATCAACGCAAAGGTTTTAATTTTGTGGTGGCACCCTAACGTATTCCACTAGATATTATTAGCAACTTAGAGGCAGCAATAGACAGACTAACACCGGTGGCAACGGAGGAAGTCCGTCAAGACCTGCGTAAAATTCAACGCGACGTCAAACCATAGAAACAAAATCTCTTCACGATTTATTTTTCGTTCACATCCCTTGTAAAAAATACAGAAATCAAAAACATTTTTTAGAATTGCAAAATAATTACGAACTCAGATGTAAAAATAAGCAACTTAGACATACCAAAGATTGACGATTTATGAGATGAAATGAGTATATATTACATTACTAGTGGTGTTTCTCTTAACAAAAAATTATTAAATTCAATAACGAATGTGCTAATCAAAACACAAGTAAATATTTGCGAAAATTGCAACTAATATTAGTTGTATTTGGTTTCCTGTAATTAGGTTTTTTAAAAATTAGTATAATAAGATGATTTATTATATTCCGTTTTTATAGCTTGATTTTTGACGAAAATTATAATATTACTATTGTTAACTTAACCCTTTGGACGCGTTGATCAAAAATAAATATAAAATTGTTTTTTTTTTAAATCTGCAAATTTTACCTTGATGCTGTGTTTAAATGTTCTAATTTTTTAATTTTTATTTATTTAAAATGATAATTTATGTTTATTCAAAAAAAAAAGTATTTTCAAAAACATTTTTTTTACTGATTTTTGCAGAGATAAAAATATTAATTGGGCGACTTTGAACGATTTCCGTGTCAAAGGGTTAAATAAAAAATATATTTTAAAATGGCTCTAATTGTTTGTACTTTGGCGAATGGATGGTGAAGTGTAGTAATCAGACAAAAGTGGGCCGCCGCAGTAGCATTTTATTGATGTAAGTTATAATTACATAGTAATTGCAAATGATACGAACTGTGGGCAGACAAGGCCCCGCCAGGCATCGCGCCTATGTCGTGGTCCACCTAAGAATGTAGCCATCACTGTGAGTTATCATATGCTCTGACAGATTGCATTTAAATTTGAATGCCTTCAACAATTTTTACATTCAATCATGAGCAACTCTGTATTATCAGATGTCTTGAAAGTGAGCTTTTACATTTAAATGCTTTTCCACATTTTTCACACTCATAGTTACGAACATCACTGTGAGTTCTCATATGGCGGGAAAGACACTTTTTAAATTTAAATGCTTTTCCACATTTTTCACATTCAAAGTCACAAACATCACCATGAGTTCGCATATGATGTGTAAGGTACTGTTTAAATTTAAATGCTTTCCCACATTTCTCACATTCAAAGTCACAAACATCACTATGAGTTTGCATATGGTGTGAAAGAGACTGTTTAAATTTAAATGCTTTTCCACATTTTTCGCATTCAAAGATATGATCATGCATTTTTATATGTTGAGCGAGATAGGATCGACAGTTGAATACCTTTCCACATTTTTCACATCCAAACTCACAAAAATCACTGTGAGTTATTATATGCGCTGACAATTTGCTTTTATATTTGAATGTTTTTCCACATTTTTCACATGCAAAATCACGAGCATCGCTGTGAGTTATCATATGTTCTGACAATTTGCTTTTATATTCAAATGCTTTTCCACATTTTACACATTCAAAGACAAAAATATCGCTATGAGTTTGCAAATGGTGTGAAAGGGAACATTTCAATTCAAATGCTTTTCCACATTTTTTACATTTAAAGTCACGGACATCGCAATGCATTTTTATATGTTGAGAAAGAGAACATTTAAATTTAAATGCTTTTCCACATTTTTTACATTCAAAGTCACGGACATTGCTATGAATTTTTATATGTTGAGAAAGATAGAATTGTCGTTTGAATACTTTTCCACATTTTTCACATGCAAAATCACGAACATTACTGTGAGTTATCATATGCTCTGACAGTTTGCTTTTAAATTTGAAAGATTTTCCACATTTTTCACATTTAATATCACGAATGTCGCTATGAGTTAGCAAATGTCGTGTAAGACGATTTTTTGAATGTAATTTCTTTTTACATACATTACACTCATATTTATTAGAATCATCATGTTGAAATTTAGTACATTTTTCTTTTTCCAGTTCCTAAAATTAAAATTGTATTCATTAAATAAGTTATCGAAATATATGAAAAACAAAATTGATTTGACTTTTACTTCCTTGGTGTTGCTAATTTGATTAGAACTGTTCACACTGATAGTATTCGCCTTAAGTACATCTTTGACATCGTGTATTTCTAAAGTCAAATAATTGTTGTAATTTATTGTTACTAATTACTGTTAAACTTAATGTCTAACCTGTTTCAAACATATCGTCCATGTACGAAATTTCGTCGTTTTCGTATTCTCGTTTTACATTTAACAACTTGAAAAGAAACCATTAATTAATATCACATGCTTTAACTAGTGTCACGTATTATGGTTCATTACCGGGACTTCATGTTGTACCGAGTCAATGGAAGCAAATGATGCTTCATTGTTTTCTAAATCAGTTTCTGCAAAGATGAAATATCTAATTAACTATTAAAAATATCATGGTGAAATGTATGTCATTAATGAAAACAATAAACTTGGTTTCGACTGATATTTTTAACATAAATCAAATTCATGGAGAAGTGATATTATCTGTCAAGTAATCATTGCGATTGTTACTAGAGATAAGAAAAATATTAGAATGGATTATACCGGTTTTGATAAACGCCATTGTAACTCGGTGTGAAGCTGTCAGTCAATGTCAGATCGGCTCAAAACAAATGTTTGGTCCAAATTGTACGAATCTCTGAGCATGACTGTAATATATAAAAACACTAGTACATATTTTATCGTATGCTTGAAATGGTAATTTTACCGAATAATAAATAAATAAAAACAACGACTTTAAAACAAAGAAATAAAAGTTTATTTAAATATATTTATGTAAAATACTAAAATATGCGCTTCTGTATCTAAAGCAATATGCTCTATGGTATTTTGGGCTTATATTCATATTTTAGATTGTTTTAATTGAGGTGACCAGATGTTCACATTTAAGAATTGTCCTTCTCAAAAAATTTGGCGGACGAATGGTAACGGGTGGCATTTAGACACAGATAGAGCCGCTGCAGTAATATTGATTGAAATATAGTATATATTTTAATATAAAAATGAGTGAACGGTGCATGAAGCAGTACCGACCGTTAAAAGCCCGCGAAGAGTTGTGTTCGTCACGTCAGTTTTACCAGAGTGCCACCAAGTTTTGATCATAATAAAACCTAAATAAATATATAAATGCGTGTTCACGATACTAAAAATAAATTCCACAATGGGAAAGCATATTTTAAAATGAGTTTATTTAAGCCTCCGATGGTCGCAATACTAAATGGAACACCGCGGGTCGCAATGCATCTGGAAGATGCACTTTCAATTTTTAATATTATTCACTTAAAAAATGAGTGAAAAATATAATTACGAATATCTAATATATAATGTATCAACTTACAATAATAAACTTAAAAATTGAGAAACATAATCAAACTTTTGATAAGAATACTATCTACAACATTTTAACAATTATTATATGAACCACACAATAAAATCGGTAAAATTAAAATATTTACAGAAATCGTTTTATTTATTTTAATCAGAATCAGTTTTATCTTCTAATTCAGAAGAATTGTTGCAGATTTTGCAAGCATTAACAGTGTTTCAAGCACACAAACATTCCACATTTTTTACATCTATATTTTGCCATTTGTGACATTTTATTTTTTGTACAAGGTACACTACGTTTTTTTTTACTTTCGGAAACAATTTGTTCAGCTTTATTTTTAGTTTGCTTGCTAGTTGATGTAGAAGGATTTAATTTTTGTAATTTTAATTGGTGATTCGTCGGAATTCCTGTTTTTAATCAGCTTCGTCGTTGTAGGTGATCTTTGGTTAACTCATTGGATAGTTTTCTTAAGAAATATAAGTAGATTATTTCCAATATAAATACATAATTAGAAATAATATTTAATGTTGAAAATAGAAAAAAACGAAAATCACAAACATAACAACGATCGCAATGCATCTCACAGATGCTTTGCACTCAAATAACCCACAGGTGATCACGCAGCGAAATCGCAATGATGACTAACAGATGTGTTATCCAGATCTAGGAAGCTATGAAGGAATGTAGTAATATAAGGGTGGCAAAGAAAAAAATTACGCATGCAACTATAAGACATATTGCGACCATCGGAGGGTTAATTGTTTGTATTTTAGCGGATGGATGGTGGCCCAAACGATTACGAAACTAAAGACAAAGAAGATACCATGTCCACCCAATTATTGTACACAGGCTAATTGAAGAAGAATTTTGTACTGTTTTTGAAATTGCGAGAACACGAGGAATTTTTTTTGATTACTTCAGGACGTCTATCAGAAGTTTTGACGAGCTGTTAGCAAAACTTCAAGATTCTCTGAAACATCAAAACATATTTCGAACTCCAGTGCCACCAGCAGAAAGATTGGCCGTGACTTTAAGGTATTTTTTTTGCTTATTAGTTAGATATTTACAGGGTGCTAAAAAATTTGGCCACGGGATAATGACGGGTGGCAATTAGACACAGATTAAGCCGCTGCAGTAGTATTTTATTGACGATTGATAATGTTTACATGTTTATAAATATAATATACGGAGCACGCGTCCAAATGCATCGATGATTGCCAGTGGAGAGAAAAAACTGTCACGCCAGTGCTCTTGTAAGTTAGTTACAGTAGCAAGGTTTGTTTGGAAAGTGACGGCGCCTCGGGTCGTTGATAGCACAGTATAGTTTGGTTCGTCAACATTGGATGTATTTTGGTTTGGTGAAGGCACATTGTTTGACAAAGAAACATCTCTCGTGTTTTGGGTAGTCAATGGCAGGCTATTTGTTTCTGAAGCATTGTGTTCTGGCTTGCTGAAATTAAATCTTCAGTATCCGTTTTTTGTCAAGAAATTGCATACAATCAAAATGCAAATATTTTTTTTGTTTCCACCTCCAGATCTAGATTTTGTGTGTTTAGATGCAGCTTTGCACCTTACATAGGCGCCCTGTGAAGATTTATTTTTTTATTTTCTGTAAAATAATAATAATATATTTATTTTCGTTTCAGGTACCTTATTACTGGACAGACATTCGAAGAACTTTATTTTAGTTATCGTCTAGGAATGGCAACTATCAATAGTATCGTCAAAGAAGTGTGCACTATTGTTTGGAACTACTTCATGAAGAGCGTCTTTCGATACTAGTCACGGAAAGGGTGGATCAAAATCGCTGCCAGTTTCGAGTAGGCAGCAAACATTCCTAATTGCATCGGTTGTATAGATGGGAAACACATAACACTACTGGCTGTGTGTAATTCTGACCATCGCTTCACCTATATAAACGTAGGTTCATGTGGAACAGATTCCGATTCAAATATTTTCAAGAATACTACTTTGTATACCAAATTACATAATGGAGAAATAATGTTACTTCTACCAAAACCACTACCTAATACCACCGAACCACTTCCATACATGATTATCGGTGATGCTGCGTTCGGAATATCGAACAAAGTTTTAAGACCTTATGCACGCAGTAATGTGACATATAAAAAGAAAATATTCAACTACAGATTAAGTCGTGCTAGGGGGTATATTGAGTCTACATTCGGAATAATGAGCAATAAATTCAGAATATTCCATAGACCAATAAACACTTCCATGCCGAATACAATAACAATCATAAAGACTTGTTGCATTTTATATAACTACATTAGAAGATCTTAATCTCAATTGACTAGTAGTGTCAGAGCAGACTATATGTTAAGGGATAAATTTGCCAAATATTTAGTTTCTCCCGATGGTAGAGTGTCATGGCAAGATGCTTGTATATTTTAATTAAAAATAAACTAATAAAATACAGTAATGCTGTTTTATTCACTCACCTGTGAATTTTCTCTCATTGTCAGAGGGATCGTCAAAACCTGGAATAATTGCTTGACAGATCTCTAGCCAAGCTTTCAATTTGAAATCATTGTTTTTGTATAAATCAAAAGAGAGGTTCCACAACGGCGAACAAATATATACACCTGTTATTATACGATCAGTATCGATATTAATTTTTATGGACATGCGAATGATTGGTCACTCGGTCAGCCGCACTGAATGCAAGTATATGCCTCCATAGCACATCGGTCGACTGACGTAAGCCGGACGAACGCGCTTGACTGAGTCTTCGCCAGCGCGACGTAGCCGTACGTGTATACCGATTCGTCAGTGCGGCACTGTACTCATTCAAACACTTCGTGACTCGCAAGGTTCTGGAATCCATGACTGGAATTTTTCTAGAATAGTTGAATTGTCAGAAACATTCTTTGATATTTGGAAGAAATGTTTAGCCAAAAAAATACTTTTTGAGAGAACACGGCAAACCGTATCCTAACGATACTAAAGATATGGCATTGGAATACAAGAACGGAAAATAATCAAATATAAAATAATAACGGTGTTTCGAGAATTATTTGATCATGAGTGAGTATTTTGTTATTGAGGGATTCCAAATTATAAATACCGATTCAAGAACGATGTGAACTAATGTGACAGAATACACAAATAACTAATGGTTCATCAAATTGAAACACGTTACCTATACCAAAGCCGAGCAATATGGAAGATTTTGAGTAATGCACATGTAGGATATAATCTCCACTTGTTCTCAAAAGAGATTCCGAGATCTTTCATTAAAGGTTCTCTAGCCAGAACGATCCCATTGAACGAGATTGTAGGTATAATCTAATGTACAAATGAAATCAGGAAGTTCTATCAAGTTTTCATATGCAGTGAAAATGAGATTTTCTATTTTAATCCTTTTTCACATTTTTACAGTCAGTCGTAAATATCACTATGATATTTCTTACGCTCTGAATGTTTGTGTTTATATTATATTTTACACTCAGTCACAAACATTGCTATGAGTTACTAGATGTTTTAAAATGTATTTTTTAGATTTAAATGCCATACCACATTTTTCACATTCAAAGTTACAAATATCACTATGAGTTTGCATATGTTTTGAAAGGACGGCTTTGTAATTAAATGTTTTTCCACATTTTTCACATTCAAAGTCACAAACATCGCTATGAGTTACCAGATGTTGTGAAAGGTAACTTTTACATTTAAATGCTTTTCCACATTTTTTACATTCAAAGTCGCGAACAGTGTTATGGGTTCGCGCATGTTGTAAAAAGGTATTTTTATATTTAAATTCTTGGCCACATTTTTCACATTCAAAGGCACGAACATCGCTATGAGCTCGCATATGAAGTGAAAGAGACTTTTTGTATTTAAATGCTTTTCCACAATTTTCACATTCAGTCACAAACATCACTATGAATTTTCAAATGATCAGAGTTTGCATTTATATTTAAATGATTTTCCACATTTTTCACATTTAAAGACATGAATATCTCTGTGAATTTTCATATGTAGTAAAAGTTTGGCTTTATAATTGAATGCTTTTCCACATTTTTCACATTTAAAAGCACGAATATCTCTATGAATTATCTTATGTGATGATAGATTATTTTGAGATTTATATGCTTTACCACATTTTTCACATTTAAAGTCACGAACATCACTATGAGTAACCATATGTTTTGCAAGTGCAGTTTTATAATGGAACGATTTTCCACATATTTCACATTCAAAGACATGAATATCGCTATGAATTTGCATATGTTTTGAAAGTTTGGCTTTATAATTGAAAGCTTTTCCACACTTTTCGCATTCAAAGGCACAAATGTCTCTATGTATTTGCATATGTGATGCAAGATTCTTTTGAGATTTGAATGCTTTACCACATTTTTCACATTCAAAGGCACGAACGTCGCTATGAATTTGCATATGTGATGAAAGATTGTTCTGTGATTTAAATGTCTTACCACATTTTTCACATTTAAAGTCACGAAGATCACTATGAGTAATCATATGTTTTGCAAGTACGGTTTTATAATGGAATGATTTTCCACATGTTTCACATTCAAATACATGAATATCACTATGAATTTGAGTATGTGATAGAAGGTTCTTTTGAGATTTGAAAGTTTTACCACATTTTTCACATTTATAGGCACGAACGTCTTTATGAATTTGCATATGTGATGAAAGATTGTGTTGAGATTTGAATGCTTTACCACATTTTTCACATCCAAAGTCACGAACATCACTATGAGTAATCATATGTTTTGCAAGTGCGGTTTTATAATAAAATGCTTTTTCACATTTTTTGCATTCAAAGGGAGGAACATCTTTATGAATTTGCATATGTGTTAAAAGACTCTTTTGAGATTTGAAAGCTTTACCACATTTTTCACATTCAATATCACCAATGTTCTTATGAGATAGCAAATGTTGTGTGAGACGTTTTATAGACTTTAATATTTTACCACATATGTCACACTCATTTTTATTGTAATCGTCATGTTGAAATCTACTACACTTTTCTTTTTCCTGTTCCTAAAATTAAAATTGTGTTGATTAAATAAGTTGTAAATATCGAAATATATGAAAAACGAAATCTTTTCGACTTACTTTGGTGGTGTTGTTAATTTGATAAGATAAATTGTCCGAACTGATAGTATTCGCCCTAAGTATATCCTTAACATCGTGCATTTCTAAAGTCAAATAATTGTTGTAATTTATTGTTACTAATTACTGTTAAACTTAATGTCTAACCTGTTTCAAACATATCGTCCATGTACGAAATTTCGTCGTTTTCGTATTCTCGTTTTACATTTAACAACTTGAAAAGAAACCATTAATTAATATCACATGCTTTAACTAGTGTCACGTATTAAGGTTCATTACCGGGACTTCATGTTGTACCGAGTCAATGGAAGCAAATGATGCTTCATTGTTTTCTAAATCAGTTTCTGCAAAGATGAAATATCTAATTAACTATTAAAAATATCATGGTGAAATGTATGTCATTAATGAAAACAATAAACTTGGTTTCGACTGATATTTTTAACATAAATCAAATTCATGGAGAAGTGATATTATCTGTCAAGTAAACATTGTGAATGTTACTAGAGAAAAGAAAATTATTAGAATGGATTATACCGTTTTTGATAAACGCCATCATAACTCGGTGTGAAACTGTCAGTCGATGTCAGAACGGTTCAAAACAAACGTTTGGTTCAAATAGAACGAATCTCTGAGCATGACTGAAAAATTGAAGAAAATTACTTTTTTGAGGTTTGTCTGAATTGGTAATTTTATTCAATAATAAATAAAAATAAATTTAACTGTCCGCTGGAGAAGCCTGCTGGTGGTAGTAGACCATGTTTGGTTTATGGCACTTCTTCCCCAAAAAGAGGCTTCATTAGAAAAATTATGTTGTCCCAATCGCTTTTAATGTTTTCTTGTGCCCAAGTAATTATTTTTACGACGTGTTGCTCTAAGAGAAACAGTTTCTTCATTGTGCTCCGAAATTTTAGGTTGGAAGCTCGTAAACACGTTTGAATACTCTCGCATGATATCTTGATACCCTTATTTTTTAATTTGGCTTGTCCTTGTCGCAATGATAAAAGAGAATTTATAGAAAATAACTTGGTAATCTGCTTTTTCTCTTTTTTCGATGTCTTCCTTTTCGCTCCGTATTCCGGCAGATCAACGACAGGTTTTGGTGTGTTAAACCTCTGTATTCACTTGTCTACGAACGCCTTTGACTTTTTGATGCAAGGGACATTTTCGGTTCTTTTGGATTTGTGCAAAAAATAATATTTTGACTCGTTTGGCGTATACGGAACTTATCGTAAAATATCTAAAAATAACTGACCCCATCTGCAGGGGAAGAGTTCCCATCCTAATGCATCGTAGGGGAAGAGTCCTTCTACCTGCTCATTGAAAGGTTTTGACTTAACCGTTGCCAGAAATAATTATTTGTCCGGACATGCTCTTCTTATGACACTGTAAACCCAAAGAGTTTTATGTGTTATCAGAGAATGTGAAATTTATTGCTATGTGTATTTTTTCCTTGCATATTTTATGCTGCGTAATTTTATCCCGTGTATAATTTTTATTATATTTGTATTTTAGGTTGTCAATATGCATAATCTTTCTCTAATAAAATAGGACAACTTAGATGTATCGTTGTAGTATTACTTTAATTAATAAAAAAATATATTATTTATTCATAGTTTATTCAGAAATTACAATACATGTCAAACAATATATATCATGGACGAAAAGATAATAAACTACAAAATATAATAACACAACAAATGCAAGAATCCAATCACAGAATAAACATACAGATAAGGACAATTTTAAGATAAAACTAGAAGGTGTATTAGTGTTAAACGTATTATTCCAAATCTATCTACGAGCAGGGCCAGCCCTAGGTTATTTTGCACCCCAGGCAAAAACTAAATTTGCGCCCCTCCCCCTATTAATACTTGATGAGCGCAAAAATATAATTCAAATTAATTTAATAATATATTATATTTGACACCATACTCTTTTTTGCGATTGTGGGTATTTAAGAATTTGTAGTTTATTTTTCGTCGTGATGTATGAAATAATTTAAAGAGTACACAGTAGTGTATAAAAATACTAATATCAGGTTATATTCTTCAACAATATTGTTTGATAATTTTAAGTGAATATTACGCCTTTATTTAGTATAACGGCGCCCCAGGCGACTGTACTGCCTGCCCCTCGGGCCGGCCCTGTCTACGAGTGAGGTAAACTGTTAACTGAACGGATGTAACTAGCAGCTAAGCACAATATCACGAGGGTGGAACAAAAAGATGGTGAGAAACACTGTCCTGTGGAAGCAAAAAAAGAGAATCGCACGCAGAAAATAGCAACAAACTCGTAATTTTGCAGAAAACTATTCTAAACAAATTTGACCAAAAACTTAAAAGAATTATCAATGAACACAAGAATGAAAGAATATCTAATTATTTACAAGAATTAACAGATAAAGAGGATACCAATTATTTACTTTGGAAAGCCACTCAATACCTGGAAAGACTAATCGCTCATATACCTCCAATTCAGAGTTTATAATTCATGGGAGAGAAGCGATAACGAAAAACTGAGGTATATGCATATTATTTAGAAAACGTATTCATCATCCGATATTCGATTCCTTCAAATGAACTCAAAACCGATGAAAAAAAAATTGATCAAATGAATTAAATTTCCATATTAATCACATGCAAAAGTACTATGAGATTACATATGGTATGAAAGTTAGTTTTTATTTTTGAATGCATTTATATGAGTTTGCATATGTAATGAAAGATACTTTTTAAGTTTAAACGCTTTTCCACAATTTTCACATGCAAAGTCTCGAACGTTGATATGCGTTTTTAAATGTTGTGAAAGATGGAGTTGACATTTAAATGCTTTTCCACATTTTTCACATTCAAAGTTAAGAACATCGCTATGAGTTTGCATATGATTTGAAAGGCACTTTTTAAGTTTAAATGCTTTTCCACATTTTTCACATTCAAAGTCACGAACATCACTATGTGTTTTAGTATGTTGTGAAAGATACACTTGGCATTTGAATGCCTTTCCACATTTTTCACAAGCAAAGTCACGAGCATTGCTATGAGTTATCATATGCCCTAAAAGTTTGCTTTTATATTTAAATGTTTTTTTACATATTTCACATTCAAAGTCACGCACATCACCATGAGTTATCATATGCTCTGAATGTTGACTTTTATATTTTAATGCTTTTCCATATGTTTCACGTTTAATTCCACTAACATCTCTATGCATTTTTATATGCAGTGAAAGTGAGATTTTATATTTAAATGCTTTTCCGCAAGTTTTACATTCAAAGTCACGAACGTTGATATGAGTTTTTAAGTGTTGTGAAAGATGAAAATAAGATTTAAATGCTTTTCCACATTTTTCACATTCAAAGATGCTATGAGCTTCGCTATGAGTTCGCGTATGTTGTGAAAGATAGCTTTTACATTTAAATGCTTTTCCACATTTTTCACATTCAAAACCACGAGCATCACTATGAGTTTGCATATGTTGTGAAAGTAGGGCTTTATAATAGAATGCCTTTCCACACCTTTCACACTCAAAGTCACGAAAATTGCTATGAGTTTGCATATGTTTTGAAAGTTTGGCTTTAGAATTGAAGGTTTTTCCACACATTTCACATTCAAATACACAAACATCGCTATGAGTTTGCATATGTAATGAAAGATTGTGTTGAGTTTTGAATGCTTTACCACATTTTTCACATTCAAAGTCACGAACATCACTATGTGTATGCATATGGTGTGAAAGGTACTTTTTAAATTTAAATGCTTTTCCACATTTTTCACATTTAAAATCACGAACATCACTATGAGTTTGGATATGTCGTGAAAGTACAGCTTTATAATGGAATGCTTTCCCGCATTTTTCACATTCAAAGACACGAACATCGCTATGAGTTTTCATATGGTAAGAAATTACGGCTTTACAATGAAATGTTTTTCCACATTTTTCACATTCATAGACATCGCTATGAGTTCGCATATGGTAGGAGAGGTACTTTTTAAATTTAAATGCTTTTCCACATATTTCACACTTAAAGTCGCGAATATCACTATGGGTTCGCATATGTAATGACACATTGTGTCTAGATTTGAATGCTTTTCCACATTTTTCACATTCAAAATCACGAACATCGCTATGAGTTATCAGATGTTGTATAAGATATCTTTTAGAACTGAAGGTTTTCTCGCACTTGTCACAATCATATTCTGGTTTCTAAAATTGAAATTTGAGTAAATATTGAAACAATTTGAGTAAATATCGATATCCATATTATTATTACTTTGGTGGAGTTGTCAATTGGGTATGATAAAACGTCCACACCTATAGTGTTACCCGTCGTTTTCAGTACGTCCTTAACATCGTGTAGTTCTGAAGGCAAATACTTATTGAAATATATTCAACGGCACTGAAAACTGTGTAATGTCTAACCTGTTTCAAACATGTCGTCTATGTGCGCAGCTTTGCTGTAATCGTATTCGCAGTTTACATTTGACAACTTAAAAAGAAAACATTATTTAATATAACATAGCAAATGTCAAATATTAAGGTTCATTGTTCATTACTTCGACTTTACATTGTATCACGTCAATGGAAGCAAGTGTTCCGTTGTCGTTTTCTATGTCGGCTTCTGCAAAGATCAAGTGTCTAATTAATAACATAAGCAAGAAGCTTTGCTTCTAACTGATATGTTCAACATAAATAAATTTCATGGAGAAGTGATATTGTCAGCCAAGCAAACATTTCAATTGTTACCGGTTTTGATAAAAGCCATTATAACTCAGCTTCAAGTTGTCAATCAACACCAAAACGTCTCTAAACTAATATTTGGTCCAAATAGAACGAATTTCTGAGTATGACTAAAAATCACTAATAAATACTTATTTAATTTTTAATCTACACTATAAGTTTTAAAAAATAAACAGTTTTATATATATATGTTTATTATGAATAACCTGTTAACTGCCCAGCCTTAAAGTTGTATTGATAATTAACCTTAATCAAAAAATCTATTTAATTATGATTATTTTTCCAACTTTCCTAATATTTATTTTAATTATTTAATTATTACTCCCGGTTGTTTTAATACTAGCGCAGGAGTAATATATACACATACATTTTTTAATGCAACATAATTTTATTACAGAAAACTTTAATATATAAATTCAAATTTCAATTTAATGAACCTAATTTTAAAATTGATTATTGATGCAATATTTTCCACTGAAAATCTGCAGCCAACTCGTTGTAATGTGGCACATAAATTGAATTACCAGTTCTCAGACATTGGTCTAAATTAGCGCGAGTAGGTTTGATCGGTACTTATTTGTAAGTATTTATTATCGGTAAATTTTTAATATTGGAAAACAAACCTTTACACGTATTGTCGACGCGCAGAGAGTTCAATTTACAGCACATTTTCTCAACAATGGGAAGCTATTTATATTTTCTAAATTCCAAAAGTATTCTTTGTTATTTTAATTTAATGTAATTTGTTATATATACTTATAATTTAATACTGTAATGTAATTAGTCACATTGCCAAAAATGCCTTAAATTCGTAGAATTCTTTAAATCTGGAATTAAATTCTTGCAAAAAGAAACCAAAATGGTGGTAGCATTTCAATTGCAATACTTTTTCTATTACCATTTTTAAATTTGGAAAATTTAATTAATTCCATATACAATTTCCAGAGAGGATTTAAATGCATTTACCGTGCTTATAAACAATATGATCCTGTAGATTCAGAAAGTGTTAGAACCAACTGTAATTAAGTGTTTTAATTTATTAATATTTATACTAATATTTGATCCAAGTATGTATTCGAAAAATGTGAAATAAATGGAAAAT
Source organism: Plectrocnemia conspersa (assembly GCF_051122295.1). Classification (NCBI taxonomy): domain Eukaryota; kingdom Metazoa; phylum Arthropoda; class Insecta; order Trichoptera; family Polycentropodidae; genus Plectrocnemia; species Plectrocnemia conspersa. The sequence continues at coordinate 8,037,978 of NW_028277165.1, forward strand.
GGGAGGAAGAGAAGGGGATTAATAGTTACAAAATATCCTAGTTTTACTTCTGGTTAGCGTATTATAAACAGCATAAATACATATTTTGGGATAATATTCGTATACAAGATGGAGAGAAACGGCCCGAGCAAACTTGCTCAGGAAATTAGAGTTTATGCAGTATCGAAGGTTTATGATTTAGAAAAGCAATATAGCTTCTAACCATCGTAACAAATAGTCGGGGGCCTTATATTTGTAAGGCTTATAAATCAAACCGTCATGCCATACTGTTTTTAAAGTATTTTGCAGGATGTATTGTGACAGGTTGCAATTACACACCGATTGAGCCACTACAGTATTATTTTTATTAAGAAGTTTATAATAGTTTACAAATTATGTTACACGATAATATATGTAAGTGAACGGTAGACGAAACACCACCCGCCATTGTTTTGCTGTCGAGGTCTACCAAAAGAACGTGTTGCCCTCCGCTGCCTCAGTGTTATCATAGTGCCGCCAAGTTTTGGCCTTAACGAACGAATACATAAATAGGCTCCCACAGTATTTTTTACATTAAAATTATTAATTTTCTCACCAAAGATTCCTTTTAAAACAAAAGAATTATTTTTGATACTTAACGATAGCAAGTAATTAATTATTGCGCCTTCTGAATCGGGTGATTTTAGCGATTGTTCAAATGGTGAAGAAATAGAAAAAAGTAATTAATCAAAAAAGTAGTTCCTCATGACAAAACCTTGTAAGATTATTCGTTACATGTAGACACCTTCACTAGCTCTTAAAAGTAATTACGAGATCTTTAGTGTAAGTTTCTCTACTTAGAGCGTTCTCACTGAGATCATAAGAATACTCCAATGGGGGATGAGATCAGGAAAATGACACTATAAAATTTTTCTATACTAAAGAGCAGACAGTTGATAGAAGCTTATCTCCATCGAGAATCTGAATCATATTGTAAGAGAAAGAGTCGTAACAGATCGAACGCATCCAAACAATTTAAAATCAATCGACATACAGTAAAAACAGGAATTTGTAACATAATTTGAATTTATTATAAAACAACTTTGTAAATTTAGTTTTATTATGTTAATAATATTGCATAAGTCCATACATTGAAGAAATTGCGCTAGCCAACATCTCTTTGTTTGTATTGGCTGTGTTCTTTCCAGTTTTTAATAGTGGAATTTCTGTGTATTTCTAAGTGATTTACTTATTTTTCATAATAAATTGTTTGGCGGCTTTAGTTTTTATTAGTTCTTCATTGAACTCAACTGTTAAAATCACCGAGCTTTCAATTCCAGACACAGCATTGATATCACAACTAATTAGCTCGCGTTACAGAAAAATATACCATGTGATAAATTTTATTTTGGTCTTGGGAATGTAAATTTTATACATGTATAAGATAATATTTATTTTGTATACAATAATCAAAAGTACCAGTTCTCTAGTTTTACATCGGATTCCTCGTTTATACATAGGTATTTCACCATCATTATCATCAGGGTGATTTATACTTTGCTGGCGCACTTGCAGCTTGCTGGATCTCTTGAAGCATGATCAGTATCCTGAGAAAATCAACACCTGGAGAGGGCTTTTCAGACTTTATTTTATATTTGGATACATTTTCACATTAATCACATGTAAAAATTCTGTGAGATTTCATAGAACTAGTATGAAAATCAGCTTTTATAGTTACGTGTATTGGTATGAGTCTGCAAATGTCGTGAAAGTGAAATTTTATATTTAAATGTTTTTCCACACATATCACATTCAAACGAACAAACATCTCTATGAGTTCGCATATGGCTGCTTTTATGTTTAAATTCTTTTCCACATTTTTCACATTTAAAGTCACAAACGTCTTTATGACTTTGCATATGTACTGAAAGTGATAATTTATATTTGAATACTTTTCCACACGTTTCACATATAAAGTCACAATCATCAATATGCTGTTTTATATGTTGTGAAAGATGAAGTTGACATTTGAAAACTTTTCCACATTTTTTACATTCAAAGACACTAATATCGCTATGAGTTTGCATATGTCGTAAAAATGTTCTTTTATATTTGAACCCTTTTCCACATGTTTCACATTTAAAATCATAAACATCAATATGCTGTTTCATATGTTGTAAAAGATGGAGTTGACGTTTAAATGCTTTTCCACATTTTTCACATTCAAAGTCACGAACATGGCTGTGAGTTTGAACATGTCGTAAAAATGTACTTTTATAATTGAATGCTTTCCCACATACTTCACATTTCAAGTCGCAAACATCGATATGCTGTTTTAAATGTTGTGAAATGTAGAGTTCACAATTTAATGCTTTTGCTTTCTTTTCACCTTCATGAACATCGTTATGAGTTCGCATATGCTCTGTAAGGCTGTTTTTATATTTAAATGCTTTTCCACATTTTTCACATTCAAAATCACCAACAGTTTTATGAGTTTGCATGTGTATTAAAAGTGATGATTTATATTTAAATGCTTTTCCACATTTTTCACATTTACAGTCACGAATATCGCTATGAGTTTTCATATGAATAAAAAGAGTTCCTTTAATTGCAAATGCCTTGCCACATTTTTCACACTCAAAGTTACGAACATTGCTATGAGTTTTCATATGTTCTGCAAGTCTGCTTTTAAATTTGTATGCTTTTCCACATTTTTCGCATTTAAAGTCACAAACATTGCTATGAGTTTGGATATGATGTTTGATTGCACGTTTCGATTTGAATGCTTTTCCACATTTTTCACATGCAAAGTCGCAAACATCACTATGAGTTTTCATATGCTCTGAAAGTTTGTTGTTAAACTTGAATGCTTTTCCACATTTTTTACAATTAAAGTCACGAACATCGCTATGAGTTTTAATATGTTCTGAAAGTTTATTGTTAAATTTGAATACTTTTCCACATTTTTCACAATTAAAGGCACGATTGTTACTATGAGTTTTCATATGTACTGAAAGTTTGTTTTTAAATTCGAATGCTTTTCCAATATCTTGGAAACATTGATTCGCAGTACATTTTTCACTTTCTTGTTTCTAAAATTAAATATATAATGAAGTAAATATTGAAATACATAAAAAATAGAAATCAATATCACTTTTACTTTGGTGGCGTTGTCAATTTGGTGAGATAAAACATCCACACCGATAGTATTCACTTTAAGAATATCTTTAACATCATGCATTTCTGTAATCATATAATAATCAATAAATATAATATATTGGAATGTAACAGAATATTGTAGTAATATTAATGTCTAGCCTATTTCGAGCATGTCGTCTACGTAGTTAGTTTGTGTATCTTCAATGCAATCGTATTCGCGTTTAACATTTAAGAACTTGAAAAGAAAACATTATTTAACATTACATGCGTTAACAAGAGTGAAATATTATAATTCAATACCTCGACTTCATATTTCATCGTGCCATCGGAAGCAAATGTTCCTTCCTCGTTTTCTACGTCCGATTCTGCAAAGATTAAGTTATCCAAATAATTTAGCTATTGATGAAAATACAATAAGTTTCGTTACTAACAGATACAGTGGTGGCTTACTGAATAGGGTACTTTTAACATGCTGTCTTTGATTGAAAAAATACGTAAAACACTCTTAGATTTACAAGGTGACATATTTAATTAGCACTATTAGACTCAATACATAAGAACACAGGGAGTTAGCTTCACATGTATTTAAAATTATTTTCATTTTTTGTGTAGAAATTATGCATCTAATATTTAAATTCAGTTTAACATTTATAGACATGTTAAAAACATGTTATTTTGGACAAAAATAGTCATATTTTCAGGTTCTATAAAAAAAAATATGAATAAAAGCTGGTTAATGTAGAAAAATGATATATAAGTAGAAATATTATGCGAAAACAATGTGGTGGTAATTTTATTATCCGTTTCGATTTTCTATGCTGATTTTTAATAATTATTTAAATGCCTAATTGGCAGTCACTGTATGTTTAATATAAATTAATTTCACTGAGAAGTGGAAACTTTCATTGCAATTGATAATCGTGTTCAGAAAAAAATAATAAAATGGATTATACCGGATTTTATAAGCGCCATTGTAACTCGAGTTGACAGTCAACGTCAAAATCGTTCATAATAAAGGCTGGTTCAAAAACGACGGATTTTCGAGCATGATGGAAAAATTGGGGACTTAAAAATACTCTTTCGATTGGAATGTTTATTTTTAGTAAATCAATTTTTTTTAATCGTGGATTAAAAAAAATAATGAAATATTTTTTTAATCTACGTTTTAAATTTGTTTATTACAAAAGGTACTTGATAATTATATTGGCGCCACGCTCAGAAACCAATGGGTATGAACAATTTTTCTGCTTTTGGCCCTAACGTTTGTGAAAGTAGCCAACAACGTTTTGATACATAAATATGTTTTAAAATTTAATATCAAGTTTTTGATCAACGTGCACGTTTTTATTTACCATACATCGGTGAAGTCGCAATTATCCGTTTATCAGTGTCATAGTGTGTAATTCAGTGATATCGACGACACTGATATACGGTTAATTGCAATTTTAACCGATATTTGGAGAATAAAAAACTAGGCTTTAAATTTTAAAACGTATTTATGTAGCAAAAGTTGTTGGCCACTTTTACAAATGTACAGAGAATATATTCATAACAATCTGGTTTCTAAATATGGCGCCGATGTAATTGACAAGTTCCTAAAAATATTTATTTCTTAAAAAAATATGATAAGAGTTCTGCCATCTTGAGAGACGCGGTAACGGAAAATATCGATATCCGCTCTTACGATATATTTGAGTCGACTTAAGAGTTGTCAGATTTTTCTGGTATTGATTAGTATATCATATATAAATATAAAAAAAAATAAGCCCCCAATAGTCCTTGATCCCTTAAGCGCTAGAAAGTAGTACTGTATTTTGAAACCCAACTAGTAAGTGTTGTTCCCGTGGAGTTTTTAATTCCGGAAGTTTTGGAATGAAAATTTGTAGAATAAGTATTTTTATTGAAAAAATCAAATAAATACAATAATAATTTCTATTTATAAAATTAAATCTGACTTCTTCTCTTGTACTAGCTGCATACTCAAAAATTTTGTTGGATTATGTTTGATTCTCTCATTTGTAATTTAATTCCATAAGCATTATTATTTTTTGTGAAAATGTGACATCTCTAGTAGTAAAAAGTTTTGTTGTTCAAAAAAAACACACAACTTAAAGGATATCTCCAGATGTTTTTATTAATCGAACATTTGATTTTTAATTTAAAAAAAATTATTATCTATATAATTAAGACCATCATAACCTGACAGGTTAAACCAGTGCGTCAAGATGAGCAAAAGTATAAAATACATTAAAATTTAAAAATATATACGTATATGCGTATACATACATACAAATACATACGTATACATATGTATAACTAAAAACACAAAAACAATATAAAAGAACAGACACAAATCACCTGAACAGATGTGCATTGTCCCATACGAATTGAATAAAAACCCCATATGTGCACAAGAAAAAGCACTTACCAACTCTTCTTTGCCAGAGAAGAGTTGGCAAGTGCTCCAGTCTTAAACTTCACGCGCAAAAACAATGAACTATAACCACCTTCCGGAGCCCACATTTGAAGCTGTTCAAGCACCGAAGGGTTGTCTACTATGCCTTTGAGAAATTTCCAAAACTGTTTAATTATATAAACATTTCTACGAGTTGACAACGAAACGTATTCCATCAATCGCAAAATAAAAGCACTGGAAAATAGGAGCGGATAATACCCGTATTTCTTCAAGTATAAATATCGAAGGAATTTACGCTGAACTCTTTCTAGTCTCAATTCATTACATTGACTCATTACGCCTGGAATCCATATAATAGAGCCAGTTTTTAGTATGCTGCGGACTAGAGAGTCGTAAAGAGAGCACAATACTAACATATTCCTGAATTAGCGCGCATTGTGATGCACCTCTGGATCTTTTGCATCACCCGATCCTGTCGATGTAATTTTCGATTACTTTTTCGTACATTTCGGGCAGTATCTCAGCTACAACTTGGCGGATGTTGGTTTTTAAGTGCTCCAACGTTTCGGGTTTGTCGGCGCAGATACGATTCTTAGCGTATTTCTACAAAAAAATCAACGGCGTCAAAACGCATGATCTTAGCGACCAATTGATGTCACGAAAACGTGAAATAATACGACTTGGGAACTTTTCACGCAAAACATACAACGTTGCACTCGATGTGTGGCAAGTTATCCCATCTTGTTGGAACTATATGTCTTCGACATAAATATTTTCAATTTTGTGCCAAAAATAATCGGTTAATATTTGCCTATAGCGTTCAACATTGACTGTTACAGTCCGACCTTCATCGTTTTTAAATGATGCCGCCTGACCACAATACGCACTATACAGTCTTTCGTGAATTACATTCAGATTTTTCTCGCCACATATGCTTAAAGTTTGTTTAATAACATACCCAGAAAGTTGGAAATGTGCCTCATCAGAGAAAATTTTCCTTAAAAAAACAGCATTAACTTTTTGCTGCTCTAACACCCAATCTGCGTAAATTTTTCGCTGTATATGGTCTCTTGGCTTCAGTGCTTGTGTTATCTGAATTTTATACGGGTGGAGGTGCAAGTTAAAATGGAAAATGCGCTAAAGGGAACCATAGGAAAGGTTTAAAAACTACGAACGTCGACTTTGTCGATTCGACAATTCCGGGCCTCCAGTCACACTTTCATTTACAGCAGCAATATTCTTGACTGAACGGGCACCACAATAATGAACAGGCCTTTCTCTATCTCTATCGCTTTTAGTCTCTTCAATTTTTTTACTACATTCCAAATTGTCTCAAAGAGTGAGATGATCTATGACATACAAGTGGAAAGCTTATATAAATAATAACATATAGAGGAAACGTTTTTTTATTACAAAATAACACATACATATAAACATTTTCAACTAATTTTTGTTGATATTCTTAATATAATATGAAAGATCAAATACATATTTATCATCAAACGCAAAATAATAATTTTTAATATTTAAAAAAAAAATTAAAAAATCCTATAATTGCCTTTTTTAAGAAAAACGGCTAAAACTATTTTTGGCACTCCAATAGCTAAATTTTTCAATGTAGTGGTTGATATGTTAACCCACTCACTCTGTTGTTCCAATAAGGATTTTTGGGAATTTTCTGATAGAACTTATTGCCTAAAAGCTCAATTAGATTTAAATCTGGCAATTGGTGTGGCCAAATCATATTTTTCGATATTCCTTATTATTTTTTTATTTGTATAGCACCAAATTAAGAAGAGTGTTTAGAAGCATTATCCTGTTGGAAAATAAAACCTGATCTGTTTAAATATCTGCACATAGGTCAAACTTGTATAATTTTTTAAATTGCTTTAAATTTTTTTATTTGAAAAATCCCGTTTATTATTAAGAAGTTGCTGAGAGACAACCCCACACCATAAGTCAATCTCCACTTTGCCTTATAGTTTGTACAATACAGTTGGGGCTCACTTTTTCGGTGAATGTTCGTCCAGCAAATACTCCCAATATTATTATGGCAAATAGTGCATTCTTTAATTGGGTAACGATATTTTTAATAGTTAAAAAAAATAAGGGTGAATTCAGGACTATGAACATCGTTGCTGGTTTTGGTCTTAAATTTTTAACCGGTAGTGACAACTGAGCAGTCTGACCAATAATGTTAAAAATACAGAGAAGCAAATGTAATAATTCAAAAAGAGCTATCAATTTTGTCATTTACTACATTTTTGCTGCACTGAACTTATAATGCATTTTGATATATAAGTGCTTCTATATGAGTTTGCATATTTAATGAAAAGGTTTTACATTTCAATATTTTTCCACATTCAAAGTGATAAACATCGCTACGTTTTCATACGCCCTGAAAATCTGTTTATATATTATATTGCTTTTCCGCATTTTTGTCACAAACATCGCCATGAGTTTGGTTTAGTTATAAATGCTCATCCACATTTTTCATATGACGTGAAAGTGAAATTTTATATTTGAATGTTTTTCCACATATTTCACATTCAAAGATACAAACATTGCTATGAGTTATCATATGCCGTGAAAGTGTGCTTTTATATTTAAAAGCTTTTCCACACGTAGCACATTCAAAGTCACGAACATCGAAATGCGTTTTTACATGTTGTGAAAGATAGAGTTGACATTTGAATGTTTTTCCACATTTCTCACATTCAAAACCACAAACATCGCAATGAGTTTGAATATGCTGTAAAAGAATGGTTTTGGTTAGGAATGCTTTACCACATATTTCACATTTAAAGTCACGAACATCGCCATGCGTTTTTATATGTTGAGAAAGATAGAGTTGACATTTAAATGCTTTTCCACATTTTTCACACTCAAAGTTTTGAACATCACTATGAGTTATCATATGCTCTGAAAGTTTGCTTTTAAATTTGAATAATTTTCCACATCTTTTACATTTAAAGCCTTGAAAACCCTTATGAGTTTTCATATGCTGTGAAAATGCGATTTTATATTTAAATGATTTTTGACATTTTTTACAGTTAAAGTCGCGAACATCGCTATGATATTTCATATGTTCTGAAAGTTTGTTTTTATATTTGAATGCCTTTCCACATTTTTCACATTCAAAGTCACGAACATCGCTGTGAGTTTTCATATGCTCAGATAGTTTGCTTTTATATTTGAAAGCTTTTCCACATTTTTCACATTCAATATCACGAATATCACTATGAGTTAACAAATGTCTTGTGAGACGCATTTTAGAATTTAATGTTTTACCACATATGGCACATTCATTTTTATTAGAATTATAGTGTTGAAAACTATTACATATTTCTTCTTCCGGTTCCTAAAATTTAAATCGTATTTATAAATTAAGTTGTAAATTTCGTAATATATAAAAAAAAACAAATCCATTTTATTACTTTTGTGGTGCTGCAAATTTGATAAGATCTGTTTACACTGATAGTATTCGTCTTAAGTACATCCTTAATATCGTGCATTTCTGAAGTCAAATAATTGTTGAAATATACTGAAATGTTATTGAAAAAACTCTTTAATGTCTAACCTGTTTCAAACATGTCGTCTATGTGAGTAGATTCGCTGTTATCGTATTCGCGTTTTACATTTAAGAACTTAAAAAGAAACACTATTTAAGATTACGAACTTTATTAACGAGTGTCTCATATTATGTTTCATTACCTCGACTTTACAATCCATCGTGTCCTTGGAAGCGAATGTTCTTTCGTTGGTCTCTATGTCAGCTTCTACAAATGTAAAGTTAAATTCTTACATGTAAATAAAGTATTTTGTTTCTTATTAATATTTTCAACATAGATCAATTTCATAGCTGTAAAGCAAACTTTATTTGCGTTTTGAAAAAATAAAATACTAAAATGCATTATACCGGCTTTAATAAACGCCATCGTAACTTAACGTCAATTTGACAGTTGACGTCAAAATTTGCTAAAACTATGTTTGGTCCAAATACGGCAAATCGTCAAGCATGGCAAGGGAGATTTAGAAACGTTTTAGATTTTGCTGCGTCAGAGAGGATTCAGTGGTGTTGTGTACTTCGATGTGTGCAAGGGTACAAAAATGAATTATTATTTCTCGGCAATGATTATATTTGACGTTTTATTTTGCTATGATTTTTAAGTTTTAATTATATTTTCAAAATATTTTCTAATTTTAGGAAAAAAATATGGTGAATATGATAGTGATATCGAGTTTGAAATGAACTTTGTCATTAGGAACACAAGATTTTGTTAAATATTGAAATTACAATTTCTTGTAAATATTCAAGAAGAGTATTTCTTCTCTAAATAATCGAAGATGAAGATCAATGGGATTCTATGCTATGAAACGCTGTCTACAAGATTTAGAATTTTATTTCTATCTCAATCTATTTTCATCCATACTTAATTCTGCCAATATTTTGTAAAAAAAAACATTCAACAAATCTTATTGTTCAAGTGAAATAAAAAAAAGGTGGAATTTTTGAATAACGAAAAAGGATATTTTGACTCATCATGGGACAAAATCAAGATTGAAGACTTACATAGAGAAAGAAATCGCGTCAAAAGTAATAAAATCGTGTCGGTGGCGACACGATTTTATTGCTTTTGACGTGGATTTTTGCCTTCTGAGAAGATATAATTGTTTTTTTCGCTCTCCTATTGGTCAAAATTCGGTTTAGATATACTTCATTCAATGCTTACTTATTATAAGTTGTAATATTGTTATAAAACGTCTTAATATGAACGCTAAATAACTGAGTGTATCCACTGTGACGGCAACGGCACGAATTTATTATTTTCAACGTGGACTAAGCAAGGACCCCTTGAATTAAGCCAGAAAAATGTATTTCATTTAATGAAATACTATGAATGTGAAATGTTAAAAAACGACTACTGACTGGCCAACTTTTGCCCTCCCTCCCATGAAAAAAGCTGAAATAAAATCCCTGTAAAGGATGAAGGAGAAATACTCGTATCAAGGCATGGTTTGAATGGAGATCATTACCACCATCGTCTCCAAGACGTCGGCAATGTAATATCGCTGCTGAGAAAATAAGTAAATAATTAATTAAAAGTAATTTATATTAAGTTTTTCCTATTTATTTTGTCATTTTGCTGTGTTAATTTATAGAATTTGTTGAATAAATATAAATTTGAATATGTTGTTTGATATATTTTTTGTGTATACATACTTTTTAATTAATTAATGTTAAAAAATATTATATGATTTTCAACCCTCAGCAATGACCTAGATGACACATGTCGTGCGTGCGGGACGCCGCTTTTATCTCTCACTCAATCTAGTCATTTAATATGCGAGCGAGCGAAAGGGAAAATAACTTACTCAGTAATAACTTATCAGTAGCTCTCGGGCGTCCATTTAAAGCTGTCTTTTCGCATATTAGTGCTGTTCGGCCGACGATATTTTCTATTTTCAGTAATTAAATTTTAATTATTATTACATGTTGACCCCAACTATGATATTTATGAATATTTCGATTTGAAATCCCTCATTTTTGCATGTGTATTTACTACACAGCACAATAAGGGAAAGGTAAACGGTCTACACTCGTGCCTCACCGATTTAAAAAAGGAATATGAAAGAAGATTTTTGAGCCAGAGCCCAGAATGTCTCAAAACTAATGTTTGCTTTAAAAAAACGAATTTCTGAGCATGACTGAAAAATAGGTAGTTGAAAAAGTGTGGTAGCGTTTGAATGTGCGCTTCTGCATCTAAAGCAATAATATGTTATTTGGTATTTCGTTCCATTCATTGGTATTCTTTATAAATTACAACAAATATCAGATAGCCATTATTAATTAGCAAATGGTTGAAATAAAAATAATTTTGGGGTACAAATTAGAAGCGTACAGTGAGATACTTTCCCTTTACCGAAACGGAACGGACCAATCCATTTTGTATCGCTTTCGAAAAACTTGTTATTTTTCATATTTTTAAACTATCGATACAATATTCATTGGTTGATATTAGGGCATCCAAATACCCGGTTCTCGGCTATTTTTCCATAAATTAATTGACAGAGTTATAATTCATATTACATACGTATATTATAATACAAATAAAAAATGTGTAAATATAAAATAAAAACAGATGTATAAATGTTAATATTATATTTAATCAAAATAATAATGTACACACATATTGTTCAAATAAACAATGGACAATAATAGATATATAAAAAACAAGAATATTATACATTTATATTTTACTACATACTACAAGACTAAATATTTTTTTTTAAGTTAAATATTTTAACTTGAAATGTTTTGGTTAATAGAATATTATATTGAAATTAAAATAATCTGATACCAGTTAAAAAACTGGGTATTTGGTTTTTTAAAAATGTGGGAGTTAATCTTTAATAATGGAATTATTTACAAAATCTACATTATTGGCAGTGCAAAGAGTAATTAATGATTCTGATACATTTGGATTCGAACTTGTTAAATTTATAAATTGTTCAGAATCAGACGAATTACTAATTACTGTGTATGCCTTAGTATTTCTTTGTTCTATTTCGTCTAAATGTTCTAATTCAGCCTCGGCGAATAATTTTGCCAATTCCAATTTAATTAATGCTTGTCTTCGCGGATTAAAAAGTTTAAACGTTTCCGCATAATTTAAAAATAAATAATCAATATTATTTAATTCTGGTTTCGTTGACATTTGTTTGAATTTCTTTGTTTTAAAATACTCAATTATTTTGTCGGAGGGATCCATGATTCTCCTCCTTCTATTTGTAATATTTTTCTGTGTGTTCGGTGATAAACTTATTTGGTTGGTTGGTTGGATGGTTTGGTTAAAAGTTGGATGTTGCGACTCTGCCTTTGTTTTCGGTTTTGTATGATCATCACTCAGAGGAGTGCTTTCAGTAGTTCTCATTATTACAGAACCATCTAAAAACTCCATATGTTGAGCACAAACCCAATTATTCAATTTTTTTGATGTCTGTCCACTTGAACTTTGTAGGGATTTTTTGTGTGTTTTATATGTGTCTCGTGAATTCCTCCACTTTTCCTTCATAGCTTCAGCTGAAACAATATATTTATTTTAAATTTTCAGATATTTGACCACAGGCGATTCATGCAAAACAATACCAAGTAGTTTCCGTTGGTATCAAAGATTGTATAGCGTAAGCGAAGAAATATGGAATGTTTTACAGCCGCTTTATATGGCTAAACGAAATCAAGAAGATTAGAAAAAGACACTTCCTATACAATTGTAGTTTCCCCAACTGTCTAATAAGTGCCGATGACAAACATATCACCTTAAATTGTCCACCAAATGGCGGTAGTGTATAATACTGTTATAAAAAACGATTTTCATTGGTATTGCTTGCAATTGTGGACGCACAAAATAAATGTTGGAAGTTATGTTAAAGATAGTGACAGTGATATTTTTCAAAGGTGTGACCTATATAATTTAGTGAAAAACAGTTGTCTGAATATACCATCCGGCAAACCATTACTTATGTGTTTATTAGTGACGGCAGCTTTAAATTATAACCGTTTCTGATGAGACCCTTTGCAAGAGAATCGATAACAAATGACGCGAAGAAGAAAACATTTAACCAAAGACTCAGCAGGGCACGCGTTGTAGTAGAATGCGCGATTGGAATTATAGGGCAAAAATTTCGAGTATTTTTACGACCTCATGGAACGGATGTTAGAAACACAATAAAAACTGTCAAGGCGGCTACGTGGTTGTATGCAAATGGAAGACGTGATACAAGCATCTCGACCGACTACAACAGTGAACTAGAGCCTAGTCACAAGAATAAAGTCGTATACATCGCACGAAAATACGATTGTTGTTTTTGTTTTTATCTGCGCTGCAATATCGGGAGACTGCAGCGTATCGGCATATTTTAGCGAGTTTAGCAGAGGTCGATAACAATGTTACATATATGATATTATTTAAAAAATGCAATTAAAAACATTTCAAAACTTTATAAAATATTTTTTTATATAGTGATACAAATTACATACATATAATAGATATACATACATTTACATACATAGAAAATATACATAATTTAAAATACAATTAATTATATTTAAAAATAAAAAAAAATACAGTTTTCTTTGGTTTTGTTCCAACAATACTATCACTTTCTAATGATGTAAAAGAAGATTGGTAGTTCATTTTCAATTTTTAAAAAGTCGCTGAAAATTTGTGAGTGTACTGAATCCAAAGACAGTTTGCTGTTGACTGATATATTAAAAATTCGTACTGCAATAGTGCATCGGCATTCTTTTTGTGAAGGCGAGGGAGAAGCGATACATGCACGTAAGAATATTCATTATCTCGCTTGTTCATGTTGAAACGACAATGCTTATTTCAAGGTTTTTCGTCTGTGTCACATCCGGCTATAAAAATAAATATTTCGGCCCATTTCGCACAAAATAAATAAAAAAATAATATATATGTAATATCACAGTAACTGGTTGGCAACTCCTACAGTATGGTTATGTTAGTTCCAGAGTCTGTGTTTGGATAAAAAGTGGAAGATGTGACGCTCACTGGACTACGACAAACCGACTTTGATCTAACAATTTGTTAATTTCTTTGATAGTCAATAAAAAAGTTAATATATATATAATAAAGGTTAGGAATACACACATGCTTATCATAATAAAACATTTTTTTTACTTACCACTCTTACCTCCCATTTCATTTGACATTTCTCTCCAGACCAACGTATTTTTAAAATTGTTTTTATAATCACTGTGACTCATATCATACAAAAATGTTCACAGCTACTATCAGCTTTTCAATTAAATTGTCCATTTTTAAGTACGAGCGAAACTGCGAAAATCTGTCGAGATGCGGGACTTGTTACGGACACCTAGCGAGATGAATTCAGTCCGCTTTTGGTCCGCGTGCGACGAGTCATTAAAAAACATCATAGACAGAGTTTCGCTGTCCGATATCGTTTCGTATCGGTCCGGTTCCGTTTCGGTTTCGCTGCAGGGTACTAAGGGTGTATGTGACGAGAGTGAGTGAGCGAAAGGGAAAGTATCTCACCGTACACCCCTGGTACAAATGTACCCTACTAAGTGTCGCGAAGGTTAATGAGTCGAAGTGTAAGCCTAGGTATTATATTTAACGCTAGATTCTTTTATACATCCCTACAGCTTTTATAAATATTATTTGCTCTGTTTAATTATGATCGAATGATTTTAAGTGATTATCCAAATGGTGAGGAAATACAAAAAAAAAGCAAGTTTTAAATAGTATTAAATTATTTATTTAAATTAAGACCATCGTGACCTAACAGGTTACGTCGATGCATCACGATGGCCAAAAAATAATACATAGAAAGGAAAAGTTTGTAAAATATTAAAATTTAATGATACTCACAAGATTAGCTCCTCATAGTTAACATTAATAAATTAATCAATGTGCAATTCCAGTATATTAAGGAGCTGGATTGCTACATCCTTAGGCGAGTGTAACAAGAGGGCGCGATCATGACTCGCGACTGGATTTCTTAGAGAATAGTTGGAGTACCAGCAACATTCTTCAGTAGTTTGAAGAAATGTTTAGCGATAAACAACTTTCTGCGAGAAAACGGCGAATAGTATTGAGGCATTGTAAGTTATAAATACAAAGTCAAGAATGCTGCAAACCAATGTGACATAGGATACGAATAAACGATAGATTGTCAAAGTGAAACACGTTCTCATAATAAAAGCTGAGCATTTGGAAGAATTGACGTTGTGTACATAAAGAGATAGAACCTCCACTTTCTCTCAAAAGAGATTCCGAGAACTTTAATTAAAGTTTCCCAGAATGATTCCACTTCTATTGTAGAAATAATCTATCGTAGGAATGAGATCAGGAAGATCTTTGGTTTCCATATACTGTGAAAATGAGATTATATTTTTAATACCTTTTCACATTTTTTATGGTTGAAGTCGCAAATATTGCTATGAAATTTCATATGCTCTTCTTATTTGTGTTTATATAAGAATGTTTTTCCATAATTTTTAAATTTAGTCACGAACATGGCTATCTATGTGTTACTAGATGTTTTAAAAGGTATTTTTTAAATTTAAATGCTTTTCCACATTTTTCACATTTAAAGGCAAAAACGTCTCTATGAATTTGGACATGTGATGAAAGATTCTTTTGAGATTTGAATGCTTTACCACATTTATCACATTCAAAGTCACGAACATCACTATGAGTAATCATATGTTTCGCAAGTGCAGTTTTATAATAGAATGCTTTTTCACAATTTTTACATTCAAAGGCACGAATATCTCTATGAATTTGCATATGTGATGAAAGATTGTTTTGAGATTTGAATGCTTTACCGCATTTGTCACATTCAAAGTCACGAACATCGCTATGAGTAGTCATATGTTTTGCAAGTGCAGTTTTATAATAGAATGATTTTCCACATTTTTCACATTCAAAGGCACGAACATCGCTATGAGTAATCATATGTTTTACAAGTGCAGTTTTATAATAGAATGCTTTTTCACATTTTTCACATTTAAATGCACGAACCTCTCTATGAATTCGCATATGTGATGAAAGATTGTTTTGAGTTTTGAATGCTTTACCACATTTTTCACATTCAAAATCACGAACATCGCTATGAGTAATCATATGCTTCGCAAGTGCGGTTTTGTAATGGAATGTTTTTCCACATTTTTCACATTCAAAGACATGAATATCGCTATGAATTTGCATATGCATTGAAAGTTTGTCTTTATAATTGAATGCTTTTCCACATTTTTCACATTCAAAGGAACAAACGTCTCTATGAATTTGCATATGTGATGAAAGATTGTTTTGAGATTTGAATGCTTTACCGCATTTTTCACATTCAAAGTCACGAACATCGCTATGAGTAATCATATGCTTTGAAAGTGCGGTTTTATAATAGAATGATTTTCCACATTTTTCACATTCAAAGGCACGAACATCGCTATGAATAATCATATGTTTTGCAAGTGCGGTTTTATAATAGAATGCTTTTTCACATTTTTCACATTTAAAAGCACGAACGTCTCTATGAATTTGCATATGAGATGAAAGATGGTTTTGTGATTTGAATGCTTTACCACATTTTTCACATTCAAAGTCATAAATATTGCTATGAGTAATCATATGTTTTGCAAGTATGGTTTTATAATGGAATACTTTTCCACATTTTTCACATTCAAAGACATGAATATCGCTATGAATTTGCATATGTATTGAAAGTTTGGCTTTATAATTGAATGCTTTACCACATATTTCACATGCAAAGGCACGAACGTCTCTATGAATTTGCATATGTGATGAAAGATTGTTTTGAGATTTAAATGCTTTACCACATATTTCACATTCAAAGTCACGAACATCGCTATGACTAATCATATGCTTTGCAAGTGCAGTTTTATAATAGAATGTTTTTCCACATTTTTTACATTCAAAGGCAGGAACATCTCTATGTATTTGCATATGTGATGAAAGATTCTTTTGAGATTTAAATGCTTTACCACATTTTTCACATTTAAAGTCACGAACATCGCTATGAGTAATCATATGTTTTGCAAGTGCGTTTTTAAAATTGAATGCTTTTCCACATTTTTCGCATTTAAAGGCAGGAACATCTCTATGAATTTGCATATGTGATGAAAGATTTTTTTGAGATTTTAATGCTTTACCACATATTTCACATTCAATATCACGAATGACACTATGAGTTATCAAATTACAATTTAATGTTTTACCATATATGTCACACTCATTTTTATAAGAATCCTCATGTTGAAATCTAGTAGAATTTTCTTTTTTCAGTTCCTAAAATTAAAATTGTATTCATTAATTAAGCTATCGAAATATATGAAAAACAAAATTGATTGGACTATTACTTCCGCGATGTTGCTAATTTCATAAGATAAATTGTCCGAACTGATAGTATTCGCCTTAAGTACATCCTTAACATCGTGCATTTCTGAAGTCATATAATTGTTTTGTTGAAATATATTGAAATGTTACTGTATATTGTTTAATGTCTAACCTGTTTCGAACATGTCATCTATGTGCGTATCTTCGCTGTTATCATATTCGCGTTTAATATTTAAGAACTTGAAAAGAAAACATTGTTTTATAACATTATATGCTTTAACTTGTGTCACATATGGCAGTTCATTACCTCGTCTTTACATTGTATCATGTTAATGGACGTAAATGTTCCTTCATCGTTCTCTATGCCAGCTTCTGTAAAAATAAAGTATAAAAGTGAAAACTCTATGTAATTCGTCTGTTAAAAGTATGTCATAAAGGAAAATCAATAAGCTTCGTTTCTAATTGATATTCTTAACATGAAGCAATTTTACGGAGTAGTGATACTGTTAGTCAAGAATACATTTAAACTTTTATTTGAAATCAGAAAATAAATATTAAAATGGTTTATACCGGTTTTGATAAACGCCATTGTAACCGCTTGAAGATGTCAATCGACGCTAGAATGCCTCAAAACTGATGTTTGGTCCAAATATAGCGAATTTCTTAGCATAACTGAAAAAAGGAAATATAAACTATTTGTTCGAAATGGTTGTTTAAACAAATTTGCTTTTTGATCCACGTTTACAGTTTGCTGCTTTTCGTAAAAACAGTAATCATTTTTTTAATTATGAATAATCTCAGCCCTTAATAAAAAAAAATTGTCGACAGGAGGTGATGGGTGGCAATTAGACACAGATTGAGCCGCTGCAGTAGTATTTTATTGAGTATTTGATGAAGTTACATGTTTAATAAGTGCGGCGGAGAACACACCGTCCGCCGAGTCGCATTGAGAAGAGTGTGTCTTTGGTTGTGATTAATCTGACGACCGAAGAGAAAGTGTTGTTTTCTCTTAAATCTGTGATTAATCGCCACCCGTCACCATCCGATTACCAAAAGTAAATACTGCGAAGGGAATGAAAACCATTAATTAAAAATCTTACTTATTAAATTTCGAAAATATTGTATTACTTAACTATTTGAACGCGGAAATCGACTAAAGTCGCCCAATTGATTTTTTATCTCTTTACGCAAAAATAAGTAAAAAAAACGCTTTTCAATAAAAAACTTTTTTTTGTTAATAAACATAAAATATCACTTTAAAATAAATAAAAATTAAAAAATCAGAACATTTAATTACAGTATCAAGGTAAAATTTGCATTTAAAAAAATAAACAATTAAATATTATTTTCAATTAACGCGTCTAAAGGATTAAATAAAATAAATCAATTTAAAAAGGTATTTCTAAACTTTTTTTTTTGGTACTCGTTAATTAGCACGATACCACGCTTAAATTTGACTGTTGCGAAACTTCAGTTTGTTGTTTAAACCCAAACCTAACCTAAGCGAATATAATAACGGTAAAATGATATAACTAGTACTATTTTTTAATTTGTAAATTACATAAAATAGATTTATATTTTTTTGGTAAAATTGATTAGTTTACTCTCACAGGCACTGAATTAAAAAAAAGATAAAATTATTGGTTAAATTTTAGTTAACGGTCGATAAAAATGGCGTTACGACCTTTACGCGAGTAATTAAAAGTGGCTGGTCGGTGAGAAATGTCAAATATGAGGTTGTGATGTCGCAGGAAGAAGGAGGCGCCGAGCAAAGCGGAAAGGGCGGGGAGGGCGGGGAGGCTGCGCTCCCTTCGGACGCGAGTCCCTCGGAGCTGCCCCCCCCCGAAGAACAGCTCTCCGCCTCCAGTGAGACTCCTTTATCGAACGACCCCTTGTACTATACAGCCATTGTCTAATTTAAAAGTGTATTTACAGAACCCGCTCAGCCGAGGAAAGAAGAGAGCCCCTTCTCGTTCAAACACTTCTTGAAGCGGGACCTCTCTCTGCCGACGACGTCGACGTCCTACGAGAGCACCGGAGCGAAACCTAAGATATATTCCAACACGGTTCATCCTTCGCCCGCGAAGACGAGTCAGAGTAGTAGTAGTCAAGACTATCGCAAAGACGGCAAGCTAGGAACGCGCGAAAATTGGGCCGGCCCCGGTAACGCGTCTTCGGACAGCACCATAGAAATGATAATGAACCCAGGATCCAACAGCGAACCCAAAGATAATTATTTTCACATGGACCATTGCGACGTGTCTTCGTTCAGAAGATCCCCTCTAGGGATACCTTCCTTACCCGACTTCGTTCAAGACCATCTGTTGCTGGAGCAGACTTATCTAGGATCTAACGGGCCGCTCACCGTGGACTTTGACAATCTGCCCGATTTCACTCTCAACTCTAACTATGACAACGCTCAATGCTCCACAAATGCGTCGAGCGGTTCCGGCGCTCGCAGAATCGCCAGTTGTAAATCTGTTCCTTTAGATCTTCCCAGCTTCATCGAAGAGAGGGCGGAGTGCAACGAAAGGGCCGAGGGAAGATGTAGGCCTTCTCCGTTGGACTTACCCAACAATCTATCTTTGGATCTTACCGACTCTTTGAATCACTTAAATTTGAAAAGGAGAGATAATCAATCTAGAATTCCGTTTCCTTTGGATCTTCCCGGAAACGACAATTCTACATCAGGTACTGCTACTGAACGAGACATTTTTTCATAAAGAAAACTGAAGTTTAAATCAGAGTTATGAATATAAATGGTACAAAAAAATGTACTAATAAAATTCCCTATTTTCAAACAACACTCATGCTGACAAATCAGAAATAGATAACATATGACAATATATTTTTAGAACTATTATTGATAAAAGTATTTGATGCATTTTCATAGATTCGAAACCTTTTTGTAATTCTTAAAATGGATTTTCTTTATAATACAGTGCTAAAAATGGGAGAAAGTATATAATATATCCGTTTCAGGACGTATAGTATATTACAGGATATTTTTTCGCTAAATTGTCAGGAGAATGATTTTTTGAAATTTCAAAATATCTCGATATTGGTGATTTTGCATTTTTACAAAAGATGCACATGGTTTAAGCCAGGGGTTCCCAACCCCGTGCCCGCGGGCGCCATGGCGCCTGCGGACCGATTTGTGTGCGCCCGCCACTATTCGACCGCAATAGAATTTTTTTCACAAACACTAATTAAAAATTTAAATTATTTTTAATTATTTCTTAAGCCTCTACTACACTCTCTCGAAGTTGTCCGAACCGAAGCTACAACTGAAATCGGCCGAGATCGCCGACTTTTTTCCGATTATAGCTCCTGTAAGTGGCAAAAAAGTAATCTTTGACGAGTCAGGTGGTGCCCGCCACCCTACCGATATTGTAAAATGCGCTCTAGGACACAAAAAGGTTAGGAACCCCTGGTTTAAGCAATAAAATTGCCCTTTTCACCAACTATATTTGATTATAAAATCAGTTTTTTTTTACGATTCAATAATTCAATGCTAAATGAAATGAATCAAATGCATAGCTATATTTTAATAATGATATTAATTATTATGTTTGATCAGTAGTATATATGAAAAATAGTTTCTTCTTTAAATTGTATATTAAACTTTATTTATTAAGGTGGCGGTGAATCATCACGTCTCCCTGATTTCTTACCCTCTCAATCGGGCGCTAGCAATATTGGTTCATCCGGCTCCAACAGGGATGATCTCGCCGAAGAAAGACGATTGAGAATGGCTGCTGAGAGGGAACTGCGGGCAGCTCTTCAAGTGAGATTTTATAGTATAAAAAAATCCTCTTAAATATTTTTAATTCAGTATAAAAATCTGCTTTTTGTGTTGTTTACCTGCCACTATTTGACATGGGCAATCAATATTAGTATATTTTCAAATAAAATAATGGTCTCTCATTTAAAATATAATGATGATGATGAATATATCGCTTGAATCAAAACTTTTACATTCATTTTATCTTCAGACTGCAGCCAGTTTACGTCGAGAGTTACAAGCAGCTAGAACGGCTGAACAAAACGCTAGGAGGGAATTGTTGGAAACGAGAGCGGCTTCGACGAGGCTCGCTCGAGAGTTAAGGGGTGCCGGAAGAACGGGTGGATCTGGCGGTTCGTCAGCGGCGGCTGTTGCTTCTGCGCCGTCGTTGAGCTCTCCGCTTCTCGTGGAAGAAGATGATAGATTTACCACTGTATGATATACGTAGTTGTTATTTACTTCTTAGTTTTTTAATATACTTATAATAAAGTTTTGGTGTTCGATTTTCAGAAACAAAGTTCCAGCGATGAAAATAATGCCGGAAGGCTGAAATCACAAATAACACATTTGAGGGTATGCAATTTGATTTTTAGACCGAGTTAATTAGAATTCCTGAAGAATGAGACCATAAAACTGGAGTATAATTTTTAAGCATATTTTCAATTTAACTTAAAAATGCATATGAAGGTTGTTTACAAAATTGTACAAGTCTCGTCATGCTCATTGCTAATCATAGACATTAGTTATATAGTTGTATCCTGTCGTTTGCTAGATACATTTTTGCAAATTTTTAGATAATATTAATTGTCAATTTGCTTGTTTAGAATGAGTTGTCTGTTGCTCAAAGAGAAATTGAAGATTTGCACGGTAGTAGACGTGATGCAGCAAGATCGTTGAATCTTGCAACTAATACGGCAGAAAACTCACTCAGGTATAATTAATACAAATGCAATTTAATATAATTACACAAATTGTTACTGTGTTTATTATTATATTTTAGAGAGCTGCTGAACGGTCTGGATCAATTGAGAGGCCTCGCTTCTTCTCTAGATCCGCCTTGATGTCAATCGTTCGATGTTTAAAAGTGCTCAGTGCCTGTTTTATTTTTTATTACATTCAATAAGGCAGCCTGTTTATTGTGCGTTAGATGTTTCTTCAAATGTCGACAGGAAGTGACCAGTGCCTCCTCCGCAAAAATATAAACATTTGACAAATTTCTCGTGTGTATAAATATGCCAAAGACAGCTTTGAAACGTTTGATACAAATTTTACATTTATTTTTCAGTCTATACGCGAGAAAAATATTAAATTATTATTTAATTCATGCCATTAAAATGAATTTATTAAATTATGCTTTATCTGGCATGTTTATAGTAACTACTCATAATGTATTATATGGAATATGTATATTTAGATTAATTTGCTGTCTCTGCCTAATTATAGTCTTTTAAATTATTTTTAGATATATGTAGCATATCTATTCGTTTAATAAATTTAATAGAAGTAATCAACTTGTTATTAATTAAGATGTTACTAATGCGTAACGCAACTAATATTTTCATTGCCAGTGTTTCGCTAAAAAATATATTTTTATATATATTATTTCGAAACAGAATCACTTTAGCTTTAAATGTGTAAGAATAAAACAATAATACAGTAGTTACTATTCTCAACTTCAGGACAGAGCAACGATCTATAGAGTAGAATATAGTATCGTTTATTAAATCTGTATTGTTGCAGAACTTTTATATTAGTTCCAAGTAATGATACAAAAACTTTACAACAATCAATTATTATGACTTGTAAAGTCAAGTGGAATCTGAAAGTTTCTAGAATTACTTTTCTAAAACTAACTTCCTTTCGAGTACATATATGATTTAATACAGCAAACATAATTAATTACGTTACAACTGACGATATTCATTGAAGTCACAAGTGGTGGGTAAGAGAGTGACTATTTTATTTTTAGTCAAGAGCTGCTGTAGCAATCTTCGCATCTCATTTAATCTATTTTGGATGTATTCCGGAAATTTTTAGATACCACCTCGTTCGTATATAATATATATATTTTCACATTATTTATAGTGCTGGAATATTGTACATAATCAATTTTATTGTATGATTTTTTTAATAAAAACTATAAATAAATACACACACGCTGCATACTTAATAAATTAAAACAATACGCTAATAAATAATCAGTATTTATTTTATTGTTCATACATTATTTGAAATATCGATTTAAACTTAATATAAACTGTGTGTAACAGTTATTTACATATTGCATAATAATATAATTAAAAAAATAACAAATAAATAAAATATCAATTTATTTATTAAAATACTTTAACTAACTTTTGTTGTAAACAATTGGTCTGTGTAAGTAAAGAAATTAGAAAATTCAATAGAAAATATATATGATCCTTATGTTTAGACAACACGGCATAGATTTTTGTAACAAATATAAGATAACTCGTTTTACATGTTTGCAGCTTACGGCTGGTCTTATTTTTGATAAAACTTATGGTTTTTAAAAATCGGCTTTGACAAAAAAAAATTATCATTGATTGTGATGTAGTATCATGATACATAGGTAGTGTATATTTAATTAATTTTAGTTGACTTTTAAGCTTGAGATAATAATTATGACCTTTTCACATGTCAAAAATATTGTCTTTTTATGAAAAGATGATTTCGTTTATTTTTGCTTAGTATTTATAATTTTTTTTAGTAATAGTCGTTTTATTTTAAAATCAACTAGTAAAAATTTAAATGGGATTTTTTATAAGATTATTTTTTTAACAATGTATAGCTTCAAGTTTTTTTACAGCAGACTATTATAATAAAAATATTTTTTATTGTTGATACAATCGACTATAATAAATAAAAGTATGACTACAAGCAAAAAATGAATTACTAGTTTAAAAAATCTACTTCATAACCTAATCAATGATATTTAAAAACACACATGTAATTTTTCATATAAATCGAGTTATTCATTGTGGCAAAAAAGTGCAGTTAAATCATTGAATAAATTAATAAATGGTTAATATAAACTATTTTCAACTAAGATAGTGTAAAATCCTTTGAAAAAAATACATATATAAAATAAATATCTGGCCAAAATCGGAATGCATAATTTGCTTACAAATTTAAATTAAATCACTATATATATTTATTATCTATCTAATTGAAATTAATAGCCTGGTTTGTTCTTTATACTTGAAAACAACTACAAAAATTAGACTACTATCGTATTGCACTATTTCATATGCATCAACCTTTACAATATAAAATCTAATAAACATTTAAAATAATAAATAAATATTCCCAATCACATTTTACCCGTGGTATCACAAAAATTTAGATTATAACAAAGTTTTTTGTATGATTGCTAATGTTGTACATTGATAATATTGCATTACTTACATAATAAAAAAAATAATAACATATTCTATATTGCTCAATAACTTAAATCTATCGTCAACTATCAGCATCACAGATCAAACCTCTATCTAACTGCTCCCATTGATTCGGACTTTGCAAGAAGTACTTCTTCATCGCTACGCAAAATCTTGATTTATAATGTTCAGGTTGGACTATCGTTGGCAAACCTGAACCCAAACCTTTTTTAACTATATGCTCCAATTTCTTATCCCATGTGAATGTGCGGATATAATCTATAAAATAACACACAATATTAGTAAGCAACAATAATATAATACAACATGATTATTACCTATTATGCCTAAAACCAACTCTTGTCTTTCTTCGTCCAAGCCAACCAATAAAGAATAGTCCATTATCCGATGTGATGTCAAAAATGAAGTATCTTGCTCCACAGCAGCCCATAGAACGCCGGCTGAATGAGATTGTACGAATATTGGACTCTCCCATCTCACTATAATTATTATAATATTATATTAAAAAACATTTTTATACAAGTTATCTTATTAATTAAACAACAGAAAATTGGGTCGTGGGTAAATTTAAAAAAAATCTAGTCTACTAAGATTCGACATTTATTAGTAGAATCCACTAGCTGCATGGAATCACCAGACTTCACTATGGCTGATCAGAATTCTCCGTGCCTCCCTGTGTGTTGTAAACTGCAGTCTTGTCTTTAGCTCTAGCACGCTGAAAGGTGCGGCCACGATTTCGACTGAGAAATGGATTACTGGTCTCAGTTGAGATAGCGAGTCTTTCAGAACCAAGAAGAGGGTAATCTTGTTCTTACTTTGAAACTTGTAACAGTCTTTCCATATGAAGGTTATCCCCATTCCCTTTTGAGACTTCAGTCTGCTGCTGTACAAGCCTTTTCTAAAGAGTGGGGTATGCTTAGTAGGGGATGTGCGAATGCGGTAGTGGAAAAGATCCAAACGCCAGAGAAATTTATAGAAAAGAATTCCATATTATACAATATCAAATCTGACTTACGATTGAGTAAATTTTCATCTAGGAGTACTACATCGGGACTTCCTTGCTCAGCGAGACGGTTTCTTTGAGCTCCTTTCAGGTCAAACCTTCGAGTCAATTCAGTACGCCCATGCCATAAGTTCTCGATGACTAAAACTCCACCTCCGATGCCTTCAACTCCGCCAACTCGATACACTCCAACTATACGAGCTATTAAAGCGAATAAATAATAAGGTAATTAAACAAAGAAAATATTAATATTAAATCCATCATGGCAGAAGTTCTCAACCTTTTTAATTTCTGTACCACCTGTTAAAAACTTCAAAGGCTACTATTTGCTATTCATTTATTTATAAAAATATAGGTTGTTTTTATTAAGATTTTAACTTTATGATCCCCAGTTCGAGTTTGCCTCAATTCTGAAAATTATTTTTCAGATTTAATTACAGTAAATCTCCCTATAGCGTACGCGGTAGTCCGTCCTATAGCGTAGTTTTTGTTACTGTTTGTCCCTTGACTTCACTAAATGTATTCTGTGACGGGCGAAACGCTTCTACGCTATATCATTCCAGGGATATTTATCACAATACAGTAAGAAAATATTTCTTTTTGTATAGCTATGGAAAAAATTATGATCAAGCAAAGCAATGTACACGTTTTTTAATGCATTATGTATACATTTTTCAAGTTGGTCTCAAACATTCTAATGCTTCCTCTACACTCTCTGGAAGTTACCGAACCAAAGGTCTACCGAATATGGTCGAGGTCGCCGAGACATTAGAGCGGGCAGACCCGAGCTCGACCGAAGTAGCCCTGAATTAACACATTATATTTTCCATCCTTGCCCAACCATGGCCTACTTCCAGAGAGTGTGGAGGAAGCATAATATTTTATAACAAAACTATTTAATTATGTAATAAATATCTACTACAAATCTTAAAAAGTATTGAATCATAATATATATTTAGATATATGATATAAGACACTTTTTATCCAATGTTCAAATTTTAGTGCATTTAAAATAATACGTAAATTTTTCAAACTTAGCTAATTTTTTATTTTAAAATTTAAATGCAAAACCCTTGTATATATAATAATCCCCGTGAACGTCGATTTCTTTGATTTAGAATTCAATACTTTATGTTTTTAAATTTTATTGTATTTTCTTTATATCTACTTTTTATTATCTATAGATAATGTATATTTACTTTTTATTATTTATTTATTGTAGGCTTACGCATTTTAAAAAATAACTCAAAAAACTTGCGTTTGACTCCCTTGGAATTCGCAAAATCAACGACATTCTTCGCACACATGTCGCAATAAGAAAATATGGAACGAGCTCTTGTTTAAAAACTAAATACTAGATAATTTAATAAAAATGGAAAAAAACTTGGATTTGCTGGTTTCGTTAAATTCACAAAATAAAATTCAAAGAACCTAACCTCAAATTTTGTATGGGTGGCTAGTCCCCTATAACGTAGTATTCCTATAACGAAGTCCCAATCTCTATGCTATAGTGGGGGGGGGGGGTCGCCTGTACATTTAAATTATTAAATTAATATATTTAATAATTATTAAATACAACAATCATGTCATATAATTTAATCTATTTAATTAATTGACAAACAAGAAATCAATTCTAGACAAATAAATAAAAATTAATTATTTATTTTAATAATTATTAAATGAATATATTAGTATTTACTAGAATTACATATACATTAAATAATAACTTGCAAGAAGAGTAGTATCTTTTGACTCCGTATGAACAGATCACGCATCTTAAGCTGTAGATAGGGACAGATAAGAAAAAGTAATTGACTTAACTACTAGTATATACATAAATTATAGCAAATCCATAAAACCAGCAGTTAAGAACAGATGACCTATCTCCATCCGTGGTGAATGTATTCTGAAAGATAAGGACCCTATGTACCGTATTTTATTACTGTTTCTCAATTTTTTTAACTGATTCCATAGTGAAAAATGAAGAACTGTATAAGTAAATGAAATAAAACAATGTCTTCATTTAAAATCCGTAGAAAACCAGAATTATTAATTCACGAATTCAACAAAATATTTTGTAAAAAAATATATTATAGTGGTATGTGTAACAGGTTGAGAACTACTGCTTTTTGAGATATTGGTAAAATACCTAATAATGTCGGTAAATTATTTTGATAGCAAGATTGTATATAGTTGAAATAATGAGGAGCGAATTCACCGAAGAGTTGTAGCTCCAATTTAGACATTTCTTTCAAGATGAATCTATCGTCTACAAAAAAAATAATTAAATATTGCTTTATCACATGTTATGATCATTCACAAATACTAACCTTTAGTCTTGCAAAACGTAGAGCCTGACTTTCCACCTCTAGCAGCCCAAGGCACACACCTCGATAAAGATCTGATGAACGCTTCTTCGATCTCGCCGATTTCTATATTACTATTCAACTTCGCTTGATTGTCTTTTCCTGCTTTTCTACTTTTGTCTTCCGATATTCTCTTCGAAGACATAATTGGAGAAGCTTCAACGCTATTGATGACGTCTCGTTCTAACAACAAGGTTTGTTTCGATGGTTCGCCATCGTTTTCTTTATCGCTCATATGATTAGATGCTTCTGTATTCGATTCATTAATCTTTAACTCAAAATCATTAGTTATGTTTGGATTCGATTGTAAAGAGCACAAAAGTAAAGCGCGCAATTTTAAAAACTGCTTTGGACAATAAATAGAGCAAAACAATCCATCTTGCAGCTGAATATCAATATGTTCGTAGCTTTTGGAGTTCTTAGATTTACCGTCAGTTTCTAGCTTCTCGCGAGAACTACCAATTTCTCGTTCGTCATCAGTACAGTATCTACAACCATACATAAAAATATTTAAAACATTCCAAATACCTTATTATTATGTATTAATTTACCCTTTAGATTGAGCCGATTGTTGGTGTAATTGCTGATGATACTGAGGAGACGCTAATGCTGCTGCAATCAAGGAGCTGATTTCATTAGCTCTCACAACAACTGGTACTATGCCTCCACATAACACGACTCCGTTCTAAATAAGTTTAATATTTTAATAATAATATATTTATATACTATATATATAGACAGATATAATTATTAAAACTACCTGGTGAGCTGGCTGTGAACTATTTAATAACTGAGATAATATAGTCCGCAATCCTCTTCTTTCTCCCTTTTCCTCATCTTCTTCGCTTACTATAAAAATGTATAAAAACATTTATTTTTAAATTTATTGATTAATCATTTTTTTAAAATATTTAATCAGTATTGTAAGATTTTTATTTTGATATTTTACATACTATTTTTTAATAATAATATAAAATAATTACCAATATTTTCCAAATCCAATGAATTTGAATGGAATGACTTATTCTCTGAAATATGTAAATGAATAATTAATAACAACTAGATTTATTTCTACAACGATAAGATAATTTGATTCAATGTGCAAAAATGCATTAACCCCTTCCCGGTCATGTCCGAGTTAACTTGGAAATTTGTATTTTGTGAATTCTCACCTCAAAAACCTTTTCCTACTATGTAATATTTTTTTGTATTGTAATAATATTGTCTATTTTTTGCAATCGTTTTTTATACATTTTTTGGTAAAATTTAGTACTTTTTATGCAAATATAAAATAATAAAAATGTAATCATTTTGCAATAAAAATACTCTTTGTTGTACTAAAACATTTAAAAAAATCCATAATTATAATCTAGGATGCAAAATTAGGTTTTCAGTTATTTAACCCTTTCTATGTTACTTTATTAGGCATTAAAAATGTCTACCCATAATATTTAACTGATAATTAGGCGATTTGTTTTTTGCTCGGTGCTGCCATATAGTGAATTGATTTGCTTAATATTTTTTATAATATTTTTTTTATCGTTGGTGATTGTTTATCTCCAATTTCATCTAAAACTGCTGTCACATTTTACACACCATAGATGACTAAATTCAAAATCAATTATTTATTTTAAAGGCGTAGTTATCCTTTTGCCGTAGGCCTAGTTATCCTTTTAAATAAATATATCAATATATTTTGGGTACTAAGTTAAAAAATAAGTGATAATGAAGCGTGCATTTTTAGAGAAATTATCTTTTTATCCTCTTATATCAATCTGTCAACTTTTAAAACTGCCTTCCATATTTAGAAAAAGTAATTACAAAAATATAAAAAGTCACTACTGAAAATGTATTTACAAAAATATACACTGCAAACAAAAATAAAGTCACGACAAAGGAAAAACGCATACTGGCTGAGGTAAAATGATAAAAAATTTGGCGGAGTTTTTTCACATATGGTAACACTGATGCGCAAAGTTTGTATGGAAGCGCCATGACAAAAATAAAAATATATAAAACCTAAATCTAATATCAAATTTTTTATCTTTTCACCAAAAATGGCACTATATTTCTTTATATTATTTTTTTAATATGACTCCCTAAATCTAATAAAACACTTGTAAAACAGCTGATGTCAGTAGTATCGAAAGGGTTAAATATGCAATATACATGTAATTTTATATATATAAAAGCTCTTTTGTGTCAAAAAATATAGCTATGTAATAAAAAAAATCTTACCATTAACTGATTCAGAAAAGCTGACATCCATATGAGAACTATCGTCAGCTTCAACCTTACCATCAACTATAAAAAAAAATAGGAAATAATAATATACACTGATACAATAATATTTTTCATTAATTTACCAACCGATATTTTCTACTGTAATTTTAGAGCTGAACTTTTCTTTAGTATGCTTCTCTGTATACTTTTCCATCGAGTCTTGGAGTATCTTTTCTCCAATCACCAAAGCATCAGATATGGCCCATAAAGAACGAACGATTCCTAGAATTAAATAAACATAAACAGAAGTAATTGTGTTACAGGATTCGACATTTACATTAAAAATTACCAGCTTTATTTGCTTGCTCTTGTAAACTCGACGACGTCAGATCTAATTGAATCTTTTCGGTGTGTTGTTTGAAGAACGTTTGTTCCTTCTCGTGTTCATTCTCACCAAAACTGCTGAAAGTTTCATGACCTTTCAATATCAGATCGTTGACTTGATTGATGAGACAGTCTCTTATTTGACGAGTGTTGTAATGAGTTGCAACACTCGGCGGCGGTAGGCAAATATCCCACGATTTAATCTTCTTATATCTGTATGTGTTCAAAAATATTATTTATAATATATATGTGTATATATGTATATATATATATATATCAGTGCCGGTCGGTGAAATACATTCCCTCTCGATCGCTCGCGTGTTAAGTATCTAGAGCGAATGAGAGATAGAGGCATGCAGTGCATGCCTCTATCCATAGGCCATACTAATGGGGCACCCCTTAAAATGGTGTGTGACTCTTTACAAGCGCAGTCTGACCGAAATATTTTAGCAGGTAGTTTTAACTGTAATTCGGAGAACTATACGAAGGAATTTGTCGTTTTTAATTGCTCACTTGAATTTTAAAAACTGATTGCCGGTCTAATTGTTCAGTCTCGTTTAAGTGACCGTTATGTTTAGTTGTGTGATTTCGGCCTTTATTTGTTATAATTCTTTTTGTATTAAATACATTAAAAAATAACAAAAAAAACGCGACTTAAGTTAAGCTAAAAGAGCGAATATAATTTGATTGCATTCGCATATTATTGACTGAATATATCGGAAATTAGTAAACATATTAATTGTTCACGGCACGCTATCCAAAATGCTTTGAAACGGTTTAATTGATGTGGTTCTTACAAAGCAAAGCCAATAATTGGAAGAAAACGAAAAACAACTGTCCAGGAAGATCGACTGTAGGTTCGCAAGTCCCTTAAAAATTATCGAAAATCGTCTTTAAATCTGGCTGCTGAAGTTTCTGCAGGCAGAGGGTCATCCATTTTTTCGAGGTGAGAAGAAGGCTCAATGATGTGGGATTCAGAGGTTATAAAGCCCGACACAAACCGTGGCTTTCAGAAATAAATAAAACTCGAAGATTAGAATGGGCCCAAAAACGCCGTGATTGCACATCTGAAGATTAGGCAGAAGTCATTTTATCCGATAAATCCAACTTTAAGGTAATTTTAAACTAAAATTGGTTAATATAAAAAAACTGATTTATTATAAAAAATTTAAAACAATAGTTTTTTAAAATAATCGTACCTTTTTAAACATTTTTTAAGTTTTTAGGACCCCTGGTGTAGTACATGTGCGTCGAAGAGTCAAATATGAATATGAATAGTGATATTTATATTTCAATATTGGAGTCCACTTTAATGGATTCCTACTGGAAAATATTTCCTAAAACAGACCCCGCTATCATCGGATTTCAGGAAGAAAACGCTCGATACCATTCTTCGCTAAAAAGCAGGGGTTGGTTTGCGTCAAAGGCTTTGACGCTTTTAGAATTTCTTCCATAGTGACCAGACCTAAATCTTATAGAGCATTTATGGACAAAATTGATAGGAAAGGTTGCCCAATACAATTAATTGCAAATCCAAAATTGAACTGCGAGAAAAATTGCAGATGGAATGGAGAAAATTAGCTCAGTCCACCTACAAGTCGTTAGTTGACAATATGCAAAAAGGGTTGTAACTGTAATTAAAGCTACGGGTGTGCCTAATAAATATTAAAAATAAATACTTTAAACATCCTTAATCGGTTTTTTATTTGTATTTTCACGATTTTTTAAGATATAACACATTTATTGGGGTGCACCATTATTATGGCCAAGGCTGTATATATATTAATAAAATATTTATTATAATACCTGAAACAAGCTGTAACGTTACCGCAAGCGAAATAGTGAGCGTAATGCTGATGAAGGGAATGCTGACAAGAGCGACTTCTGATGTATCTCGGTGCATTCAATCTCAACTCTAGATACTTTGCTAAAGATAAAGCTAGAGAGTTCGGTCTTAAACATGAGCTTCCGCCCCCACCGCCTCGTTCTCCGCATTGCATGCAACGGCACCACCACATAACGTTCTGTAAATTTAATGTAAAATATAATCTCATCCTATAAATAAAACAATTACCATCTTCCGAACCTGTTTTCCTTCATCATCAACCAGTAATTGGGAACCATTCAACGTTGAACTGTTCTCGACGGCCACACATGTCACTGTTATACATCCATCACCATGTACAAAACTGAAAAAGTAAAATCATTAGAATAATTCACTTTAAAGATCATCTGTAAAACTTACTTTCGAACATGTTGCATTAGAGGTATTTGGCAAGTTTGAGAAGGACAGGTGTATTGTTGAGCGAAACAATGCCGTTCCAAGAACTGTCCTAGCGATAGATCGTTATTGCCGTACATGTCCATCCTTACAATCCTGAAATAAAATGCATACTTTTAACTTTTTTAATCTTTGAAAAATATAATAAGTGCAGAGTCGCCACACAGTGCTGCATTCAATTTCGTGAAATGGCACTCCCAATTGGTTAATTCATACACAAATGCATACGTGTGATTTTGCTAATTATGAAAAACGCGTAAATCTAAGAACGGGTGTATTATGTAAATATTTGTAAAATCTTACGATGGATTAATACAAAAGTCTGGCACGTTCGGTGATCCTTTACTGTAACTATAAAACAGCAAATACATTCGTTGATGATGATCCGGATCTAATGGATCTGGCGGTGTATCAGATTTTAACACATCGGAAGCTATGTTAGCTTCAGACACTTTAGCAAAATCTTGTTTGTTGGAAAAATCACCTGAAAATGATAAAACTGTAATAATAATTCACTTAATATTTAATAGCAAGATAATAAAAATTACCGCATGTTAATTGCCCGCCAATGGATCTATAATGAGCTAATAATTTACGCACTTCAGCGTTCTCAGCCCCTTGTACTAAAGCTCGATCAATGAACGGATGAGGTTTCTACAATAGTTCATTCATATTAATTTATATAGATCCTAAAATTATTAAGATATAACATACCAATAAATTTAGATCTTTGGATGTAGTTTTGATGCTTTGTTTTCTGAATTTATTTGCCAATCTTGGAGTAGATGGGGCGATTACTGGGGGAGGCGGAAATAACGGCGTGCAAAAGTATTGCCTGAGAAGGCAACGTTTACCGATATCGCTTTCTAAATGAGGTACGCAGATTCTCACGTGCGGTGACATTGAAAGTACTACTTCATCAGCGCTCCATCTATATAGAAAAAAATATTCAGATTAGCGATTGATATTTTTAAATAATAAATATGTTTTATACCGATTTCTTAAAGTATCACTGTGTATGTCGAAAACTTGAGTGGAATTATTACATCTATATGACACGTCTTGCGGTAAGAATACGTCATCGTCTATCGACATTTGTCGGGAACGAAGAGGATCACTGAAATCGTCTACCGCTATTCCTGAACTCAAAACTTTTTCACTTTCGATCTTTTTCGAACTAAGAATCGACTTAAAAAATGAATCAGAAGTCAGAGGATCTACGACAGCTATAGATCTGTAATACAAAATTATAATTTAATATTTTAAATATTAGATTGCTGTTTGAGTGGTATAAATACAATTTGGATTCTTTTATGTTGTCGTTCTTATGAATTTCTTTCTCTTTTAAGATCAACTTATTATCTTCATTCGAAGATTTCTTATTGTCATCATCTAACATGTCTTCTATAATTTCCTTTTCGGGCGAATTCTCTAGTGAGTTATCAATGAACATCAGTGGAGCACTAGAGATCGGAAGAGTGGCAGCCATATCGGCTAGCAAAGAAGTCTCTAACCGCCAATTATAAGCAGCCAACAAAACTAAACTGGTGACTCTCTTCACTTTGGCTAATTCTTCCATAGAACCACCTCTCAATATAATACTACACCCCTTCAAGTCTTTTTCGTAGCCTTCGAACACCATCAAAGTCTTACTTTCATCTATAAATAAACTAAATTCAGTCGCAGTGTTGTAAAATCGATATAATTAACAAAAAATAAACTTACAATTTAGCAGATAAAAGCCTTTACAAGTACCAAGACGAGGAGTTCCGACCCGAGCGTCAATACTAGTGAGGATATCTCCATGCGTTACGCGTGATAGTCGCTGGAGAGTCGGTCCACGCACTCCGATGACTAAAACTTTACCGTGATTCCTCAGTTCATCTTGAGCTATCCGAGAAATGCTTCCTTGAACGATCACTACGTCTGGCTCCATAGCCAAGACTCGCGCGCAGCTATTCTTAAGATACTCCTTCTCTTGCATTATGATGGGCTCCAGAGACGTTAACTTACTTTCAACGCGTTGATAAACTAACGAAACGCGCAACAGTAACAAACGCGGAGATACGAGATTCTTAGCCATGCCTTTGTGAGCCACGTTTTTAGAAAAAACTACACCACCTATAGCTCTTGATTCTTGCATAGTGCCTCCAGCTACTCGCTTTACGCGAACGCATTTACGAATATCCCATTCCGGACAGTTAACGTCTATAAATATAATAAAATTAGTGAACATTTTATACTTGCATTAAATCTATTATACAATACACATATACCTGGTGTTATCATATTGGCAACTTGCTGACACAGCGGCAACAGGATCGGAGCCCATAATAAGCTCAAACCGGCTCGAGCTAGTCCTTGAACTAATAATAATCTAAGGTGCTCTGCACCAGCTGCTACAACGCTCTCACAACAAGATTTACTATCATCAGCTGCTAAATTATTAAAAATGCATCAAACATTCTATTTAATTAATGATATAAATATAACACAAATATTGAACGATTACTTTCAGATTGTAGAGGAATATGGTTATCGTTATCTCCTTGTAATTCTTCATTATTATCTCCTGAAATATTTGCATTTTAATATTTTCAATACAATTTGAATAAAAATAATATATACTACCATTTCTTTGTCCACGAACTAAATGTGCAGAATTTTCTGCTAAATTAAGATTCAAACAATAAGAAGACGTGCTTCCGGTCATTGGAGGCTGATCTGTCATGATAATAAATAAAGAGATCTGTTAATTTTTAATACTAATACAACATTACTAAATACGGAATTTAATATTGAGAAACATATTTATGTATATATAGAATTATTTGCTGCCATGGATGAATTAGATGTGCCAAAGAAACTAATTTCTATGGTAAAACTTGGCAAATGCACATACATTAAACAGACTTAAACAGAAAAATGTTTTCGTACATTCTTTATATATAATTAGTTTTAAAACTTTTATTAGGTTAGGTTTGGGTTTGAACAGCAAATGAATGTTTCGCAACTGTCAAATTGAGCTTCATAGACATTTTAGAGCAGCATATTAGCGCCAATCAGTTAAATTATATTTTCGCTAGTAGAAATATATATGGACTGGTGAAAATGTATTTGAACTTAACTAGTGAAAATATAACTTTACCAAAAAACACACATTCATGGTGGTTTTAATTTAATAAGAACAGTATCTTGCAAACATAAAAATAAATGAGTATATTTTTGAATGAGTCAGTTAATTGCTTCATATATGTATATTGGAATCTCAGTAAAGAGCATTTATTATATCAGCGAAGAGAATAGTACTTCACAGGATATATGATGCTATAAAAAAGACAATAAACCAGAAGCTTTATTTTGTTTTACATTCATAGACAAAAAAACAGCTTGAATGAATCTGTCAAAACCACTACTGGACAACAGACCTGACAGTTGAATATCAGAATGAAGTATGGTGTAGTACAGGATGAGGTGTAGGAGATTCTTTAAGAAGGCGAAGAACCATCCTGGGTGTCAGGTCAGAATTAGTTAACGTTGTTAACCTTAACCGTATTGTTGTATATACATAGGGTTGCCATACGTCCCATATTTATAAGGCTGTTTTTATTCAAAAATTTTACTGATTTTTTGTGATGTGTCGACATACAATTTAAAATCCGCACAATCAAGTATTACTCATGAGAATAACTGTAGTATTTTATTTAGTACAAAGGTAGATTTATAGTATTTTTTTAAACATCCTTTCAAGTATCAATGCTGTTATGCAATTATCCGAGCCTATTCAATTGCTTTGTCCTGGTCTGCAAAATATTTCGTTACAGCTACTACAACTTCTTTAGTGGACAAAAATCGTTACTCTCTGATGTTTTGTTGATCTGTTCAATGTCAGTTATGACGATCTGGTTTTTATGTTTCATGTTTAAATGAATAATAATACATTATAAAAATACCATTTTCAGCAGCAGATAACACTGGTAGATTAATAGGACGGTAGAGAGCATAGTCAGTGAATGCCTCGTGTTCTGTCACGCATTCCATCAATCCTTCTCTGATTAGATACATGCATAGATCGCTGGCTTGAATTCTATGAAATATTAATATGTATTTTACATATTAAATATAGGAAAAAGATTGAATATACGAATGGTATTATAGTATTACATACCTCGTTTGTATGTTACCGTGTTCTGTGAGCCATTGTAAAATATCACCGCCACGCCAAACGCTAGGATATCTGACCAATCGATATCTGAAATTATATTTTAGCAATATTTATACTGTAAATATTTTTAATAATAAATCTACACTTAAGAGTCAATGCACAAAAACAAATACGCACAGATGAATTAAAAACAAATAAAACAGAAATAATTTCAATAATAAATAAAATTAAAAATTACCCATGTTTAATAAATAAAACATATATATTTATAAAATAGTTGAAGGGGCTATACGATAATCCTTTCATCCATACTACAAGAATAAAAACCCAATACCACCATGTGCATTTCCACATACCGGTACTGCCCCTCAGGGCGACCGACTGGCGCTGTTTTTGTACACTGACTGTTAAAAATAAATAGACTATATGTACCTATGCTGTTGCAATGGCAGTGAAAGACAAA
Organism: Plectrocnemia conspersa; assembly: GCF_051122295.1. Lineage (NCBI taxonomy): Eukaryota > Metazoa > Arthropoda > Insecta > Trichoptera > Polycentropodidae > Plectrocnemia > Plectrocnemia conspersa. The sequence continues at coordinate 8,075,505 of NW_028277165.1, forward strand.
GATGTCTAAAAGTATCTTGGACTGATACGTTACGAGCGAGACCCAATTCACTGGCGACATCGCTCGAGGAGTCTTTGATAATTTCACCTCCGCCGCCTAACAGAAAGCCTTGATCCAAGCCGGCTAAATTATCTTTAGCTAGTTTTTCCTATAATCGAATTAAAATTAAACACTCAATAAAGAAATAAATCACAAATGACGTACTTTTAAATTTTCCTGGAGTGCTTTTAAATCGTCAGAGAGTACAGTGCCGTTATCTACGGATTGCAAGCATCCTAATACTATTCGGCAACAATATGTACAGACTCTGAGTCCACCGGCGCAACCGCATACATGACCGGGAACGCGGTGAGAGCAACAGTGAGCGCAGAATATTTGACCGCAAATTCTACAGTGATGTCGGCGACGAAAGGCACTGAAACGAGCGCCACACTCGTAGCACTCCCTCGACACGTTATCGGGCATCCAATACCTAGCTTGCTCTGTGTCGGCATACCTCGTTCCGCTCTGTAAAATAAACAAAAACGTAAAAAAAGTGAAAATTAACAACTAACATTCGAGACTTACCGTTGTCTTTAACGCAACTAAGCTGCTGATTCTTTTCAACACCTTTTGAAGACTGCGTCCTTCGCTGTAATCCTCTGAATATTGAGACGTTGTGCTCATATCTGCGTTCTCAATGTCATCTTGTGTCGTATCATTATGATTATTTAAATTTGTGGTTTCCGTCGGTGCGGGTTGAGCTGCATCGGTTTCCGGTGCAGGAGAATTTCTACCGAACTTGAAGAATTTAGACAAAAGCGCAGATACGCCAGTTTCGTTTTCTTCCGGACTCAACAAAGAAAGGTGCGTTATTTGCGATTCAAACTCTGACGATTTACTCATATTTGCGACTAAATTACGATATTTTTATTTTAAAATTGCATTAAGAAAAAGAACACTGATATAATTATATCTATTGGCATTATTAGGTGAGAATTTCATGACACAACAAAAAACAAAGTAGATAGTGACATTTGTCAATGCCTTTGACGTTTGCGTTCATAATGATATTTGATCTTAGCAACATATTTGTCTACCTTATAAATATAAATAATTAAAATGCTAAATATAAAAAAAATATGTACATGTATTTTTATGACAACGAACAAGCACCTAATATTTGATTAAATAATAAAAGAATTCCATTTTTATTTAGGATTTTAAATAACTTAAATATTTATTAATTAGTTTCCAATAGAACATATTATTTAGCTGCAATATTAGGCCTTTGTGCGTTGATTAGATATGACACTCTTTTACTTTTCGAAGCTATAAGAATGGTACTACATAGATATACGTTACAATATGTGTAGTGCGTAGAAAAATTATTTTGAAAAAGCCTTCGACAAAGATTGTATTGGGTTATTAAAAGTCGTGTAGTTATAATGAAATATTCTTTTTTTAAAAACTAAAATATTTTAACGTTCTTTCATGTTGTAATTTAGTACTATACCACTCGGTTGCTCAGATGATCTAATTCGATTATTCCTGAGTTATTTGATCTATCTTAGAGAAATTTAACCTATAACGGCTGATCGTCAAGAAGATATTTAATCTCTTCGAGGACTTCTCAAGAGCTAAGAGAATGGTTGGACCAAAAGAATATTATTTAAATCCACTGTTGATAGCTTTTATCAAAAATTAATCTAATATTCAGATCTTTGCTTACTTACTATGAACACATTAATTGCTTCAAAATGATAAAAGTTTTACATATTCTTCATAGTTTTTTATAAACTAGATTTACTTGATGCTGATAAAGAAGAAAGAGAACTGTTTGACGAAATATCGCATGTAAAAAAATATACGATTTTTAACGGATGTTTGGGGAATAAATACGCGCACAACGATAAAAAATCAGTTTTAAATTTTAATGTAGCAACATTTATGTAGCAAAACGTTGTTGGTCACATTCGTGACCGTTAGGGGCAAAACAAAAAAAAATATTTATTGCAATCTGGTTTCGCCGATATAATTAACAAGTATCTTATTATGAAAATTTTTCAGATTTTAACCCTTTTACCGCGGATGGCTTCTATATTTGTCAGCAATAAAATCGCCAGTACTCATTGGGCAGCTAAAAGTGCCATAAACCGTTGAGCCTAATAATATGGTTATTTAGTATAATTTAAGGCTGTAAATCACTTGAATTTATTGAACCATAATATTTAAAAAAATATGACATGAATAGGTGCCGCTTACATATTAACAAATTTTGAAATGGCGCGCAAAATATCAGCCGCGGTGAAAGCGTTCATAGATGATGCGAGATTATATCATTTTTTACCATTTTTTTTATTAACTTGGACACGTTTGCATTTTATACGTTGGTAACCCTGATAGCGATCCTTAACCTAACTTTCTTGCATCTGTGTGGTACGTTCTATTTTGCTCTAATTTTTAGTAACTCGTGTTTTGACTATATTTTCAGTTTATTTGTTTGGCTTATTGAATTTATTATGTTTAGTAAAGTAACATTAATCAATTCGTTAACTGTCAGACGACTAAGTATGAAAAATCAATCTGACGTTTGATCTTTCATGATCTCTATGCTTATAAATTAATAAAATAATTATTAATAAGTGTTTACATATTTCCAGAAGAGCAAATAAAACAATCATGCCGCCAAAAAAGCCAGTGGCGGCGCCAAGTAAAAAGACGGAGCAAAAAAAGAAGGAGAAAATCATCGAAGTATGTTCATTACGCTTCATTGCACAAGTATTTCCATTAATAATTAGTACCGCTATCTAATCGACGCGTTTAATATGATTGACAGGATAAGACGTTTGGTTTGAAAAATAAAAAAGGCGCCAAACAACAGAAGTTCATCCAACAAGTTGAAAAGCAAGTCAAAACTGGCGGCTTCCATCCGTTGACTACCGCTGATCTGGCAGCGAAGAAAGCAGAAAAAGACAAAAAACAAAAAGAGATGGAAGCATTGGGGATGGTCACTAAACCGTTACCGTCGCAAAAGGTCGATAAAGGTAATTGTTTAAAACTTTTTTACAATCTAAATACAGTTGAAAGAAAAACAAAGTTTAATTATATATATATATATATCGTCTGACAACAATATTTTGTTGTGGAATAATTTGAATGATAATTCTATTTTATTTTCACAAAATTTACGCTGATAAAAACTCCGATTCTTAGTAAATTCGAAGGACACAAATCTATACATTTTATGGAAATTATTAACCCTTTAACACTAGTATCGATGCGCATACACGTCTGTGATTTTTTATTTCATGTTTGTAAATTCCATTTTATCATATAAATTTATTCTGTATTTAGTAGGGATAAAAAATCGTAAAATTTTTAAATATTACCTACGCACTATTCATATTTTTTAGTAAACGTTTGTAATTTCGATCAATTATTTATTTGTCTCGACGGTATATATTTTTATCAATGATGTTTGGATATCATTCGTTTATAATGAGAAAAATACATACACAATATAAATACCTTTTATGTGTTTATTGGAATTGATACCATCAAAAATGCTCTTTGAAGATTCCAGGCCAAAAATGGTAGTAAAGTTTCTGAGATTTTGAAAATGATTATGAATATAAATTTAAAAAATATGCATATCGATTTTGATATTAAGTACTGTAAATGTAAAAATAATATTATAAAATAATAATAGCTACTGGTCTATTAGTGACAGAACAACGCTGAGTTTGCACATATATATACAAATGATCTATGACCATAATGATATATATTTATCTGTGTATTTTCAGGTACTGATCCAAAATCTGTTGTTTGCGCCTTTTTCAAGCAAAATCTCTGCCAGAAGGGTGAAAAATGTAAGTTCTCTCACGACTTGACAATTGAAAGAAAAGCTGAGAAACGTTCGTTGTACTTCGATATGAGAGACGACGAAGATACAATGGACACTTGGAACGAAGAGAAGCTTCAAGAAGTCGTCGAAAAGAAACAGGGACAAGCTAAAAGCGTTCCCACTACTGATATTGTACGTTTATTTTGCATCAATATTATATAATAATTGATATTGTATTAAAAAAAATAATCATTTTGTTTTACAGATTTGTAAACACTTCTTAGAAGCTGTCGAAAAAATGAAATACGGTTGGTTTTGGGAATGTCCATTAAGTTCAAAATGTATATACAGGCATGCTCTTCCCCCTGGATTTGTTCTGAAGAAAGACAAAAAGAAGATGGAAGATAAGAAAAATGAGATTTCTTTAGTGGACTTGATCGAAAGGGAGCGAGCCGCTCTAGGTCCTAAGCAAACTAAAATTACATTAGAAACGTTCATTGCATGGAAGAAACGGAAACTGCAAGAGAAAAAGGTAAAATGGTTGTTGGTAAAATATGTATTCTATTGTGTAAATTAATACATTTTTTATAATTCAGGATACCATGTGTAAAGACGAAGAACAGAAACGATCCGAATTTAAGGCAGGCCGTAATATTGGATTGTCCGGAAGAGAAATGTTTAGCTTTAATCCTAACTTAGCCGTCGACGATGAAGACGACGAGGAAGGCGGTCAGACTTTAGACTCTTCTAGATTCGCACGAGAAGACAACGAAGAGGAAGATCAATACAAAGAATTACAATTGGACTTAATCACTTTGGAAGCGACTGAGGTTAGTATTGTACAAATGTAAATTGTCATATGTATTTTATTTTAATCGTCGGTTTGATTCAGGTGGACGATTCCGGCACGATTGCTAAAGAAAGACTCTTCGACGATTCACCGAGTAGCGAGAACGATAAGCTTACCAACGGTAATGAAACAGATCCCACAACCTCAGAGTCCGTTATAGCGGACACGGGACCTATAAATGAAAACTTATTCTTGGATGACGATGACCTAGATGAAGAGTTAGAGAATTTGGATCTCGATAAATAAAATTGAATGGGAGTCCTATTGTCGGTTAAGTGCGAAAACGTTATGATATTATATTAATACTGCGTTTTTTCAAAATGAATTTGGTTTCACAATGTAATAAGATTCTTATATAATATCAATGTAATCATTAAAAAGGATTGAAAATAAATGCATATTGTGAGTTAATATGTGTTGTATATTTATCTTTCAAAACAATAGGAAGAATTTATATTATCTTAATTGTGGCTTATAAAAATTGTCTTGAACCAAATCAACAATAGTTAAGCTATAAATTCAAACTTTATATTTTTATTTACATAGTAAATTATTTATCAAAACACCTTTAAATTGTTCTATGATATTTTTTTAAAATAAAAAATGCTAAGTATACTTTGAGATTATGTTTTATTTATTCAAATCAAAATGAAGATTAATAATCATATTTTAACCATTCTGCAGGGCTTTTAACTGTGATCTGTTCAATATCTGAATCGGTAATTCCCTTTATTTTCATTTTTGGGATAACAGAATTGATTATATGGGAATACCCGTGTCCTCCGAAATCGATCTAAAACAAAAAATTATTTAAAAACTCGTGGGTATTCCAGAAAAAATTAAAACATACCAATCTGTGCTTTGTATGGATATCGTGAGACATTAAAATCTTTTCAACTTTGCCGTTTTCTATCAATTTCAGTATTTTGTCAATCCTCTGAGCGTCAGACGGCATATCGCTTTGCAAATGCAGCTGATAATAAGACACTTCAGTGCCAAATAGATCAAATTGGCAGTAGCAACCGATGTTACTGAATTCCAACAAAACATTATCATCAAACAGTGTTCCTATAATAAGAATTTATATTTACAATCGATCGAGACAGATATTTTGATCTATAAATAAGAATTACTATCTAGATGTGACATGACAGCTTTATCTGCTCGTCCTCCTGCTTCTAAATACAACCGCATGATTTCAAATGGAGCTGCTGGCTCTCTGTGTGGATGAAAGCTCACTCCGCATCCAACATTTTCTTGAAGTTCCCCAGCAGCTTGTATAGTTCGCTTCTCAAACTCTTGAATCATTAAATATTAAAAATATACACACAAGTCACATTCATTACAATATATAAAAACTAACCTTTTATTGGATAAACGCTAGCAATTTCTCCCATAAAACCGGCTTTCACCGATACATCACTTTGCATTCCTACAGTCAATTCCTTCAACATATGATCATAAATTTCTTCTTTCTTCATAGATAAAACGGTTTGATTTTGTACATCGGCTATATAATATCCAGTCCCAGCTAGGACATGGACCTTAGTATTTTCAGATATATTCTTTAGCAACGCAACATTACCGTTGAGCCCGAAAGTTGAATTTTCAACGATTGTTCCTATGAATAATTTTAAATTAATATTAAGAATATTTTATACGATATCTGATACATTTACCTCCTCCATATTTTTTGTAAGCGATAACATCGTTCAATACAGCTGCATCAGTATCGATGCCGAAGAGTTGCAGGTTTTCTCTTGAAGAATACGGCATTTGTCTCACGAAACCAACATTGTTCAGCGATATGCTTTGTTCGAATCTATCGCTTAAATGTTGAGGTGGAGGTCGATAGAAGTGAGAAAAGTCCATCGACATATGCTCGTGCGTTAGCGTGTAGCCCAAATCATCAGGAGCCACTGATCCAAGAACTAGAAATATTTAAAAAAAATCAAATGTGTAAAATTTATTGATTGTTCCATAATTATATTTAGTTATCCTCCAAGTATATTCTCACAGAAGTGATAAATAGTTTACGAATATTATTCGTAGCAATTTGCCATGATGATAAAAATAAAGTGAAGAATGTTCTTGTAAATCAAAATTTCATTTGCTACAAAAAATATATATATTATAAGACTGAAAGAGAAATCGGAAAATACAGAGAAGACTGAAAAACAGTTTTAAACTATAAATAATGTGTGAGGACAGTATTGCTCCAAGAATATTTTTTGTTGTTGGTAAAATAGTGCTGTTTTTGATCTATTGATCTGAAAATTCTAGAGCTCTCAAAAATAAAACCAAAGCGGATCTCCCAATAACATGAAAATGTAATACTAAGGCATCGGTTATTGCTCCTGTTTTTTTTTTAATTTCTATGCGGTTTGTTTGGAAGTCTTAGAATTGAATCTTGGGGATTTTTAAACGATCTAAAATTTAAGTAAGCCCAAAAGTTGCTTATATAGACATTCTCTCAGTATATGTTTTATAAGGTGACCAGATTTTGAAAATATCAAAGGAAGACATTATTATTGCTGCAGGAGATAAAAAATGTCGTCAATGAAATTTTTGTTCAAAAACCATCTCTGATTTTTTGTTATTTCCAAAATTTTTTTAAGTGGAAAAATTGATGCAGGAGCTTAAAAAAATTTTTTTTTTGGAAATTTTTGATTACAATTGAGAAAGGGAGGATAAAACTTTTGATGAGGACGTCAGGTCATCTCATGTTTTACAACTCGAAATGAGAGCATCCAAAAGCAAATTGTCAATCGGACAAAATTTTATTATTATTAACGTTCAATTAGCGTATTTTATATTATTCTATTTATGGTCAATAATGTGAAATATAAACTTTTGGCCGCCCAAGTACCCTACTCGCTGGCTAAGCGTGGTTTCTTATACTCGAAAGAGAAAGCAATTACGCAGTTGTGAAAAGCCGCTTGTTTTAAGAGATATTTTTTATTCTTCCGTTTTAAATGGCAGGCGTTGACCCAATGCGTTAAACCAAAGTGAAAAACCAGTCACATATATTTTATTTATTATAAACTAACATTACAGCTTAGACACTTTTTAATAATTTAAGTAGTTTTATACGACCCTAAAAATGCCGTTTTTATGTATTGGTTTTTCAGCACCTTTTCCTACCAGGCAAGTGGCATGTGACGTCCCACCAGCAAGGCTAGATTGTGCTTTAAGCTCAAGCCAGTAACCACCTCCAATAAAAATCGTAAAATAAACTAAATAATAATAATAAAACCAAAAATATCGAACATAATCTATAGTAAAAATCTATAATATTAATCGTAGGTATCTAAATATATTTCTCACTAGAGAAGTCTTTTCATGACTGCAAATATAGTCTGACTTTAATTTAATTTTTATTATCATCGGTTCAGAGCACGTGCTCAAGATAAAAGGTCCATTTTCAGTATATCAGTACAGCTCATTAATTCAGAATTCAATCAGAGATGTACGGAAGCTTAGAGTTTTAACTCGAGTCCACCATAACTATTTGAGACGACTTCCCCCCCCCCCGTTTTTAAGCTGTCTAGATTAAACATAATTATAAAGATAATATCTTATTCTCATACTATATATTTTACTTTTGATAGAAATAGAACATTTGTTTTATCAATAAATAACGTCTAAGATTGTGCAGCAACATGGCAACATTGATAAAAATGATTACATTGCATAATCATACTTTTTATTATTAAATATATGATATTACCTGTTTGCACTTTCATATTTGACACCAGTGAACCGTAATGATAAAAAATATATTTGATTCTTTGCAGCACGACACGTTGTACTTCTGCAATGCTTTGTTGAATACTGACGTACTTTATACGTTATCTCGCCTATTAACGCACGAGTTGTAAATCAAAACATCATCGCTCTTACACACACGGTGTGCATAAAGAATAATCTCAAAGTTGTTCTGCTGAAATAAAAATAAAATTGCACGTTCCGACGACAGAATCGCGCACCATTTGGACTTGTTTACTTATTTACGTAGTACCGTCTCTTTCGTTCCTACGCAACTAGAAAGAGACGGCGCGTGCGTAAAAAAGGAACTGTCAAAAGAAAAAAAATACGTAGTATAGTATTTTTTTGTAGCACGCATTTGGCCAAAACGACGCGCTTAACGAGCTTCGCTCTTTTCGTTTTGTTAACGACTCGTTTTGTGAAAATACTAAGGAGGAAAAATATAAAATAAAATTTACGTTTGTGTTTATTTAAGAATTAAACACAAAATTAAATATATATATTTGCATGAAATGAAAATATTGTATTAAAATAATTAAACCTTACGCTGTATTTTGTTATATACAGTAGCGTATAATAGCGAAGAGTTAGCATATGGGGGGAACTTGGCCGGATATAAATTATTTATATTTTATTATAATAAAAATACAGAGCTGAGCTTAATTTATTTAGGTTATATATTTGTTTTCTGCTCAACCTTTTGTACTTGGAAACTGGGGCTAATAAACTATTTTATTTAATGCAAATGTTGTTTTTATTGTAACCAGAATGTTTCATTCAAGAATTTTGGAGTTCGATGGAGGGTGTTCATAATATTTAAGTAGAAAGTGTGTGTAACATAAAACAATATTATTACAATCCAATGGTTTTGCATGTGCACAGAATTGATTTACAAGTTTGATGCTTTTTTGTTAATGGATAGTCAGGAATGTCATTTCTTCCGTATTGGGGGGGAGAGGGGTCAAAAGTTGAAATCATATAATTTTACTAACACCTTCCAGATAATATGTATTTACTGGTGAAAATGTATTCCAATATAATTTCATTGAAATGACATATTTTAAAAAGTATTTTCGGGATAGATTCAAGTTTTTGTTTTAGGGATAACCCGAGAATTTTTGGTTTAGAATCTGGGACGTAATTTCAGATTTTTATAAATGGCCAGGGAAGGGGATGGTTTGATGATGCAAAAGTGTTTTTTTAATATTTCGATTTCGTTGAAATTCATAGTATTTCATTAAATGACATACATTTTTCTGGTCAAATTTAAGGGCGCCAAATGTCCCCACTTGTTCCACTCCTCGCAAATAACGTCCCTGTGAATATTATGTACATAATATTTGCATACTATATATAAATCACATATTTGTATAAGGTAGATAGCTTGTATATATTCGTAATTTAAATAATCGCCATTGTGCAATTTTGTTAAAATATTAACCACTTACCTCCCGCGGACGTTTCAAAACGTAAAACACGTATGCACCAATTTCCCTGCGGACGTGTATATCTGCGAGTTATGGTTTAAAATATTCTAACGTAATATATGCGGTTACTATATTTTCTATTAGTGTTATATACTCTGATTTATAATATATGTATTTTTAATATTATATAACTTAATATGATTAAAACGCAATTATTTTGCTGTAATGTAATTTGTTAATTTGGAATCGAGTTATATAAACTTTTATTTATAGATAAGTAATCAGTGTAAACAAGGGATTGCTTTTTGTATTATTCGTATGAACTTTGCGATGAGTCTATAATGTAATTTTGATACTTGATACGGAGAACAATAAGGTACTGTTGTTGTGTAATCCATTAAAGATCGTCACATAAGAAATGCGTTTTTTCATTTACAAGTATTTCGTTCAATCAATTCCTCCTCCCTGTCCTTACGTTAGCTATCACCAAAAATATAATAGACTTTTATATAAGCAAGTGTATGAATACTATACCGTTTATGCCATTCAAGATTTCCAAAATTCATTATAATATGACGACCGAAAAAAAACACAATAGCTTAAGATCCACCAAAGATAAGAGCATAATAAATAGAGTAAGGCATTGTGTGGTATTTGATTATGTTTGAAGGCTGCGGACTATATATAATTAGCATTTGAATGAAGTTTTGTTTACTTCCTTTCTGTTATCTGTAATCATGACTCACCTGTATCCATCTATTTATCTAAAAAAATGTGATAAATGCAATATATAAACAAATTGGTTGCTACTACCGTTATTGGAATACAGTTTTTACAGTCAAATCAAATATTTATAGAGTATTATAAGAAAAATACGTACACGTTTAATCTTTCACATTAACTAATAATATTTTATTTTTGTAATAAATATTTCGTATGGACTGTGACATATTGTACACATACATGATATATGTATTCATATGTGCTTTTGGTGTTATTATTGTGCTGTATCACTTGTATCACTTTGTCCCGGAACAAACTCGTTTGTGTGTAATTCTGAAAGATGCGTCATCGTGAGTAGTAGAGGGCTCTTTGTTTCTGCTGCTGTAGTATTTGCATCTGTGGTCGTAGTATAGTAGTAGTAGAGTGGGCGTAGCAACCGATGTGTAATAGGATTGCTTAGTTTGTCAGACGCAATTTACAACACATTTTGATGCTTTCGCACACGTGTTTCGAATCGTAACTTGGCGGGAAGCGTCACGTGCCGCTGACCTGACCGTGTAATTTTTTGAGCAGATTTATCTAAAATACACCGACAGGTGCAGTGAGTTCTACTTGATTGGATATTTCGTCTCCATATCGAATTTGATTGGAATATTCCAGATCACTGATTCGAGACATTTACGATTGGAATTAATTTCAAAGAATCAACTCAGTAGCGAAGCGTGTGAAAAATTATGGTTTAATTTATAAAATATGCAAAAGTTTTAAATTTCGATGAATTTTATTGATTCTACTAATTTTATATTATTTTGCGTGCTGTTGATGTGTCATGTTGATAGCTTCAAAGTTTATTGTAAAACGTTTCAAGAAAAATAACAACATACTCGGATAAGATTGATATTATTAGTGTCCTGATGGACCGTATGGAACAGAATGAATTATGGTAATGTCTTCGGAACAAAGAAACTTACCCTATTTATAACGTTATGTTATTAATAAATGTAAACAAAGAAGAAGATGGCAGTTTGCTTTAAAATAACTACGCGGCGATGAATGAAGCTTTCATCTTGACAATTTTTTGACCATCGTGAAATTATGTGATCCAAATATGAGCGAATATCTCATGTACTAAGGGCAATAGAAAAATACATATAACTATTAATTAAGAAAAAAAAAATACAATTTAACTACATTTTTTCCCCGGGATTTCGCGTGACGAAGGTGTGACTTATTTAGTCAGTTAGACGCAGAATTAAACTATTTTTTTTATTAATTTTTAATATGATCATATTTTAAATTGTATTTTCTTACACTGAAATGTTTAATAAACATTCTATATTTTAAACGTTATATAAAATATTAATTCCCACTGCATTTTGGTAGATCACGATGATTTTTTATAGAAAAAAGTAGATCGCAACTACAAAAAGGTTGAGCTGCCCTGTTTTAAACGATATCTATGAGAAGTTGAAAAAATGTATATATGATGATTTTCTTCTATTTTAAGTGAGCACCATATTTTTTATATTTACTTTTATAATTCTTAAGGTCATAATGGACAGATTTGTAATAAAAAAAAAAAAAAAAAAATGTGTACTATATTTTATAACTAAAATATTGGCAAGGAATTTTTATTATCAAATAATATGTATAAAAACTAATGGGAAAGGTAGCAACTAAAATTAATATAAAAAAAGTCCATTGAAACCTTCTGATACAAAATGATTCCAATTCACGTTTTTATTGTTCGAACACGCTTATAAGATTTTTTAGGACTCTGAGTGCGTATTATCTGTCCACTTCGTCTCGAAGCGAACGTTTAAGAATTCGAGAAAGCAGACCGGTCCGAAGAAGTCCGAAAAAAATCGTTTTAGATACTATTCAAGGAAAATCAATTTCGTTTAACAGCGTGGCGCCAGCGGCGACATATTTTTTTCTTCTTCAATGTTGTTTTGATCTCCGGTAGGCGTCCTTTTAACGCCGGTGAAAATGTAATTGTCAAACGATGAGCCGTTCTTTTTCACAGGCACAATAGCTTCGCCATTATGCACCGAAAAACCATTTGCTGTGTGTATAAATTACAAATGAAAGGAATTCTCGGACTCTTCCATTATTATTTGCCGTGGGACAAAAAAGGTCTGGGTTCTGAGTCCCGTCGATGAGTAAAGGACAAAAAAACACACGAGATTCGTAGTAAATAGTAATAGTAGTAGTATACGCGCCAGACGCCTTTCTACCTGAGCTTGTGTAGACTTGTTGCTTTAGGGGTATATCTCAGATAGATGAAATATTTTATTTCATCAACCTGTGGATATATCCACAATCCAAAGCTTTTATCAATATCACACGTTATTAAATTTATTGCTAATTCAATATTTTCTAAATCCACCTAAAAGGCTCAACCTGTTCACTGAGGCTCTCCCGAGCAGGGACGCATATGCAAGTCCAAAAGCCTTAACAAAAAAAAGCAGTCAATAGAACATAAAAGGTTGCGGAGTGTATTAAATGGACATTTGGCACCATTGTCCTTTCATCTATTCGTTATTGAACAATGCCACTCGAAACGTACAAAAGGGACGTCAGGTGGAGTCACAGGCGCCGATGGCAAGGAAAAAACACCAACAACTGCCGTGGCAGGTTATTGAGGTGTAATATGAATAAGTGAATATTTCATCTGACGAGGGTTCATTCAAATTCGTTTTCTATTTGTAATAGATAGTTCGATTTTGACTTAACTGTACGTAAATATTCATGTATGTATCTTATATACATGTTATAAAGATTAAAAGGATCTACTAGTAGATTGATTAATACAGTTTATGGTTAAATGTAAACAATAATTTGGTCATCATTATTACAATTTCAATATAAATAAAATCATTGATTCAGAAATCACAGTTAAATTAAGAAAGATATATTTATCTAGGATCAGAAATATGTATAGTATAAATATAAAAAATAATCTATAATAGTATTATATTTCCCCACTTTATGCAACAATTGCTTAATAAATTAGAAGAAACGGTGTTTCAAAAATTACAAATAAGGCAATGAGAGTAGTTTTAAATAAAAATTGATAAACTAGTTGTAGAAGTATAATTGGTTGAAGTTTGGAATGGTTGGATATTCAAGAAATATTGAATATTAATGTTGTTAGAAAATAGGGTATTTTAATAAGAAATAAAGATGCACATAGATTTAATACTATAAATAGAGGTAATTTAAGGAAAGACAAGTATAAGAAAAAGAGTACGGCCAGGGGAATATTGTAAAATAATATTCTTAGGACAATCCGCAAAAATAAAAATATAGCTAAACACCTCAATGGAATAAAGAAACACCTTCATGCATTACAACATTTTAAATTAAAATATTAAAGTGTTTTTTTTTTGTATTCTGTTTATGTTTATATTATATTTTATATGTATGTTTTGCTTATATTTGTTTAGTGTATAAACAATTATCTATATTTGCTAAATAAATAAATAATATGGATCGATGTTTGAACTTGAAATAAAACATAGAAAGCTATATTAGCTCATGGGAAGAAACACAAAACTATCAAGATAAACAAGCAAATCCTGAAACTAGTTTGGGTACATACAACTCTGATGTGCCAAACAGTGCCATGTTAAAATGATTAAAAACTTTCAAAATGCTCCATGGTATGTTCGCGTTAAAGACCGTGCTATAAAATGTTTTGCTGCTAAACATGAAGCGAGGCTCCAACAGCGCGTCAACATCGAGGCAACAAACTCCTCAATGTGGACAACTTGAAAAGAGGGCTGATGAGGATAAGCAATTCGAACTGGACTAATTAGCATTTCTGAAACTCATTTACTATTGGTGATGGTGAAGTGTAGAACAAAAAAACTTTAGACTCCAATAGGTGAAAATAGTGTAAAGTTAATTGTTGATCATAAACACGACCAGTTTTTATTAAAAAAGGATGGTTAAGAATAAGAAAATGAGTACGGCCAGAGGAATATTGTACGGAGGTGTGAATTTGTATAATAATATTCCTAGGACAATTCACCAAAAATAAAATCTAGCGGGTTTCCCCAATAGAATAAAGAAATATCTTCGTGTATTAAGAAAAACACGAAGTAGTAAAAAAAATTATCTAGATTAGCTAAATATAATAATAAAATATAATATAATATTTAAATTATACCTTTATAGGTTACTAATCTAATAAGACGCGTATATATTTATTTTCCCAGGGGGAAAACATAAAAAAGCATGGAATAAATCAACGATTAAATGAGATCTTGGTCTAATTCGTCATGGCAAATTCTTTCGATCACTTTTATGATTGCACTACATTCTCTGGAAGTTCAACTGAAGTTGACCGAGGACGCCGACTTCCAAGTAGCGGCAACGCTGCCACAAATTTCATATGCCGTCCGGACGGCGGCCGTGAATAATGTCCGCACGGTGGCTGCTGTCACGTACAGCTGGCATATTTGCGCGCGATCGAAAAATGTGCCAAATAATCGCAATTTTTAAATTATCATATTATTAAAATTACGCTACTGATAATTATAAAAGTTTGTGTGGGCACTCACCAATACAATATCAATGAAAACTTTTCGGTCGTAAATATTCAATTTACGCAAAATCTTATATCGGCTTATTTAAGGAATATTACAGAGATATAATATAGGAATATAATTTACAACTAGAACTTTATACAAAATTTTGAACAACGAAAATAATAGTCCTTTATAAATGAATAATAAAAATATACACATAATAATTAAATGTATTCTCTGCAAATAGCACACATTCTCAACCTCCGTCTCAGATCCCACGGCTCCTATACCGGAATAGTTTTCTGCAATTAAATATAAATTCCAAACATATAAAAGGGTCGAGATTTTTGCGTTTTAAAGACACGCCTTTATAACTGACCTATTATTATACTAAAACATCAGATTATTTTATTTAATTTAATATTGAAACTAAAATCTATTTAGCGATTTTCCATAAGAAAAGCGATGTTCATTTCTCCCACGACGTGTATTTTTACATGTACATCTTTCAACTAATAATATAATAATTTTTATTGCTGAGCGAGAAGATAAAAGGCGAGAAGAGCGATAGAGTAAGATAAGAAAAAAACAGCTAACGATCGCGGTCATCCGTCCAGGTATGCGTTTTTAAAATCGGTCACGACATCGCATAACGACCCTTATCAAACATTCGACGGAATCCCGTGAAATGCAGGTAATCGTGGGAGAAATCTGCTAAATTAGCGTTATAAAATTTCAGTAGACGACGGTTTAAAAAGTGTAGCGTGTGGGCAGACAATAATTATCTGTGCTTTGGGAACCAAATTTGTTACGTATTTTTATAAGGTCTGAATCTTCAGCTATACTTATTGTAGAGATGAAAAATTGATGGTACATATTGTAACCTGTAGTGTATCAATTAATATATTTATATTGCCAAGGAGGTGGGGCATTTTAAAAAATTGTGAAAAATTATAAAAGTGTATTTAGTGGCACTCCATCAAGATAGTGTGTAACATATATTAGGGATGAACGGAACAGTGCAATTATTTAATGGTATAAAACCAATAATACATAGCTTAATAATAATATATAAAACATAAAGGTAATAAGATATTTATGGTCCTTAAAAACATCCTCCGTTATCAATATTTTCCGTATCTTAATCATATGACTTTGATTGTTGCAATGTTATACATAAATAATATAATGGTACACATAAATAATTCTATCTATTGTAAAGAAAGAAAATATACCAAGCAAATATATAATTTGACATTAAAATTATATTACTGTAATAAAACGATTGAAAATATTTCGATACCGATAAATGATTTATTTAGTTTTTTTATCGCCGCTATTTTTATTACACATTTCTGGGGAATTTGCGTGGAATTAAGAGTTTGTGAGAAGAAATAACATTTAACCGAAGAGCAATTAGGATTTCGGAAGAATTATTTTATGAAGATAATGTTCAATACCCAAATGGAAGCCATTGGCACAGAAAACAAAAAGGCAATGTGTATAAATTATCTCACTACTTAATTCGTACAAATTTTATTTGCTTCATAGATTTGTTTTGCATTAACAGCTAACTATTTATAGAATGGAAAATATGCTAATATTTTTTTTGTTAATATTAATATTATTAGCACTAGTTAAAGTTATTTGCGAGTAAAACAATGCTTGTTTTTTTAACTTGATTTTCACTAAATTGATTTATCATTTTTTTATATATCTATAAATATTGGTAATCAAGATCGAGTCGAAGACGATACAATTTTGCGTCGGCCGGATTTATATATTTGATAAGGGAGAAAAAAAGCACAATACGCAAGCCCTCCTATCTCCCAAAGCTAATCTTGCTGAATTTTATCAATTTTTTTTAATTGCGTAGTTTTAGAACCGGCTCTTCTGACAACTGTATATGTATTGTAAATATATAACTTATATTTATTCAATTACTTGTGTATTAAATAGTTCTTTGGGAGCTAACTAGCTGTTAATGACATCTGCATAAACAATCAATTTAGCGCCGTTAAGAAACAATTTGAAAAAAAATATTTATAACACATTTCGTTTTGCAGTCCTCACATTCGACAGCTTCTTAAGCTGATAAGCACAATATCATTATTGCAAAGAACAAATTTGCATCTTCTTATGTATGTGTATGTCAAAAGCGTGGCATCAATTTGAGGTGGAATATTTTTTAGAAGCAAATCTCAGGCGTCTTCATTGCCGATTCAAAGACCAGCGATAAATCCATAATGCATGCCTCTAATAGGATCTAATTTAATTTCTCGTCGTATAAATAAAGGGGAGCGGCAAAACAATGAACCGACAAGAACAAAGAAATGGGCAAACGTGACAATTGGAACGGATAATAAAAGCACGTGCTTAAAATATACTGCGCCTCGGTGAAAGGTTGACGACTCGCGACAAAACGACGCCGGCGTCGCGTCTTTGGATGGGTTACGTAAAAATGCAAAGTTGAAATGCCTCGTCAATCACTGGAGTAGTCATTCATGGACCAAAACGGACGCCTACTCTAGGAATGCTGAAACAGCGTCTCGCCCATTCAAGCGCAGAAGCTGTAAAAATATCGCTAGTGGCCACTCAACTGGCTGCCAATGTGAGGATGCTTAGCATCATGAAAGAAGCTGTTAACTTTGGCTCAAGAATTTTATTTATAATATATTTATAATATAATTATCACCACATAAGAATACCTGCAATCCTCTTCAAATATGAATACGATTCTCAACGTGACCTAAGCAAACCTCTCACAAACAAACATAGGATGTTTCTTGCTCTCTACTTACTTGTTTAACAGCTCTTCCTCTTCAATACCCAGTATTCAGATAATGTAAAGCGTGTCTTAAATTATATATTACAATATATATTTAATACACATGTAACTGATCTTAACCATTTTTTGTAAAAATCGACCAGATTTGGATCGCGTTCCAAACATGTTCGACAAATGTTACAACCAGCCGTTAATATTTTACAGTTTGCATTCATTGAATACTTTCAGCGATCGGATTCGAACCGCATTTTTCACCGTAGTAGATTTGTTGCTCGTTCCGTCGTTACTTTTTTTTTAACTCCATCCATCCTTGTAGTCCTTTTCGTATCCGATGTGGATCGCTTTCAAAAGCACGCGAAGCTCCAGACTTCTTGACTTGTGACTTGTTTTCATAGTTCATTTTCTCAGAATAGCTTTGCGAGGCAAATAAAAAGCTCTCACTTACCGGGCGGCTCGAAGCTCGAGTCTGATCACGGTTTACACTGAATGTTGGTATGACCATGATGTGCTGCGATGAAATTGAGATTGAAATTGTGCAACTAACTTGTACAAGTTCCGAATAAACGAAGTAATGATTTTTTGTGCGATAAAACAGCGTTTTAGCGGCCTGTATAAAGTGGAAGTAATAAAAGGACAAACCAATCACTAATATATTGTATTAAACTACAAATTCCGGTGTTGCCAGATTTATGCAACACAGGACTAAAACACAAATAGTTGCAATATAATAATAAGATATGTAAAATATAAAAAAGTAATTCTAGTTTCGCTTTAAATTGCCCAGATTTATAAAAAAAGATAAAGGAGTGTAAGATCGTTATGTTGCTCATTTTTTCTTAATTACATATATTTCCTACTTTAATGATTCACCCTAAAGTTTACATATTATTAACATTATGTTCATACAGATGTACGAACGTAAGTTATTTTAAGCAGACATAAAGTTGCATTGAAAGATAGTGATGTTTCGCAAACCGATAACGATAACAATAAATTTTCATTAAAAAATAAATTACAACAGTATAAATCATGGACACAATGATTAAGATGGATGTGTCTCCTAGCAACGGCGTCGCAGCATCCAACTACGTTAGCGTGCCACGCACGCAAACATTGCGATCAGGTATTCCAAACCACGTTTGTATTATAAAATTAACATGAATAAAATATAAATATGCGAAATGCAACATTATTCGTTCTCAAGTAGATTCCCTGTCTATAATATTAAAATTAATGTAATATATACTTGAAGCTTGAGAAACGCTAGCTAGCACGTTGTCCGTCAGTTTGTGCAACTATGACAAATCTAAAATAGTTACATGATAAGTCTATATTAAAAAATACGTAGAGCAAGGCAAGGATTAAAATATATATAAAATTTGAAAACCGTACCTCGAAGACAAAAAAATACTGCCCTATGTCCTTACACGTACTGGTGCATCCCTCCCGGCGAACGACCGATTACAAGGTAGACAATAGCACGCTTTGAACAATGTTATTATCCACCGACTTTTTACTCACACTTCATATACAATGCATTGATCGGTCAAAATAATCGTTTTTTTAAAATATGCACCTTTTTAGAAATCTTTAATAATTTCAGGTTTTAATTGTTAAAAAGCGATAGTATTGCCAATTTATGGCGGCACTTGCTTGGGGGCGGCATATTTGCGATGGGATCGTCTAGTGTGGTTCTTAACTCTGAATGCACTAAAACATATATAAATCCACGAATAACAAGAACTTAATAATAAAAAATTTATTATTTTAAGAAATGCTGATTTTATGACCTTGCAAAAAATGTATGGGGGGGGGGGCAATTTTAAGGATCGCCCTGGGTGGCACATACCCTAGCTACGCCACTGTGCAGAATGCTTAAACGAAAAAAATCCCTACTCTCATGACCCGTTTATTCTGAACTTGTTCAAGTTAGCTTCATCGCGATGGTTATGAGTGGGCGACACGATACATATGCTTGCTAGATGTGGAGTACCTTAAGTAACACCTTTTTTTAATTACAAGTTATACAATGTACAACTATAACCACAAGAACCCACTTAGTATCGTATAATAAAATAGAAGCACCAAATGACAAAGCACACATTTCAATCTTTAGTTAAATATATTTTAATTAGACTCGAATAGTTTCTTTTTTCTTTTTCACATTAAAAACATAAAAAAATCGGTTGGTTTCCCTTAAATTTAATCCACAAATTTTGAGGTAAAATAGTATGTAAAAGTTTATAAACTAGTCTGTATTACATTAAAAACATGTTTGTAAACCCAATCAAAATATGGATTAACAGTGCTGGGAATAAGTTGTTATGGCTATATAGTAATTTATGGATTCGACCGCGTAGCCTACCGATTCAAAGACACAATTATTATTTATTAATAAATTTGACACACCTGCCTTTACTCCAGTGACCAGTCTGGCCACGATCCACGTTACTCGCGCTTAGTGAGTCCAACAGGTTTTATTCATCCATGAGTGGTAGGTCTCGTTAACCGTCGGCACGGGAGCCGTTTGCTCACCGAAGACGCATAAATAATATATAAATCTTCGCTTATAAGCCTCGACACTCGTGAATGCCCACCATTTGTAAACGAACCAAAAGCAGGTGATCAAACTTTAGTGACGCTCCTTTGTAGGCGCCTGCTCGGTGGAATGATTTAGAAAAAGGTTTAGCTCCCGCCTGTGAGAAATTGTAAAATTGAAATCGAGGATACGCATCCCGAGGTGTATAAGTATGTAATTTAAAATTCTTGCACGAACGTGAAACGTACAACAGCACAGAGCGAGCCATTGCCCGGGGCGAAAAAATGAAAGGGCGCTAAAAATAAACCAATTGGTATTGTATTATCGTTATTATTGAAATTATTCTGTAATTTAGGATTTTTATTTTATTTTTAAACTGGTGTGAATGCTTTTACGAAATTTACTCAGAGCTAACTGAGAGCATAGGGAATGCAGAAAAACTAAATTAAAAAACTTACGTGTGCACAAATTTAAATTATGATTTTGGAAGATTTGGATTTCATTATTTATAAAAACGTTGTATGTGAAATAAATACAATCGGGATTCAGAGAAAAACATTCCACTGAGACTGCATTACAAGTAGTTATAAATGATCGGTTGCTAGCCAAGAATACAAACAAAATCATCGGAGCAGTTTTATTCAATTTCAAGAGAAATTTTGAAACAATAGACAAAAGAATAATATTTAAAAAAATAGGTAATATCGGTTTAAGTTAAATACTTTTAAGATGGTTTAATAATTATTTAAAAAAAGCAAAAAGTTAAAATAAATTATGCGTATTTCAAAGAGAAAATAATATCACCTGTGTACCACAGGGGTCTAAATTGGGACCATTGCTGTTTATATTATATATTAATGATATAATTAATAACATAAAAAAATGGAAAATACACCTGTTTGCGGAAGACACATTAATATATTGCATGGGTGATAATGTTAAAGAAGTTGTAGATAATTTAAATAATGAATTAGCAATAATAGAAATATGATTAAAAAATAACTTAAAGTAAATGAGAATAAAACTGAATAAAAAATATTAAAATTATTATAGATAACTATATTATAGAATAATACTTTATTCTGAATAATATGTAAAATATAAACACAAAAAATACACAATAGTATTAAATTGCCCCATTTTAATTATTGTGCAACAATATTAGATATGTATAAATAAATTAGACAAAATGATGTTGTAAAAATTAAAAATTAGGGCAATGGAAGTAGTATTAAATAAAAATAGATATATGTTTGGTTTTGCTTTCTAAAGCTAGGCCTAGCAGTTAGAAAATTTTCATTGTACATATTAAAACTGTAGCTAATGTTATACGAGGCAATGGCAACGCCCGGTGCCGACACGATTTTATTGCTTTTGACGTGAATTTTTGACTTCTGAGAAAAGCTAATTGTTTTTTGCGCTCTCCTGTTGGTCAAAATTCGGTTTAAATGTGCTTTATTCGATTCTCACTTATTGTAATTAGTGATATTGTTATTAAATATCTTAATACGAACAATAGGTAACCAGGGTTATTTTTTAAATATTTGTTGGTATATTTTTTTGTATAATGGCCATCATGGCGCATTTGTCACGGTGATCAGATTTGTAATAAAAAATATAAGAAACTACAATTATATGCTTCTTTCTTGGGATATATTTATTAGATAGTTTTTAACTTATTTTCCACAAATATGGCAAACAAATAAAAAAATAGGTCATACATTAAATAACAGTTTAGTCATTGATGTTGTAATTTGCGCTGCAACCGATCTGTCTAATTACAAAACACCATTTATTCCTATATTTTATTAGTCATTTCTAATCAGGCACTTTAATCTCAATGCACTGCTCTTTTAAGAAGACTTTCTAGCATTTTTATGTAGCCCTTTTTATATCTAGTAGTATATTTTATGTATCACCTTCCATTCTCAGGGCCTTAAAAGCGAAGGTATATAAATACTACTAATCAATAAAAGCTGTTCTTATAGCAACCTCAAGATTACTAATATGCCCCCACAGAAGCTCATACAAAAGCTCCCATGGTTGACCTTGACCTTGCTCAGGTCGCTGACCTTTTCCACCATCAGTTTTGCCAATATGGCAAAGCGGACTGACAGCAGTGAGCAGCAGTACACTGTATAATGAATGAAGTCTTGAGCACGTCCCCACCGGCTCGAGTAAAAAATTGTGGCCGTCTCCTTAAAGGGCTCACAATGGCCATTGTCTCGGTCGGTTACACACAAAAACCCGATCGGGGAATAAAACAATCGCCACAGGGCCCATATACGGGCAATGCTCACGTGACGCCCGACGGCGATCTGCCATCCCCTTTTTTATCCCCAGTTTTGAAAATGTGCCCAGATTTGATCTGCATTCAGCGAGGACTGCTCCAGACTCTCCAGAGACTATTGATGCTTTTTGTTGCAGCAGTGAGATAATTTTATGGATTCCAATCATCAGCTCGACTAGAAAAAGTAGGTGTAATGAATAAAGATGAGAGCCACCCATCTAGATGATTAACAGAATAATAAATAACTCTATAAGCGTATTGATTATAGTATTATTCTTCATCGTTTCCTAATGGAAGGGAATCTTGACCCACAATTACCGCTTGAATGGACTTCTTGCTGGTTCATCTCCTGTTACATTGGAAATGATTAATCGTACTCTTATTCCCAATGATAATCAACTTTTCCACATTTTGGAAAATTTAAAAATAATTACTTCTAATACTCTTTTCTGTAAGTCTTACAGCTCTTAAATTTTTGCCTTGTTTTATTTTTTTGCTGGGAAGGATGAACGGTATGTGTAAGGACACAGGGCAGTATTAGTTTGTTGTTCTCAAAGTATGATTGTCGAGATTGCTATATTATCGTTGCTTTTATTTTATTTTTAATATATATATATATTTTTTTAGTATCACGATAGTAAGTTATGTCAGAGATTCGCCGTGGGCTTTTGTATTAAAAAAATCTGTCGAATATAACGAAGATAGAGTAAGTTTTAAGATCATTACTACAGAAGATGTGGTCTTAAAACTTTGTACAGAAATTATATATTTTTTTTAATTACAATCTTTGCCTTATTCAAAAACATAAAAAAGATTGCAACTTTGTCAAAAAAGTCAAGAGGTTAAACATGTTTTTAAAATATAGAATAAAAATTATATTTTTTAAAAATGGCAGCTATTCTAAAAATTCGTAAATACGTTTTAAAACATAAATTAAAATAAATCCTAAAATCGTTTTAAAATATGACTTAAAAGAATAATAATTTTTTCAGCTCTGTTAAAAAAATTTAAAATGGTTATTATTTGCTATTAAAATTAGTTAAAAAGTAAAAATGTATATATATAAATTTAAAAATTCACAGATCCATTAAAAAATTGTTATAAACGCCTACACAATATTTGCGTTAACACAGTCAGTTCGAGAGCTATCCATTTCAACAATATTATGCCCATTAGCTTTAAAGCACACTATACGTTTGATATAATACTTCGGTTTATTTTTTGAACACATTTATAGATTTTTTTTATAAATTTGTTCAAAAATAAACCGGAGTAATGATAAGTATATCGAACGTATATCCGTATCGCGTGCTTTAGAGCTAATTTCTTTCTAAATTATGAAAAATTATGAAATGGATAGCTCTCGAACTGACTAAGTTAACGCAAATATATTATAAGTATCAATCACTGGTATACGTTTAATGTATGGGGTACATACAAACAATAATTTGATACTAATACTAATAATTTTTATTTAATACCCCTGATAATAAATTTACATGTGCGCTGAAAATAAGTTTTATGGGCAACTCTCACTAACAATTGTGAATTTAAATCGT
Organism: Plectrocnemia conspersa; assembly: GCF_051122295.1. NCBI lineage: Eukaryota > Metazoa > Arthropoda > Insecta > Trichoptera > Polycentropodidae > Plectrocnemia > Plectrocnemia conspersa. The sequence continues at coordinate 8,099,813 of NW_028277165.1, forward strand.
GTAACTGACACGCTGATTTGAGATAAACATTCGTCTTGAAGATAAGTTGCCCTTTAAGAATTTGCCGAGCATACCCGCCGAGCATGAATATTTTCCAATAAACTTGGAAGGCTCGGAAATCTGATTTAGACGATATCGCGATTATAGAATGTTGTACGACATTATAATTCTAACGATATTAATCGGCAATCTAACGTTTTTGTTGTCACAAAGTAGAAATAGCTCATCAAGATCACTCTTACTTACTCTCCAACTCAATTTGTAAGCATCTCGCGTTTGCTGAACGAACCCGAGGATTTCATTGATCATTCCGGACGCCTTAAAAGGGATTATCGTCTTCCATTTTGGTCTCGATCGGTAGGTGGTTCGATTTGTAAACAAAAGGAATGCACATGTCGTTTATATCTATCTGCAACGATGACCATGTTAGGACATTGACGTGGAGCACCATCGATCGCATAAGTTTCCCACAGCCTATTCAGAAGTCTTGAAGAGTTCGCCGAGTTTATAATAATTAATGGGACTGGCCACCCTCGGAGCAAAAACCGAGATCAAGTTCGAGGTTTTCGGAAATTTTCGAACCGGTCACGATTGTCCTTAGTATTGCGGCTGAGGTTACGAACGTTCGTCTGGGGTTATTATCTAATCTGAGGATGAAAATATTTCCTTGTGCTTGTATACTGTGGTCAGTCTGAATGCGAATGCGGTCTGGGGTATTTTTATGTTAAGGCATTTTTATAGGTCAGATAGTCAAGGTAATAAAAATGTATAATATTATGTAAAACGCAATTTGTGTTTGTCTGTGATTTTTGAAATAGCCAAGTTTCATGACAAATAGCTTAACAAAACACACACTAGGGATGCTGATTCTCGGCATGGAATACCTAAATAAAACCTGTGAATTCCCGGGATTCGAGATTTGTATTTATATAATCTACATTATTATACAATCTTTGGTGCGAAATAAATTTTTATTTTATTTTATTTATGTATGTATATAATATATTTTTTTTGAAAATGAAACAGTATCTAAAAAAGGTAAGCTTTTACCACATTTTTCTTGACCGATAACATCTAAAAAAAACTTTTTTATAAGGATCGCATGCCGCACGAGGAGTGATCTGAGATAAACGATTTTATTTATTTCGGCTCCGTAGTGAAAATGGCCAATGTTGAACGGCAAAGATTAAAGTGACAAGTATTTTTAATTCGCTCCTCCCAGAAAGCGGAAATTAGTAAAAATTGCGTTACTAATGCCTTATAGTGCGAAACAGCTATCGGCCTAGATCCTAGTTTTAGCGCCCGTCTTCCAGGGGGGCGTTGTGGTAGTAGAAACCAGGAATAAGTAAGGCGTAGATGCCCGGCAATAATTTGACGGTGTGTCGTTGTGACGACTGGTTAATGGCCTTTATTTATTTTAACCGTTCCATATTTATAATAAATATTTAATACGATACACGTGTATTAATGATAATTACCTTAGGTCTTTTAGCTAAGGACGGACATATTATTAATATGTCCGTTCTCAAAGACAACTTAAATTTGGGCCTTTGGAATTATTTTTTTCTGTTCTGTGTGACACATATCAGCCGCCACATCAAAAAGCAACACAATTCTGCGCATAAATACTTATACTTAAAAGAAAACATATGTTCAAAAGAAATCATTCAATTTTAAAATAAATTATTTAGCACTTTTACTGTTTTACATTAACTATAAGATGTACATATTGATGGCTTAAAATGTAACTCCATATTTAACAAATTTACAGGATAAACAAAAAAAACAAATAAACAACTTAACAATATTTCAAGTTTGTAGTGAGATTTTTGAAATAGTAATTTTTCGATATAAGGTACAAGATGACATTGTTAAGTAACTTTCACACAAATTTACATTTTAAGCCATATGTGCATAATGTGCATGATGCATACATATAAATATGCATGAATCATTTTTAAACGATATTTCATATAAATTAATACCGCGTTATTATTGCAATTTAATAAATAGTGTCAAGTTTCTGTTAATGTGTTTAAAAGCAAATCATATCATATATTAGATTCTAACAAAAGCTTCAAAACATCTGCATTGATTCTGTCATTCGAGATGCAAACGTAATCTGTATTGAAACACAGATAGCGATTAGTTTCATTTGATTCGATTTAAAATGACATATGTATATTTTCACAAGAAATTATTAGTAGTATTATATATAATTAATCATAAAATTTTATCGGCGAAAAAAATGTAAAGTAAATTATGCTATTTTTAAAGCTCTTGAAGATTCAGGGCAATTGATTACTATTGCAGTAGAAGTGGTTGTTTTCTCTGAATTTGATGGACTTCACTGGATGCAAGTTCGGGGTTAAATTCATGCATAATCGTAATGCAAGTGATATTAGCGATATTGAAGTGTTTTTTTTAACTATTATAAATTGTCGCGACTTTAATGAAAATATTTAGTAAAAATATTATCTGCAACATTACAGTTGCCCCACTTACATACTGCACATATAAAGTACATATATAAACAAATCTTATCGCTTCATGTGTGGCTATTTTCTGTGTTTGACTATACACTTTTATGTACATAATAATTATATACAGACTGATAAAAACACCACGTTTGAAATTGGAGAACATCAATCCCGTTGAAAAAACATGTTAAATTCTTACGACCTTGTCACTTTGGAGACTAAATTAAAAAAATACATAAACAACCACGAATAGCATCACGTGGCAACAGAATGTTGCAAAAATGGTCCTTGACTCAATTAGATGCACTCGTGCACTTTCAAGGAAGCGATCTTAGGAATACGTGAGTAATTTCAATGGAGTGTTTTACGCGAAACATGTGCACGTCTTTAAGTGTTCAGTAAATGTAGTGTCGATGACTTCTTGTAAACAGCGGTGAAGATTTCAGTAAAAGCGCTCCGTTGAGTCATAGAGCCTAGAATTGTTTTACATTCGTCGGCGAATGTGTGAAATCTTACGGCGATAGAAATTCTGGTTTAGTCATCAGATTCGTCATCGTTTTTTATCTGGTGGTCGTTTTGTGTGTTAGATGGAACATGTGTGTCCAGCTTTTCGACGCTGCTGATTAATTCGCTGACTAGACTGTTTCTCAATTAATGTGGTATTCCAGAAATCCAACTCTTTTTGGAGTATACTGCAGTAATCTGTTATCTAACAATGTTCTGGCCTTTTTATTTTCATGACACTCGGAGAGTATTGTGAACAGTGGCGGAACTTCGCAAAAATAATTATCAGCCCCCTCCTAATTTTAAATACATTAAGTAAAATACCTAGGTAAAATTTATAAACATTAACACTCAAAGTTTGCTTCTCTATATTGCACACCACGACGAACAACTCGTAGAGCATTTTGCATTAGTTTTTTTCATATGATTTTATACATAAAATATTTTCTAATTAAAACTGATATTTTTATATTGTATTAAACATCATGTATAAAATATGACAAGGCTCATCTTAGTCAGAAACGTTAATAAAAAAAGAAAATAAGCAACTTTGTTTTAAAAAATCTGTTCGGTGAAAACCACGAAAGGGTGAAAGCTCAGTAAGAAATGATAGGAAATGTATCAGTTAATAGGTGATAGACAATTAGTTACATATTATTAATATAAAGAAAAAAAAATAGCGACGATATTAAAAAAAGATGTAACGTGACCCGTGAAATCGTAAAGCAATTATAGAAAGGAAAAGGGTCTTAATAATTTAAAATGATATTACATAAATTGACAGTATTGTATTTCAATTCTATCAGTAAATAAAACAGAATTATAGGGAGGTTTGCATTTATAAATAAATTTTAATTCTTATTAATACCAAAAATGATTTTTCGTTAGATCCAATATAATTAAAAATGTCTTAGATGGTTTAATAATTATATAAAAAAGAGAAATCTAAAAGTTAAAATAAATTATGCGTATTCCAAAGTGAAAAAATATCTCACCGTGTACCACAGGGATCTGAATAAGGACCATTGCTGTTTGTATTATATATTAATGATATAATTAATAATATAAAGAAATGTAAAATACATACGTTTGCGGAACACACATTAATATACTGCAGGGGTGATATTGTTAAAGAAGTTGTAGACAGTGGCGTAGCTATGGTGGGGCGGAGGGGGCGGGCCGCCCCAGGCGGCACTTGCTTGGGGGCGGCATATTCGCGATGAGATCGTCTAGTGTGGTTCTTAACCCTGAAAGCACTAAAACATATATAAATCCACGAATAACAAGAGCTTAATAATAACCAATTTATTATTTTAAGAAATGCTGATTTTATGACCCTGCAAAAATTGTATGGGGGGGGGGGGCGGCGATTTTAAGGATCGCCCTGAGCGGCACATACCCTAGCTACGCCACTGGTTGTAGATAATTTAAATAATGAATTAAGTGTAATAGAAATGTGGTTAAAAAACATGTACTTAAACTAAATAAGAATATAACTAAATGTATGCTTATTAATTATAAAGATAACATAAAGATAGTTATAGTTAACTCTATTATAGAAATAAATTATAAAATATTTAGCAGTAATTGTAGATAAAAACATTGTTATTACATATTAAAAATAGGTATATTATCTAGGAGGAAAAATATGTTATATATAAACACAAAAAAAGAATCTAAAATTGTTTTATATTGCCCCATTTTAATTAATATGCAAAAATATTAGATATGCTTAAAATGATGTTGCAAAAATTACAAAATAGAGCAATGAGAGTAGTTTTCAATAAAAATAGTGTTACTAGTTGTAGTATGATTGATAGATTGGAATGGTTGAATGTTTGATAAATATTGAAAATGTTTTAGAATTTATATATATATATATATATATATATATATATATATATATATATATATATATATATATATATATATATATATATATATATATATATATATATATATATATATATATATATATATATATATATATATATATATATATATATATATATATATATATATATATATATATATATATATATATATATATATATATATATATATATATATATATATATATATATATATATATATATATATATATATATATATATATATATATATATATATATATATATATATATATATATATATATATATATGTAAGTTAGAAAATAATATGTTGCAAGAGTATTTTAATATGTATTTAATAATAAATAAAGATGTACATAGATTTAATACTAGAAATAAAGACAATTTAAGTTAGTTTTTTATAAGAAAACGAGTACGGCCAAGGGAATAATGTATGGAGATGTGAATTTTTATAATAATATTCCGAAGACAATCCGCAAAAAAATGTAGCTACTTTTCTTAATGGAATATGCAAACACATGCATTAAGAAATAAATTATAATATTAAGTATTTTTTTATTTTCGGTTTATCTTATATATAATTGTTCTAAGCCGCTTACCGACGCGTGCAGTTAAAAATGAAACATTTTACGTACTTTTTTCTGCTCTATAAATCGTATCATCCTGTATGAACGGTGTATAATAAATACACGTAAACAAAGGAAATGTATTTAATTATAATTAATAAAAATATAGTTGGATCGATGATTTCTGAGCCTAATGAATTCTTTTGTTGTCGACCAATGAAAAACAAGCATTCAAATATAAAACAAGATGGCTGATAGTAACATGACAACAGTTGTAAATATTTATTATTTATTAAATAATTTTGCTAAGCGACAATAATTTTCATTAATTCGTCATGTGTGTTGTTCGATTTGACTAAATATAAATAATCGGTTTGCAAATTATCTAAGAGTGCTATAACTATATATATAATGTGTCGAGGATTAAAAGAATACACTGATTAAACTATATAAACAATCATAAAAAAATATTTGTGTTGAAATCTTCAAATTTTGTGTTGCGTCGACGGGCTTCCGAGGTCGAAAAGTGAGTTTTTCCTTTTATAATACATACATAAACATTATCATAATGCACATATAAGTTAGATTTGACTAAACCAGGCACGTTTTAAACGTGAACATGTAATATATACTCAGTACATACTGAGATTGAGACTAATGTCAATCAAACCATATAAATGCTAATAAAACGTATTTTTTCTTTATTGATATTTGGGGATACTATCTTTCACGACTATCGTGTGACAGTGATTGTGATTCAGTCGGTTTAGCTGAAAAATTTTGGTTACAGCAAAATAAATTAAAACCATTATTGTAGCAAAAAAGTCACCTAGATCGTTCGCTATATACATACGTGTAGTTTTATGGATGTTATTTAATAGACGACATTTTACAATGATTTTACCAAATACCAATACCAAAATATCTAAGACTAGGTTATATTTAATTCCGATGTGGCAAAATATGTATACATGGTTTTTAATAAATTTTTATTCTATGGCATCATTACTCTTTCGGAATAGTAAAATTCAGGATATTCAGTTACGTCAAACTTATGTAGTATGTTCTTTATAAAAAGATAATACTTGCTGACAGTGACTTCAACATAAGATGATTCACTCTTCGTGTCCCTAATACAAGATAAGTCGTATTAGGGACACGATACTATCTCATATTAGTAACTAACCTCAAAATTAACAAACAAAATATTATCGTGGAACGCAAACGACTTGCGAGAGAAGAAGTCAGAAGTTTTAGTCTCATCCAACTTATATCCCAGACCTTGCTCTTTTCGACTACCATTTATTTCGATCGTTGCAAAACGTTCTAGATGGAAAATAAATTAAAATACAGATGATGTGAAAAAGGGACCATCGATGAATTATTTTGCATCTAAGCCTCCAACAGTTTGTACTCTTTGACATAAAAACATGCCTAAAAGGTAAAGGAATAAAATTATATTTTAAATCATTAAAATTAATATTTAAAAGTGATTTTTATGCTTCATTAAGAAAAAAACATTTATTTTGGGATTAACTAATCTTTTAAAATATACTATTTCGAGAAGTAATTTTTTGCACCCTGCTATATAGTGTAATATAATATTATATGGTAGCCGCGAGATATTTATATTTGTAATTACATAGTCGAATTAGTTCATTTATATAGCTCCGTTTTTTTTTTTTTGCTATTTCGTTGTTAGATATATTTTACGAGCCACGGTCTAGCAACTTCAGGAGCATTGTTCGTTTAAAATAAGGCATTGTTTCTATTTATACAATTCAATGAAAAAATATAAATAATTTATATGAATTAAAAAGTCCTTGATCTTTGATTCACGTCGAAAATCAACCCAAGCGCTTATTAAAACTATATTACAAACAACATCTATAAGTAGAATCCGAGAATGTTAAATGAAAGTTTTGACTTTTGGCAACCACACCTTCTTACAGAGACACGTGCCGTTCATTATAAAAATAGTTTTATAATAGATTGTTACTATTTTTTCTCTGTTGTGTTGAGAAAGAACAATGCGATCTTTCTTCTTTCGCGGTTTGTTTTTGTATAGCCGCTCGTAGCTCGTAAATCTCTTCTCTTGGTAGCGTCCAATTTGATCTTCTTTCACTTCTGCTTATATTTACAAGAGTCTATTCTCGAATCGTACTAGGAGGTGGCAGACTATCGCGGCTGAAATAACTCATAGTCGAATAATATGCCGTAGTAAAATAAATCAACAGTCAGACGAGAACGATGTCCGAGAAATGACTCATTATTTTTACTACGAAGGATTATTTTACTATGTTACGATAATAGGCGTGAACCCATAATTTGTTTTCATTCGTGGCGTTGCTATAAAAGCTTTTCATCTTTTCCGGTAAGGGTATCAATCACCATGGTTAGAATAAGATGTTTTATTTGAACACTTTTTTCCTTAGATCTTGAGAGAGAATCTCATCATTTTTTGAATAGAAAACACAAGAAAAATAAGCTTTATTGATACTGATTTCGTTACGATTTTCAGTCGTAAATATACAAATCAACTAATATAGAAAAAGTACTTAAACATTATATAAAAATATTTGTAGATGACATTATTATAGGAATAGATGAGGCTTTTCATTGTTCATTACTTATCATTTTTCTTGAAAAATTTTGATAAATAAAAAACATATTTGTAATATATATGTATGTATATAAACGACCAGCCGGAATTCCTTTATAGCTTAGGCGTATGTACTGACTGCTGATGTTTCAACGTAATTGATACTAATTGTATATTAAAAATCACATTTGATATATTTTGAAATATAAGTAGTTTTATAATAATGTAAATGATTTATATACATTAAAGTTTTTATCATATTATGTATGAACTACAGAATTAACAGTTAGATAAAACGATGCCAACTAAATGACTCATATTTTTTACTACGAAGTATTAGTACATCGTAAATTTCTAACAAGGATTATCAATCTCCATCCACCAAACAAAAATAGCATATTAATCGCATTCCAATTAAAGTAGACGCTTCTGAATTCCTCTCAGTGCATGGTACTATAAGATTCGCTCAATTGAGCCACAGATTTGTTCCCAATGCGTTTTGAAGGCAGTTAATCGGCGGTGGATGCAATTATCCGTCGGGGTGCTTTGACAGGATAACAATTAACTACCAGACTCGCTTAACTCTTCGGCTCATCGCCTATGCTGTTGTGTTAAGGGGCTTCCGGAATTCGCGATTGTCTGCTAATTTTGCCTCGACTCGCGAGTGGCACATCAAAGAGTGGAATCCTAATGGGTTTCGGGTTGTTTCTGCAGGGCTGCTAATAAAATTGTTAATTCTTAACTATATGGCCGTGCTATCTTTCTGAATTTACCATATAGCAATTTATATTGATATCCATAACTTGAAACGTTCCAAGCTTACCAAAATTCTTGAAAATTTTACATACATATATACGGAAAGGCAGCTTAACTAAACCGTTCTTGTTGATAATGACTAAATCTTTTGATACATGAGTGGATTTGAAAAAGACTTTGCCAAAATGTATTGTTCTTTTTATCTTCCGGTGATATATCGTTTTCCGTGCCCGTTTCGCTACAAAATATATTCTTTCAATGCATCGGAGAATAATTGCGTGTTATTTATGTGAATTATTTTTCTGGATATAACGAGGGCTTTTGTGTGATCCCATCCTTTACATTCTATTGTCTAGTTCATTCTTATTTTTATGGACGATCAACCTTGGTTACGGTAATTACTGCGCGAGTTTCAAGAATAAGAAGTTCTAAAACTATACTTAGTTTTAGAACTGTCATTAGGTTAGGTTTTGCTTTGAACAGCAAATGGACGTTTCGCAACTGTCAAATTGAGTTTCATAGACATTTTAGAGCCTATCAGTTAAATTATATCGCTAATAGAAATATATATCTACTGGTGAAAATGTATTTGACTTCACTAATGAAAATATAAATTCAGTGAAAAATACACATTCAGTTAATTTAATCGTACTATGTATTTATGGTATTTTATAGTTTTTTTTAAATTTGTTATTGCTTTTTCTAATATATTTATGACTTTAGACTTTGTCTGGTAGTTAATACCTACTTGTAGATATTCACTATGTCTGAATGACTTACCTAATTGGTACAGATTTACCCCGTTGTAACGCATTGTATAGTCCATCCAAGATGTTAGCGCTCATCATCGTTGTGTTCGAAATAAGGGTGCGCGTACGCATGCATGCATACATACACAGTTTTCAGCGAATTTGTTTTTACCGATAGGAGAATGTTACCAATACTAAATCAGGGCTGTTTTAAGGGTAGGGTGACCATACGTTAGAAATTGAATTAAAATTTTTAATGTGTTATATTTTTATTATAAATTATTGTCATGTTGTGGTATTTTGTAATCAATAAAACAATTCCTGTAATATTCTATTGGTATTTTAAAAAATATTATATTGAACAGATATTCAACTTGGAGAGTGATACCAAAACTGCGCTCATGTTTTTGAGTTAAATATGTATATAAATAAACAAAATAAGTGAGAAAGTGATATTTTACACTATCCTCAACAAATTAAATGCACTTTTAATTTCACATGGTCACCCTATTATATTTTCTCACCAATACTGTGACGATGAGCGTTCATATCTTGGACGGACTGTACGTCAGGTTACAACGGTAGATTTGAAATAAATAAATGTATGGTTGAAATAGAGAAATATAATATATAAAATGTCAAATCTTATTTTTTTTGTATTGAATATTTTTTTCCTTACCTAGTCCCCTGTTTTAAAAGTCATGGCACGCCACTGTGCACCCCAATTGTTTTAAATATTTAATGTAATGGTTATTATGACGCATTAGGTTACCTACCTGTAAAGTCATTATCAGATTTATAGTGATGATGGTCTTACCTTTATAAAAAAATACATATAAAATATATCTCATCGCACTTAAAGTCATTGTACTAAATCGGCTTATCTCGATATCTATTCATGGGATTAAAACCTAATAGGTAAACATAATCTGAGGTGATCGATTGGTTATTGATTGTTGTTACAAGTTTTACTTATACTATTATATATATGCGCAAAACGTAAGATTATGAGCGCTTTGATATCTATAATATTTAATATCTAATCAACATTCAGCCAACATGTTTCCTTAATGTATTCATTAATATCAAATGTGGTTGACTACTGCTTCTAATTATTTACACACACAACAGCTGGTTACTCTTATCCCATTTCTCACAAACCATCAAAACAAATCTTAAAGATCCAAGATGTATCAGATGTAATCAATTGGCGACCGTCGCTGCTAATGATCCGAGAAAAATCCCGAGATTAAATTTGTTTAGACAGCATCCGTGCCAGAAAGAAGCATAATATAGTGTGGATCCCACTTGTTTTCATCGAAAGCACATTACGACTTCTGGCAGGCGGGATTGCGATTTGAATGAGGGTTTGGCTCATTTTCTGTAGCAATCGCAAAGGTTAAATACCTCGGCGGCTGTTAAGATCACAAACGAAACGCAAATAACTGAACGCGTGGGACATGCTCTATTCGTTCGTTTTGCATACTATAGTACCACTATTGCACACACATCACTATGAGATACGTTACCAATTAATGTGTATTGCTGTACTGTAGACAGGCGCTTTGCATTCATCATAGACATAAACAGTCGCGGAACTACAACGCGCATGAACTACAATACGGGGGCGAAGTTAAATTTAAAATGCTGTGCTAGACTATATATTTCACAGTTGGCTATCAAATATCGATCCTTATTATATACTTATTTTAGTGATTTATTTAGCTAGTATAGGCACACTCAGTGGCGTAGCTATGGTGGGGGTAATGTGTGCGAATGTTGATTGTACGAAAGTCGAGGGAAGTAAAAAAATTGAAATTGTGTGTATTTTAAAATATTTATTTATCAAGTAAATATAAGATGCTTAAGAGGCGTTTAAGAGACACGTTGGGGTTTGCGGGTGTTTCCTTTGAAAAGCTATCAAGAGTTAACTGTTTTCTAATATTCTTTTTCTTTTCTTCATATAGTATTTTATAACATGCTATGTTTTTATTGATCGCCCCACGCACTTGAGATATACGTTCTCCATTGGGATCACAATCTTTGTCAAGGTGCGTGAAGGCTTCATTCATATTTTTCATTGTTAAAGAGCTTTCCAAAATAAGCCTGTCTCATCTACATTAAATATTTGGCTAGAGGAATATTCTACATCTTCAATAATTTTGGATAATTAGGAAATAAATTCTTTTGCAGCATCTTTTTTCGCATCAGTCGATTCTCCAGTAAATTTAATATTATGAAAAGAATACCTCATTTTAAAATTGTAAAACCATCCGTTACTTGCTTGAAAAACCGTGCTAAAATATTTTTTTAATCTATCCTTCCAATCTTTGTGCAAACTAAGAGCTTTTGCTTGAATAATTGAAATACTCAGAGGGACATCTTTTTGATGTTGGTCAGAACGTCTAATAATTTCCATCTTTATCTCGAATCGTGTGAAGTTTATGAGTCCTTGATTTCTTTTTGTTCCTATCAACACTGAAGTTTTTCCGTTTCTCATGTTTATAATTAAAAAAAAAATTAAATTTAAAAAAAATGTTTTTTTTTAAATGTGCGAAATAGCGAATTGTGCGAAAGTCGAACGTTCGAAAGTCTAGGGCCGCCTGTACTATCTATTTTAAAAGCATTATTTTACTGAAGTGTTTACTATTTTTTAAGTCTGTTTTAGTATTGATCAAACATTACAATGAACGTTTCTTTGGGGCTATTTATAGCACGACAAACAATGCGAGCGCTTGGAATAGCTTTAATGTTGGATGCTGTATGTTCGCCTGCGACCCTTAAGGCCAGGGGTCAACTGACCAGCTGCCTTTTCTGGTCTAAGTCTCAAAGCTCGTTGACCAATCGAGGTTGGCCATTTGCCACTGCTGATCTGATCCCCTCGAGCTATTTGTATCTAGCTCCTGGCCAGAATGAATGAATTCTTGCGATTTACTCAACATCTCGATACACTATGACTGGCGAGTTCATTTCGAGCCAAGTTTTTTCTCGGTTTTGAACTTGCATAAGAGGACGCAATAATAATGAAGACGGAATTTTGTTTACTCTAGACGCCATCCTTGGAAGACGTCAAGGCTGGGTATAAATATGTGCAGTTGGTCACCGCGGGCACGATGCTCTTTGCAGATGCTCACCGAGGTCAAAAACTGGTTTAAAACACAGGAAATGCTCGCAGGATGCTTCCTACGCGACTAGGTAACATAGACAAAATGACATTCTAGAGTTATGTGCTATCTTAATTATTAATAATCAATTGATATTTAAGATCTTTGTGATGATACAATTGATTTTTTTTGTGTTTTTTTCCACAAAATTTTGCACTGTTTCCCATATTTCACAGATATCCTTAATTTCATTTAAATTAAAGAATTTCTCAGCCCCTTTCTATAACATTAACTTTTCGGTGGTCAGCTCCTAGACCAAGACTAGTATAGAATATATAGTAAGGCTTACTTAGTGATTTTGCCTTTATCGCATCTATGTAGCAAAACGTATTATTTTCAATGTCCTCTTTATCTGAGAAAAAAGTCACAGGGGGGCAATTCTGATAAATATGGTAGCTGCGTTATTACATCGGTGTCATCGGTTTCATCAAGTAATTCACAAAGTTTATAAACACGTATAAAATTACGTATAAAAAATTAGATACATAGCGCATATATACCAGACAAAGTCTAAAAAATAATAACAGATGCCTCAATGGCTGCAGATATTGACAGATATTATATAATAATTTAATGAACTAAAAGATTTATTATTTATATCAAATTTTCATTACAACTATTGGACAGGTTAGGTGCGAGCAAGCGTTGGTGAATACGCATATACGCATATAATACAGTGAATACGCCATGAATAACTTTCTGCAACAAATCATGAACCAACGCTTGCACCTAACCAGTCCAAAATACTTGTTAATAAAATTTATACGTTGTCATATTTATAGTTCTAGACTTTTTTGGCTTTCAAAAGGAAGATGAATATCGCTATTGATTAATTTAATTTTATATAATGAAATGACATTCGGTTTAGTTACGAAAAACACCACTCGAGTGCACATTAATGCACGAAATAAGCAAAACAATTCCTGTCGAATTCACGCATTCGGCAGATAATTTGCCTAATTCATGAATAAAGCAACGGACTTGCACTTTTCACGAATCAACGATTTCTCCCTCCCCATCTCTCTCTTTCTTTCCCCCCCCCTCTTTCTCACCTCCCCTGCCCTTCTCTCTCACCCCCACCTCCTTCCCCTTCTCTCCCTCACCTTCTACCCCCCCCCGCTCTCTCTTATTAATATAATAAACTCTCAGATCTATAGGCTCTAAAATAATATTAGTTTGCCAAGAAAGTAATTGTGATTTATGACTCATAATCGGTTTTATTTTTGATTGGTCTAACTTGCATTTATTAAAATTACATCTGTATATAATGATGTGTAACTAATGAAGGTAACATATTCGATTGACTTATTGATAAAGATACAGATCAGTGTCACTCTCCATAAATTCTTGCTCCTACACCATAAGTCTATCTCACTTGAATTTATTACACTTAGAGTTTCATAGATTCTAACTTCTAACCAAAGAACTAATGATCTGTCACCGTCATCTAGCGAGATTTCAATTAAGTCGAGTGGGAAAGTTCGACGTACATTCGAGTGCTTCCAGCCGTGACTCGAGTGTCCACTGCATCAATCTGTAAAATAAAATAAAGTTTCCAACTGATAATTGTCAACAATATTCAGAATGATACGAGTTAAACTCTATCTAAATTACCATTAAGGGCAAATTTATTAGTTTTCAATTCTTTCGAATTTATTTAATTTTAACAATAGATGATCTTCCATTAATTTAATAAAATTTAAATTAAATTTTCTTAGATTTCTGACAAACCTAGTATACTTTTTTTTTTGGGTGTTTCACATTGTGAAATATCAAGAAAAATATATATTCATTAATAATTATAAATATTATGAAGAATAACAGTTAACAAGGAAAAAAGGCCGTCCCTCAATTATAATTTCTACTACTGTAGCCCTCCTTTTTAATGTTCAATAAATTATATGGATAAAAAGAGTAATTTTTGTTTATATTTTATTTTTAATAAAAAAATTAAAATGTACGCCTGTATCAGAATTATTCAGTTTAACGTTAAAGTTTGTCACGTACGGTCGCTATTTTCCTGTGAAAATTTATCTTATTTAAGCCTAACATAGTGATTATGTTTGTGCTGTCTTAAGCTTATTTAAGGCATAAATTTAATTATTTAAAGAGTGTTAAAAGCTATAAAGTTGTTACGCGAGCTTATTCATGAAACATGAGTATGTTACGTGCTTTAATGTAATAATAAGCGAAGTGATGATGAGTAAATAGTATGCAACATCATAGTGAGTCAAATTTAAATGTTATATTTGTTTCAATATTTTATAATATATTTTTTAATAAATTTGGAATTATAAATTAAAGCCTGTTTTTATTGAGTGAGTATTTTTTTGTTACTTAATTAAACGGTATTTTATAAAAGCTTTTTTTTAATTGTCAGTCAATTATTAAATTAAATGATCAGTATTTTCTACATAGTCTGATTTATTAATATTAAATCATATATGTTTTATAATATATTTTAAAAGAGTATTATAGATAAAATAATAAAGAAAATTTAACAGTTCACTCCATATTATTTAGATGTATTTGTTGTAATATATAAAAATTAAAATACATAATTTTAGTTAGTGAACATTTACATAATTTTATAAAATTAGACATGAAGCATTCACTATGTCCGCTTGATATTTTAACCAATTACAATAACAATGAAATATTTTTTAGTTGTGGTTTTCCGATAACATTTTCATTTGATTAATTCCGTCGTTGAAGAACCTTTCGTTTCGAGTGACAAATTTAAACTCTTATCTGCGGTCTGAGAGTCCATTTAAAGGAGTGTTTATTTTAATTTTATTTTTGTTAGTCATAAACCTGAGTGTAGTGTGTTGAATATTAAAATGTTACAGTATTATTTGTGCGATGAATGATTTAATTCATATCCAGGTGGGAATAACGTCATGTGTTATATGTGTGTGATTTATTAATTTATTGTATTAATCAAAATCTATTCTACATGTGAGAAAATTCACATCGTAAATAATATTGCAAACCATTGATTGAATCATATTAAATAATAATAACGATGATTAAATTTGTAGTGAGAATTATTGAACTGATAAGCGTCAATTATATGATTTTTTGTTCTTTAACTTTTATTATGCTATTAAAGGAAACATGACTAAATTTGGTAATGTTAAAAATCTTGAAATTCTCAACTTGCAGAGAATACGATGCTGTCCGAATTCATGAAACTCGTTTTCCAATTCAGGATTTGGTACATAGCTGGTTATTTACAGTATCGTGATAGAACCGTGATTGTCAACCTTTAAAATGTGTGTGCATCTTTTTTCAAGTTGGCTTATAGTTTATAATATTTACAAAATAAGAAATCTTTGAAGAAAGTTAAATGAGTTTACGCTTTAAAAAAATATTTTATGGAAAATTATGAATCAAATGCCTAGGCATTAGAAAATCTGATTATCGGTACTTTTTGTGAATTTTAGTATAAAATTAATTTATGTTTTTATAGTGATTTTAGGTATGAAGTTTAGCTTCATTCCATTTGGTTCTCACATATTTTTTTTGTATGTAAATTTCGATAGCAGTATTACCAATTCTTAATAAATAGAAATATGGGTATAAAAACTATTTTTTGTTGTAAATCTTGGTCCCAATTGTTTAAACTAAATTGCAAAATTCGTAACTTTAGTTAGTTTACATCACAATGCAAAAAGTTTATGTAAAAAATAAAGACTTCAATAAAAAAAAAAAAAAAACTTTGCCAAACTAGTGATGGGGGTGCTTATTTTTTTTATAGAATACAAGTTAATAATTTATTAATTAAATTATGTTAGGGTTCCTAGTTCTTTTTCATTTTTATCGTGTGCGTGGGATTGAAGATTAGTGATTATTAAATAAATATAATTCCGATCCAACATTATAGATAAGGTTTTCCTATACTTTCCTAAGCTCGCGGAAGAATGTCGTGATAAATAATATAAAAAATATAAAAAATAGCAAGATAGTCCATTATTTGTGCTTCTAATCCGCCTAAATATTTGATCGGCAGGTGCGCTTGTATAACGCAGGCGTGACAAAATAAAAATAGCTATTAAAAGTGCTTTATAATACTAATTGTAACAAATTTAGTCCAAATCATTCACGGCTGTTAAATGTCCAGTGTTTGTACAGTTGTAAATTTTATTACAAATTGATATTCGACAAAATTTTGTTTTACTTATAGCGAGGAAGATACGTTTTTTTGAAATAAATTTATAGAAATTGAACGCGTTAGAAATATTTAGTAAATTTCGATCCCTTTGG
Source organism: Plectrocnemia conspersa (assembly GCF_051122295.1). Lineage (NCBI taxonomy): Eukaryota > Metazoa > Arthropoda > Insecta > Trichoptera > Polycentropodidae > Plectrocnemia > Plectrocnemia conspersa. The sequence goes on from NW_028277165.1 coordinate 8,116,772, forward strand.
TTATCAGTTAATGGAGTTTTATTATAGCATCTAATACAATTTTTTGTTATAATCATAAATTTCAGTTTTGATTATTAGATTGCTTCAAATTCAGTTTTATTTTTACGTGTTCTTAAAATGAGAAAATTCCTGAGAGATTATTTTTAAGGTTTAGTAACCCTAAGACGCAGTATGCAACTCGTGAGAATTTTATTAGAATTTAATACATATATTGCGGCTACTATGATTGGCGACTATCGTTTTCTCCGAGCGGTGGTGGAAAAGCTGGCGCAGGGATGTTGTTGTTGTGTTCTTAAAATAAGAAAATTCCCGAGAGACGATTTTTAAGGTTTAGTAACCCTAAGACGCAGGATGCAACCCGTGAGAATTTTATTAGAATTTAATACATATATTCGGTTACTATGATTGGCGACCATCGTTTTCTCCGAGCGGTGGTGGAAAAGCTGGCGCAGGGATGTTGTCGGTAAAAGGTCCTCCGAGGTCTTATATGTGGCGTGGTAGCAACGATATTTTGGAGGTTGATACCTCTCTGATGCGGTGCTTGTATAGTAGAGTTCCTCTTAGGGTGTGAGCGCCCATGACAGTATGTTGTCCGTAAGCGGATTTCTCCAGCCAATTACTGCACTCTTAAGCAATCATCCAGCCAATTACTGCACTCTTAGAGTCAACGAAAATGGTATACGCCTTTAGAAAGTGACATTTGGTTGATTGATATCTCCAAAGTCAAAAAATTGTATAAGGAATGTTGTGGCCTTACAGTGTTATTGTTTCCCGTGACCGTTTCATAACAAATAAATATTCAATCAATTCACAGAAGAATCTCTGCGTGTTATTTATGAGAGAACCCTTTAGTTATGACGTCATGTCAAAAGTGCGGCTGAGCTGTTAGGCCTATATATATATAGATGGTTTTGATAATATCCTACAGATCAGCTGCTTAAGCATTTCAACAACTTCTTACAAGATAAATACTGCTGTCGAATGTCAGAACTTTTCAAAAATATTTATTTCGATTAATAAAGTAAATAATGTCACTTTGAAGACCCCTGGCTTCGCAGGAATCAATTCAAGAAGCACATAAATCGAACCGTCCGAGGTATATGATCTCGGGACGAAACAAGAAGACAAAGGCTTGTGAATGACGAGCGCCCCTCGGGCCAGGAAAGGCAACGAGGCGAGCGGGCGAAGAATGTGGTCTCAGATAAGATCTTACGCTACGATTCTCTCCCGACTTGACTTCTTGACTGGTTGTAGCGATTTTCACGACCGACAACTTGCACCGGCCTGTGGACGTTTGCTTGTACCATTTCGCTCTCGGCGTGATCTACATCTACAATGTCTATAAATAAGAGTTCTGTCGTTAATTATTATGATCTAAAAAATATATATTGATCCAATAACCCAATTCTGGTAGTTGTGCCAAAAATGACTTTTTTCATTACTATAGTTAATCTCAAGGCTGTCCTTTTTAACGCCTGTTTTAGCAGGTACCATTGAAATAGTATTTTTTATTCTTGGCGTTAAAACCTTTTATTGATCTTTGTTTGGTCAACAATACTCCAAACAAGTTTTTATTGTTATCTTCCATGGTTTATCCTGAAGCCAGTACAGACTTCGTTCAGACATGAATTTAACTACGTATTGTGTTCAACACTTTATAATTGCGGCTTTGCATTTGTCTTATGTATCGATTCACTTTTATATAACCTGAGCATTCTGAGGATTCATGTACATCCCTAGCCTTGCTATTTATTAACTATTGATATATTTTTATTGCAAGAACCCTTTCAATAATTAACACTGTAACCGAGAACATACAGTTAAATATCACTGGCGTAGAAAATACACGTTTACTTTCCGTAGATGTAGGCGTAATCGTTAGTAATTCTCTATAGCGATCTAAATTCGGCGTGCGTGATCCATTTGTTTTCTATTTATTGAATTCTTTCTTTGACCCAAATCTATTTTTTTGACATGGCATTAGAAACAAATTTTCTAATTTAATTGGTAAACTTCATCGTTCAATAAAATTAATTATTTTTTAGAACATCTAGAGAAAATGTCTTGATTATTATTTTAAGCATTTTTAATTATTATATATAATTTATTATATTCATTAAAAATTATTATTTTAGCTGATTAAATTATAGCATTGCTACTTCTAAAATATTTATTAAAATAGCAATATTGCAACAATGAAGGATGCGAATTGTGAATTGAGCTCTTGTGTATTCCAAATCCAATAAATAAGTGGTAGTCGAAGTAATACTTGGGAAGTGAAACTATGTGATTTTGTAGATCTTCCATTGTAACCGTACGTAGGTACATCATGAATACCTACCAAGAAGTATCACCAGACATATCGGTCTGGCAAATTATATGTGTACACTCATCCTTCAATTTACGCGGTAGATACGTTCTTGGAAATATCGAAATTTATAATAAATCATATTGAATAGTATTTACGTGTACTTTTTAACGTTTCTTAATTTAAGTAAACGGGCAAAATATTTATCTGTGTGTGTGCAGTCGAAAAGGCAACTCAGAACGCACTGCATGGACAGTGAGAGAGGTTCCAGATGTACAGTGGTAACGCTCGGTAACGAGCGTTCCCACTGCGACGGCTACAGCCGATGTGGAGTTTTGACTTCTGAGTAGGGATAATTGCTTTTTGCGCTCTCCGATTAGTCAAAATTCTGTTTTATTTGCACATGAATATGATGAAATATCATTTTGTTTTTCTTATGAATTTTGTACAAGCTGATATGAAACGCAGTGGTCACTTATTCACTACATATTTATGGCAAAAATTTTCTGCTAAATACTAAATTTTTTTGCTACTTTAACTCATAGATTTTTTCTTAGTATTACTAGGGAATTTTCCGTGCATTTAACGTACGTACTGACTTGATTTTAATTATTCATCAGTGATATTAGGAACATCTAGGAAAACCTAATCTACAATGAACGATTCAAATCATAATTATATATTAATCACTAATTTCGAACTCTCAGACACTATATACATATTTAGGATTCATATGGGAATCGAAAAAAGTTACTGCAGGTATTAGTCGTCGACTTATACCACTATCGTGGTGGCTTTTGCTGAAAAATGTGTATTTTATTATATCTCGTATTTTTCAGGTCAGAATTTATATTAAATGGTCAAAATATAAGCTACTAGAATAAATAGTAGATGGGCAGAATTTGTATTAAATGTAAGAGTTATTTTGACAGATGGTCAGACTCATTTTTTTCAATTGGTAATAGTGTTATCATATGTGTTGTTATTAATATAACGCTGAGGATGGTACTACAAGTTAATCTGTCATTTACATGTCGGCAGTTCATTTAGGGCTAACTTGCTTAGTTGGGCCCGCTATATTGTCAGTTGTCGACGCAACAAGCCAAGCGTGCTCTCTGCCGCCGCTTTGTCGTTATTCCCGCTTCGTTCGTCGATCTGAATACCTTCGCGACATACATATGCTTAAATAGATTCGTTGAGAGTTATTCATGGAGTGTTCAATGTTCTGACTAACGCTTGCTCGCTCGCACTTGTCCATCAGTCGTGGTGCGAGCGAGATATTTCTAAAATAATAATTTATTGCCCATTATAATATGTTTTTAATTCACATGATCGTCCTATATTTTTATTCTAAACATTTTATATTTATCTGAACTTGAATAATATAATTATGACCATTTATTATTTTAATTCTGATCGTCCTGTATTGTTATTATATTTTGACTTTTTGATATTTATTCTGATCCTATATAATATGATTATGAACAGGCTGATAATAAAATTCTGAATTCTGACCCAAAGTTGATATAAATTCTGACTATTTAATTTGTTGCCTTTTATAGTAAAATATGGTATAAATTATTTATCAAATGTCATTTAACATTTTTAATTATTGTATAAGTGAAATATTAAAAAAAATGCGCTTCGCGGCTAAATAAGCTTTTTAAAGCATATCGATTCTCATTATTGTCTTTGAGTAAAATGTACAAATTCCTCGTTTTCATGCGCATGCGCGCAACATTTTTAATTTTACTCGTTATCAACTTTGTGCTACTGCATTGTCGTGGCGAAAAACGTCACCGGGAAACTCATTCATAATCCGACCGCATCTAATCTAATCATGTTTGTTCATGTATGAATACGGTTTTGGTTCGATTGCGGATTAGAATATCTTATCGCTTCGGTGCTTTTATTTAATATTTAAATTTATTACGTGTTTGTGAATTTAGAAGTAGTGTAGTAAAGAAAAAGGTTGGAAATGTATTATGCATCCGTAGCAAACAAGAGCAAGGAATCGTATGATAAATTATTTGTGACCTGAAAGATGCAAGATAAATTATAGATTTAAACATAAACAAGATCAATAAATAGCACGGATTGCTGAAATTCAAATTACACATGTTGTTGTTTGTGGAAAGGGGTATAGTTTTTTTCCGCTGCGTTTGGCACCATTGCATAATGTTCGCGTCCCGCTGAGAAGAATAGTCGCGGCGTCGCTCAATGGCCGCCAATCGTCGTAATTTGGCCAAATTGGAGCCGAGGCATAGATATGCGGTAATACTCGTCGTGTGCTCGAAACGTAACAGGCGCCGTGAACCGCGAGGAGTAAAAAACTTTTCCGTCAGCGTACACACCTGATGTCTGTAGTAACCCGTGAAGGCCGCCGCGCTCCAAAGGCGTCTCGTGACGGCGGTAACGTAAATGATTTATTTATTAATTTGATTTGTGTTTATTATTTACCGGTCAAAGAGTATACGTATTATTTCTAGAGCATATCAATGGCGTAGGTTGTGCTATTGTAGTTGAACACCTTAAGTGATCAGGATGGACTCGAGTTAAACTCCGAGCTGGTCCCTCTCTGATTTCGTTACTCTTATATGTAAACTTAATGGTTGTCCTCTGTCGGCGATGTTACTGTTATTTAGAAATTCAAATAAAGTGTTTATTAATCACAACTGAGTAAGCGTTATTTATAGCTCCTCTCTGATTGAATAATTTCTCTACTGACAATAATACGTTAGAACCCGAAATTCTTTTAGATATTGCTTGACCTTCTTGCTTTCATTCTGTGAATATGATGCACTCTTATTTCACACACAGATATATACCTGATTCTTGCGGTCAATGTCATTTTTTTTTCAAAAATCAAGAATTTATTGCCAATGTGTTTAGAAGCATTTATGGTGTGTGCGGAGATGACAATTTTTTATTGGTAGAGGTCTAAGATTAATCAAAACCTCTATTGCTATTATAATAGCAGAAATACTTGATTAACACATTTTTTATTATTGTAAATCTTCCGTTGTAACACGACAGGCGTTGGCCCAATAAGTTACAACGGGATAAACACAATCACCACATATAAGTAAATAGTGAGACAACAAACTGAAATTAGTCATTACGGTATTCATCTGTGGATTAGTAAAATCTATTATAATTATATAGTATTTACTAATTTCGATCCTCAGACACGATAGAACACAAGGGTCCATATGGGATTTGAGCTTAAGTCTATAGTGATTTTCTTATACCACTAGTATATCGTGCTGTTTTAATTTGATGGTATGTAAAATATATAATTTATTTATTATTTTTAACTATTTAAGGCATATATATTTATATATTTATATTTATATTTATATATATATATATATATATATATATATATATATATATATATATATATATATATATATATATATATATATATATATATGTGGTTGAATGCGTTTTCGCGGAGAAATATTTGGTTAATATTTCTAGGAGTCGGATTACTCCGCGTACTTTTTTGATTCCGTGTGGAATCATGGTCCCTACGTTTCGGCCAGATTCGCCCAGCCATCCTCAGGGGAAAAATTGAGAATATGAACATCCGGTGTGGGCAAAGCCCAGCATGTGGTTGTTCAGATCCGCGTACTTTTTTGATTCCACACGGAATCAAAAAAGTACGCGGAGTAATCCGACTCCTAGAAATATTAACCATATATATATATATATATATATATATATATATATATATATATATATATATATATATATATATATATATATATATATATATATATATATATATATATATATATATATATATATATATATATATATATATATATATTTCTAAATAATCATGCAGGATTTCGTTCAACCCTTTGAACGCAGATAACATTTATAGAAGTCATCAAAAATCACAAATGAACAAACACAATCATCTAGTGAAACGTCGAAAAGGAAGACGATTTAGAGTATTTTTAAAGAAGTAAAGAATTGGGAAATAACTTTAGCTATTCACAAAGATTAAACAAAAAAACATAATTTAGAATTTTGAGGGAAATATAAAAATATATATCATAATTTATACAAAATTTAATGGTGGTTTTAGGAGCTCTAGTTTTTTTCTATGTTTATTATACTCGATAGTCAAACACTGATGAATAGAATAATAATATAGTAACAGTTATATATACATCAGAAATTTTAATGTGTGGCAAAAGCATGTGTGTAGTGTCTAATATGTGTGTTAATCTAAAAGTGCAAATTATAACAAAAAATTATATGAAAAAGAAATGAAAACTACTTCAAAATACATTAAAACAATTTATATTTACTATAATTTTGTGCTCCAAATTAAAATTTACATTTAATAAATTATAAATCTAAAAGTATGATGAAATATTTTAAAGATGAGTTGAGAAATAAATAACAGTCACGTTAAATTATTGAATAGTAGATATTTATAAATAAAATATGTATTTTCAATCCCACTCAGTTGTTAGATTAGTATACATGTTGTTTCTTGGAAATAGCGTGTTCATTAACCCCATTGTTCGCCAACCGACATATAGAGTGGCCGAAAATATCTTTTAGACTGTTGTAATGTTCTAGATCAGGCATGGCGAACCTAGGGCACGCGTGCCCGAGGTGGCACGTTTGAGAATTTTGATTGCACGCGAACGATTTCCAAGTTCAAAAATATTTTTTAATTTGAAATTTAAAAAATTAAAACCTTGATTAAATAACCTGTGAATTATTAATTTATTTAATTTTATTAATTATCAAATGTTTTCTAAGGTAAACGACAATCGTTTTAAAAAATAATTAATTATTTATTTTTTCTATCTTGGTAATTCTTTTACTCCTTGGGCACGCCACACAATCGAGGAATATTTAAGGATTTTTGGCACGCGACCCCAAAAAGGTTCGCCATGCCTGTTCTAGATCATAATATTGTTACAAATACATTTGTTTCAAGCCTTATTATATATACATATAACTTTTTGTATTTGTTTATTTCAATTGAATAAAGAGTATCTAAACCAATGCGACACGATAGTAAAAAAAACAATACATTGTATTAAAACAGTATTCTAAAATATATAAAAAATAAAACTGAATTTATAATTATAAACCAGGTAGATGTTCTAAATTTACATAGCTAATTTTTATTTCTTACTATTTGTACAGACATACAGACATAATTATTGAATACAAATACACTTTTTTTGTTAGATCTGCGAACAAAAAGGGGAGATTCTTATAATTTGAAATCTGTTACATAAAAATACTTTGAGAAACATTGCACTACACAGTTCAAAGCAAACATAGTCAATTTCACGAATAGCTTTGTCAGTAGAGAGTTTCTATTTTATTTTTTACACATTTTTCTTGAATCTCATTGTTATTTGAGCTTTATATTTATATTATTATTACCAGTGGCGGAACCGTTTCTTGTTTTTTAAGATATTTTTTTAATATAAATAAAATTAATATTGTAGATAAATTCTAATCATTTAACAATAAATGTCAGTTTTCCGGGTAGCGTATTTTTTTAATCCAGGGAAGTCATTGTAACTTTTTCTAGGAGGGCGGGGCAAATGTTAGCCAGTCGGTGATCGTTTAGAAATATTTCGATTTCATGAAGAATCATAGTATATTTCATTAAATTCAAGGGGGCGACCCTGTTTAGAATCTACATCAAAGCAGTATAATCGTGCCATTGCTGTCGCAGTATATATGCTTGCTTATCTAGCATTCATATTTCGATTTTTTATAATATTATTACGATTTAAAATAAGTGAGAATTGAATTGAATCCGTTCTCAGAAGTAAAAAATCCACGATAATTGTTTTTTGCGCCTTCCTATTGACCAAAATTCGATTTGATTACATTTTGACTAATTTTTTAAATATTCGAACATCGGTAATCTTCACTCATATTTTTAAAACACAGTGTAAATTCCAAGTGCAGACAAACTATGTACTTATTCTTCCGCCTATTACCCCTTGAGAGATGAGTTTGCTTAGTTTACATTTTGGACTTGACCTAATGAATGTTAGGTCAAGTCCAAAATGTAGAATAATTAGTTTTAGAACTTTCATTAGGTTAGGTTTGGGTTTGAACAGAAAATGAATGTTTCGTATCTGTCAAATAGAGTTACATAGACATTTTAGAGCAGCATATAATTTCACTAGCGTCTATCAGTTAAATTATATTTTCGCTAGTAAATAGAAATATATATCTACCGATGAAAATATATTTGGACTTCACTAGTGAAAATATAATATACACATTCATTATAACATTTGTACATCGTGTATTTTTACTAGCATATACCAGATAAATTATATTTTCACTGGTAAAAATATATATATCTACCGTCTGAAAGTGTAGTGCGGTATGATTTCATTGAAATTACATATTTAAAAAAATATTTTCGGGCTAGATTCGAAACTGTTTTATTTTTAAGGAATAACCCGAGAATTTATGGCTTAGAATCAGGGACGTCATTTCAGCATTTTAAAGAAGGAAGGGGGGGGGCAAAAGTTTTTCATAAATATTTTAATTTCATTAATATCCATAGTATTATATGTATTTCATTAAATGGCATGCATTTTCTTAGCAAAATCAAGGGAGGGCAATTGCCGCCATCTTCCCGCAAATGAATTTAATATATCATTTTATATAAAAAAAACTATAGAAATATCAATAAAGATATAATTGTATATTTTATTGCAATACGTTATTTATAAATTCCCATTTTAAAAAATTAAATTGATCGCGCATTGAAATTTTTTTGTAAAATCTTACACCTTGATCGGTAATCGTAATATGACATAAGGTGTCGTGGATCGTGAAATATGAAGAGTCGCTCGAGTCGTGATACGAAGCAAGTGACTACCCACGCGACCTTCGCATGGACCGCCACTGGTCAAAGCTTGTCTCGTTCCCCCACCCGCTCGCGTGGGCCGCAGCCTCAGCTCCAACGCAGTGTCAGTGCGGTATTCGCGCCGCTAGGTCGTATTCTAACCTCAAATAATATCTACGAGTTACGTTCCGATGTCATCGCATGTTGTCCTGATACGTAGCGCCGACGCTCACGCATACCGCGCGATAAAGAAACATTCTTTCGTCTGGTGATGTGACAGATGCGCGCCGGTCTGTTTATTTTACGCGCCGACGTTTTGCACGTAAGTCGAAAAATCAAAATACTATCAATACTACGAGTGTGTCTCGTTTTACTACGCCCGCTTGCGCTTTTCAAACTTTTTTTCGACGCCGTTCGGAAAAAACTTTTTTACATTCCAATATACTTGTTATTTACAAGAGAGTGAGAAGCCAAAACAATTTTCTAATTATGGATCATATTGTGTTTTGATTGATTTTAACAACCATAATAAACAATTTAAAAAACACGAACACAAACAATTTAAAGATATTTACCGCGATTTATATGAGAATTTGCATTTTTTAATGTTAGGCGCGTTTTTTTTATTTATTTTATTATTTATACATAGATATTATGAAAATTATATAAATACGTTTATTTATTAAATTATTAAATTTGAAACTCTATACAAGAAACAAGTTAATCGAAAAAATAAATGTTTAAAATCACTCTATATAGATACAATATTATTAATTACTGAAACCATTTTCTTGTTTTGTGGATCTAGGATCTATATTATTTGAGGATATTTAATTCTGATTATTCACCCTTTGGATTCATATTAAAGATGGGCATTGATACATTTTGAACCGTTCTGTATTTATAACTGTTATGTATATGTTATAATTTACAGTGAATATGTATTACAAGTAAAGTTATATTTTCACTGGCATTTCAGTGAAATCATATCCGAATATATTTCTACTAGCTAAATATTGTTTTACCGATAGGCGTTAGTGAAATTATATGTTTCTCTAAAATGTCTATGAAATTCAGTTTTAAGTGTTGCAAAACGTCCATAAACATTATCAACAATTTTAGGTTAAACAGCTTAGCGTAGATTTTTTAAATATTGTAACCTCATAATTATGTAAATCTGTCATATGGAAATTTGCATTTGTAAAAAAATACAGTTTCACCGATACTGAGCAGCGAAATTATATTTATACATACTATAAAAATTTAGCTTCACTGCTAATATACGTTCAACAAACCAGATTTTATTATGACATCTGAGAATGAAACTAGACATTTCTTTATTTATGATTCGAATTACTCGAAATATTACCGCAAAGATCGAATCATATCCCACTACTATTTATTATGTTTATAAATTATAGAAACACTCGGATATTTTTATTAAATGCTGATTATTTAAGGTTATTCAATACTGATTTTTGATATTTACAAGAGGATTTGGATTCATTATAGAAATGGGCCTTGTTAATTCTGTAATATACAGTGAAGTTATATTTTTACTGGCGTTATCCAAATACATTTTCACCAATAAACATATATTTCTACTAGCGAAAATATGATACTAGTTTTAAAACTTTTATTAGGACAAAGTATGTTTAGGTTAGGTTTGTGTTAGGTCATCAAGAGGACGTTTAACCACTTTTTAGTGAAGTTATGTTTTCAATAGTTTTATAGGCCAGTTAGAATGTATTAAACTTTCATTTAAAATGAGGATAATTTAAATGAGCAATATATAAAATAAATGTTCCATAAAATTAATTGTTTCTGTTGGATAGATTAAATGCGAGCGAGCATTAACATCTTATGAAATATTATAATTCTCTGCAACGCATCTTTTTACGAAGGTTTAATGCACAAATAATTCGTTTTTTGGAACAAAGAATTTATTTAAATGCACATGTATTTATATTTAAATGCCATTTATAATTTCACTGATCAATATCGATGAAACTGTTTTTATTCACATACAAATAATTCGAATTTGAAATATTATGTTGGACAATTTCTGTGTATCTTTGCTCATGTAGAAACACGTGTACCAGATTATACATTAAATTTCGGTCATCTGCGGTTCAGAATCAAAAAAGTCAGTTTAAGTATGTTCTATGCTTTTGCTATGAAATTTTCAGTGACATTTTATGATCTCTATTTATTAATTATACAAAGAAATAGTTGTTTTCATACCAGAAAAAATACATCGTCCAGCAAGTACTCTGTTCCTAATCGGTTAGAACGAGAGTTTGTTAGATTTTTTATTCAATATGCATATTTTTTGCATTGTTCGCTCACAAAATTTTAAACGAAATATTTGATATCAAAATATTTTTTAAATATACTTGAAAAGTAAATTCCGTTGCAATTAAAGTACCAGGGCGACGCCATGACCCTCCCTAACCCTACTACACCACTGGGTATAAGATATTATTAAAATATAAGCCGCGTAGTGTGTAACTCGTATGTTTTAGCTTAATTCAAAAGACTTCTACACGCGTTAATTATACATTTATTAAACGCTATGACACACTTTGTATTTGTTATAACACAGTGTCTTTCGATTTCTTAAAAGATGGAATTATGTATTATATAATCATTATTTCTATTTTTCAATTTAATTAGTTTTATATTATAAAAAACGTGTTTTTTCGAGTGTTCTAGAAAACACATTTTAATTTTTTTTGAATGTTTATTATTTAACTGAAAAAAGAGATGAATATAATATCGGTTTTTTTGAATTAATTTTGTAAAATATTTCAGGCGTGAATATGGTTAATGAATGCAGTGTTGAGTTACATGTATGTATTTCAAATTAGTGTTGTTAATGTATATGCATATACAGGACAGAACTCTTCGAACTGCTGTTAAACGCGAAAGATGATTTTAATATAATAAGGAAAAAAAATTGTTATTATAGTACTTTTTATCATTAATTTATTTATCGGTTTATCTTCTTATCAAGTTAATCTTGTTGTATTAAATTTTAATTCATCTATTTTATTATCTTATTTTCGCTACTCGCGATTGTTTTGCAGTGGAGTGTATTTTGTACAAAGTTCTGTAACTTTATTAGCACTTTGGACTCAAACGAAAGTTGTTATGTTATACTATCAGCACAAATGAAATTCCCAATTGACATTCACACTACATAATAGTAGTTACAAAGGCATATGTAGAAAAAATAAATAGATATCGAAATTTCATCACGCGTGAGCGGAATTCGTTAACCCACACCGTTCAACGGCCACTTTTCACAGATTTCTAATACAAAACCCGAGCCGGCTCAATCAAGTGTGGCCGAGTGTGTTTACCGACCGAAAAATTACCGGCTCGATTACCTGTTTGTTACACTACTATAATAGTGGCAGTTGCGTAACGACTCCGCTTTGTAACCATCGTTGCGATCGTGTGTTACTATTTTGTAATGAATGGAGATTCTCGCGTTGGCGGGTGTTTCTACTACACATACTATGTGTAGTGAGTGGTTTCTTGGCCCGGGAGCTGAGTGACGTCCGATATTTGGTTCGCGGAAGTCTAAAAATATTAACGAGACCCACCTGGACGTCGTCGGTCGGAAATACCGGCGGATCTAGAATGAATGTAGGAGAGTGTGTAACATTCCGGTATGTTTGCCAGTTGGTGGTGTTATCGTAATTTATTTTGAAACAACATATTATATGTTACTAAATATGTTTAACTAATAATAAACTGCAAAGTTTAAGGCATCGTTCTCATTATCAGGCAACCGACGTTTCCGTCACGTAGCGCATGCTAATCAATTATTCATCCCATTTTCAACTATGTGAATAATTTATTAAATATTCATTTATACTATCTCGAATGAAATTTGAAAAAAATCGCAACACAGGTCGTTTTTTTTCTCAATATATCCGAGTGACTAGTGCCGCTCCAAAATATTTGCTCCTTTTTGCGTCTTTATTTTGTTTCAAAATACGGAACAAGAGGCGCATATTCTCAATAAAAAGTGCTTTTACGCCATTGAAAAAGTTTTGTGAATAGAATGTTTATCGGCGGTATCTCCGATGACCGAAATTTGCAGAATTCGTTCGTTGAACGATACAAAATGTTTGAAAGGCACACCCTTTATTATCGTTTAACCTCAAAAACAGGTGTGAGTTGCAAGTTTGTGTTATGTTTTTTTATTTGCTGTTTCAGGATGCAAATATTTTATTTTAATCAATACAATCATTCGATTTAATTTATATGTTAATTCTCACAAAACAAACGTCGATCCATATGTATATCAAATTCGTTCCAAACATATTATATATACAATAAATTCGATAAAATTATGTATTTAAAATGCTCTATCAATTTCGCTGAATTAATTCAATCGCAACCCTTCTATTGACCAAAATTCGGTTTGAATATATTTTGAACAATACTCCCATAGCAAATGTCCGTAAGGATAGCTATAATATTTTTAAAACATAGTGTAATATTGCAGTGCAGACTAACTATGATGCGACATATGTCTACTTCTTCTGCTAATTTTCCCTTGAGAGATGAGTTGACTTTGTTCCTGAACTTAACCAATTATAGGTTAAGTTTGGGTGTTTTGAAACTGGCAAAATCATGATCACAGAAGGGTTAATGAGCATAGATAATCTCAATGGCTATCTGGTTTCGTGTATTACCGGCGGCTGTCACAAAATCTATTCCACTAAGCATTACTTACAATTTATAAAACTGAAAAAAAAACAGTAAAAAGAAAAGTCTACTGCTATGTGATTTTTGTATAGATAAATGGTAAAAGTTTTTGCAGCTTGGATTGGATGTTTTAATGCATTCACTACACGACTATTATTTGTTTAGAGCACTGTAGAAGTTTTAATGATATTTTTGTGGTTAAAGTCTCAGTGTTGTGATGAGTTTTGCAGTAGGTTAGACTCCATAAGAGCTTTTTAATAAGTTTAATTTACACTATATAGACTATTCTAAGATATATACAAAAAAAGAGTCGTAGATCAGCAGTTGTAAAAATCTAGTGACTCTGATCTCTTGTTCTGATGCATCTTAAGAGTCTGTGAGTTGTCTGTCAGTCTAACAGATTGTCGAGTGATTTGTGATGTGACTTAATGTAACATCCTATATACAAATGCTCAGAGAAAGCTTAGACGAATGTTAGAAAGTTAAAGTATGAGCAATCATGTGGTTGCTTAACTCCGCCTTTAAACATTCCTTAGTGAAAACGTAACTCGATCGTCTGATAAGTATAAAGAATATGTATAAAAATACTTATTCATAGTTTTTTTTATTATTTTTATAAATTTATGGCTTTCGTAGCTTTCTAGATTGACAGTTTTTGAATCCCCACAGTGTAAATATATCAGATTTAAACTCCTGTTAAAACCACTTGTATCAAAATATTCACTGTATGAATGTTTATTATAATCCAATCAGTGGCGTAGCTATGGTGGGGCGGGCCGCCCCGGGCGGCACTTGCTTGAGGGCGGTATATTCGCGATGGAATCGTCTAGTGTGGTTCTTAACCCTGAATAAACTTAAATTTATGTAAATCTACGAATAGCAAGAGCTTAACAATAAGCAATTTATTATTCTAAGAAATGCTGATTTTATGACCCTGTAAAAAAATGTATGGGGGGCAGCAATTTTAAGGATTGCCCCGGGCGGCATATACCCTAGCTACGCCACTGAGCCCAATAGATTTAAAATTACAAATCATAGCTTTTTAAATTAAAAAAATATTTTTTAAAGTTAAATTTGTTATATGTGTCTTCCTTTTTATTGTTTTCGTTCGATATACTTTATATAATTAAGCTATATAATTAATCAATTAGTTGCTTTTTCAGTATAATAGCTAAATGTAAAATGAATTTATTCTATTAAAGGAGCGAGTTATTATAAAGGTGAAATAAGTTATATATAAATATTAACTTTTGTATAAATTTGTATATACTAAATAAAGCGATGTTATTTTTTTGTACTAATAGAATTTTAAGATTAACTTGTACAATAGTATTATTTTTGTTACCTTAAATGACTTATTTAAAGCATCAAAAATATTTGTTTAAGGAAAAATTTCCATTTAATTTTTTGATAAAAGAAAATTAACACAATGTATTGTATAAACACCCTCACAATTAACAGAATCTAACACAGAAAATAATACGTTGCTTTTATTTATAGAATTGTAATCTGTCACAACATGTTTTTGTTATTGTTTTTCTTCTACTTTTAAAGGTTTTAAAATAATAAAATATGTTTGGTGAAATATAAAGTAGCAAATCCATCATACCTATATATTTTTTTAATTTGCTACTAATTTAATATTTGCATTTATATGTTTCTCCACTGAAATTTTAGCTTCTTTGCAGCATACCTATTTTGCCATAGCAATTTTGGTACTTGTATATATGATGGTAATAGATTTACCATATTGGTAATTTTTATTTTTTAGATTAAATTAAGACCATCGTGGTCTAACAGGTTACCCCAATGCGCCACGATGGTCGAAAACAAATTTTAAATTTATAAAACAAAAAAAAAACGTATATATACATAAATAGAACAATACTTAAAAAAAATAAACATAACAAAAAATTATAAAATATCAAAATTAAATGAAACAAACTGGATCAGCTCCTTGTAGCTAACATTAAACAGGTCAATATGTAATGCAAGCGTATTAAGGAGCCGTATGGCCACAGCTATAGGCGAGTCGGCAAGTGCGGATGTCCTAGCACTAACTGCCATCAAAAGAGGTCTCGATCGTGATTCTCGAAAATGTTCCGGAACCCAAAACTGGAATTCCTCGAGAATAGCTGGATTGTCGACAGCACCTTTTACCCTTAGATAAAATATTTTCTGTTAAATTGTAGTCAAGAGTGTACTTTATCTATTCAAAAAAAAAAAATAACTATCGTATTTTTTTGTGACAGAAAAGTACTTACTAGTCTGCTTCTATTTCTTAACAAACTGTTTTAAAAATACGATGATTCAGAAAATTAATTTAAAATTCATGTCTGGGTAAAATGTAATGAACTTTTTTTCATTAAATTCGTATGTTACCAGATGATCACAGGATATTTTTTCCAATTAAAAGATCCCTCGAAATCCAGATTTAAAACCTCCGATCTAAAGTGTTAACCAAATAAGTTATCTCTAACTATTATACAAATAACCAAGTAATTTATATCTACTTAATATCATAATAAAACTTTCGATATTTATACTCCATTTTCTATACAGATTTTAAATAATATAAAATGTTTTCTTTTATAAATATTTAACTACAATACTTTCAAAGGAATTGAAAATGCTAAGTAGTTTTCCACAGATAAAACTATATTGACAAATAGTAAAAAAATATAAAATATTTTACGCAAATTCAGTGACGCGGTAACGGTCAAAAATGCGTTAGGAGCAGCCGCATATCTCTCGGACGCGCACTTTATAATATATAGTCCGTGGCGTAGCTAGGGTATGTGCCACCCAAGGCGATCCTTAAAATTGCCGCCCCCCATACATTTTTTGCAGGGTCATAAAATCAGCATTTCTTAAAATAATAAATTGGTTATTATTAAGCTCTTGTTATTCGTGGATTTATATATGTTTTAGTGCATTCAGGGTTAAAACCCACACTAGAGAATCCCATCGCGAATATGCCGCCCCCAAGCAAGTGTCGCCCGGAGCGCCCCCCCCCATAGCTACGCCACTGTATATAGTGCACAGCTGCACAAAGGTTCAAACATATAATTACAACCATTGAATTAAAAAAAAATATTTTAACAATCCGAATAAATAAAAAATAACAAATAATTCCCAAAACGTTAAGGGTCTGGTATTCGCACTCTCGCTAGCTATGGTACCTCACTTCAGTGAGGGACGACTGCTAGTTTTATTTTATATTTTATATCTTACCTTCTATATTAAAATACTGATAAAATAAATACAGTACAAGGACTAAAGTTAACATAATTATTATTTTTAGTACGTATGTATATAAACAATACTATTCGCAAGTTAAAAAATAATGAAAATAATACATCTCTTTGTAGACGTTACATTATTTAATTAGTGATGGTACTTAAGAAATTGGTGATAATTTGAATAATTAATTAATTATAATAGAAAGCTAGTTCAAGGGCAATTTACATAAGCTAAATGTGTTAAAATTATACATATTTTCTAGATAATAATGTTTAAAGAGTAGTAGATAATTATAATATATAAATAGTTGATTTAAAAAAAAATGATTTTTGGGTTTTCAATAAATATTTTTTTAATTTATTTTTAGAATTATTACTCTTAATGTCATAACTTTTATAACTGGTTCAAATACAATCATTAATATTATCAATTGTTTTAATGCGGTTTTTAATTAAAAAAAATACTTACAATCTTACAAATTGTATTAACAATGAAACAAATTTATTATCAAACCGAAATCAAACCATAGAACCTATCTTCATCTATACACAAATTAATTAGAATTATATTGCTATCAAATATTTTTAGCGGAATTCATACAAATTTGATCGATAATGCAAAAAAAAAATACAAAAACCTTATCAACCGCAACGCTTGCGATATCAACTTAGATAACGTTCTATCTTTGAACTTTTGCTATCGCAATTGTTTGGCGATACTCGAAATTGAATGGATTGTTGTAAATTTATGCGATTTTTTCACCCATGCATAATTCATAGACGCTATTGTGAATGATGATAAAAATATAATCTGTAAACATGTAAAAAAAAGTTTTTTTCTTTTTATACTGTGCAACGTTATCGTTGTTATAACGACGATTGTTATCATTGTTTATCGTTTCTTTAAATAATATTTATTTATGTACATAACACATTACTATCGAATGTGTAAGTAATATTATGTATTATTTTATGTTCGAGCATTTGTGCCACGTACAATTAAATATTGATGCATCAATTATCTTGCGTTTACTATACATAATAAAGCAGGGTGTATTCATTTTAAATTGCGCCGCGGTTGCACGGTCGTGACTCGAGAGTTTGAAAATTGCTATAATATTTAAAGGGTAGTCGTAGATCAGTACCTCTCAACCTATTGCCGGCAGAATAAGAGTATCGGCTAACATTTAGATCCATAGCTAAATTTATTTACTTCCTTACAAATTTATCCTTAAAAACTATTGGCAGGTTCCAGTGGACCAGCAACATGGTTTAGTGTAGTTCTACGGAACCAAATTTACTTTCTGATTTGTGGATATGTACAAAAGTCACATCGATCCACTGAGTCTTTCAGCACCTACTGAAGACACTTCTTTATAATTACTTTCAACAGGCTTTAGTAGACCAGCGACACGGTTTTCGTCCACGTCGTTTCATTGCGGCTAAGTTTTTATCCTCCCCGAAGGCGACAAAGTTCATTGATTTAAAAATACAGTCTATACCGAATTAAAAAAAAACATTTGACTAAGTTTATGAACTTTCTTATGAGCTATGGTACTCGAGTATTTCGCTTATTTTGAAGTACCGTAAAGATCCAATTTAGTTCCTCTGCTCTTTCTTCTCCACATCACTGACAAATATACAGCAATTGATAATGTCGAGGACCTGAAAATGTTTCATAGTATTCATAGTTTTTACACAAATTCCATAAAATATCGTTGTGCCAAATGTCACATTCTTACATTTGACAGATTTTCTTACTGGTTGGAGTTATTTTATAGATTAGATTATTTAGTTGGTGTGTTTTAACTTATACTACAGCCGGAGAGTAGAAATATTTGAGTTTCAAGTGTGCATGCTCGACTTTGTTATGCGGAGCGTGTGTTTTTTTATATTACATTAAATGACATTTTCATTTTCTGGACAAATTCTAGGGAGAAAATTCTTTGTATATTTATGATGCTTCGTATTACATGTACAGTTTTACATTTATATTTTTAATAGGTTTGTGTCTTATCTTGGTTGAGAGAATAACTATTGAAATTGTTATCTGCAAGAAACATGATACGTAAAAAGAAACATAATCAACTTCGTTTGGATGAGACTCAGAACAATGTGGTTAGGATTCGATAAGATTAATAATATTTGCATGCTATAGAAAGCATGGCTAGACGGTTGATATTTTTTTAAGATCGGAGTGTTATCTGAAAAGATTATGTGTCGGATTCGAGAAAAAAAATAGGTGTAACTTATCTTACAGGTAGTCAGTCTTACAGCAATATTCCCAAAGTAGACAATTTCTAATTTCAGAGAATAATAATTGAGATAAGCGCGACTCGCTTATTGAAAGTGAAAACTCGGATGAGCCGTGCCAGGCACGAACCGTTGTGTTATCAACGCGAATTGTGTAACTATCGTGAGCGTCGCGATCGTAACACAATAATAACAACAAAACGACACAAAAAGTGACATAAAACGTTTACTACTATTACTATCTAGGACGCTTCCACATGTGGTCAAAGTTTGACCCGTCCCGGGTTAAAAAGCGATTGGAAATCTCGGTTGAGGATGAGATAAGCGTTTAATTTTGGGTCACTGTGATATAAAGGTTAGCACGTGGCGTTGTGTATCAGCTGATTTTGTTTTATTTTTACTTATCGAAGTTCAAGATTATGAAACATATCTATATATGAGTTCCTAGTCGTTGAAAATTATCTGTCAAATCGCAGATCCTCCTCTGCTGGCGTTCCACAAGCTCGATTCTAGTACCATTGCTTTTAGTAATATTTACAAGCGACGTTTAATAATCACTTTGATACACCTTAGATTTCAAATTCAAAGTATTAAAGCTAAATCATATTCCTTTCTTTGCCATTGAAGTGAATTGAGTATATATATATTTTTTTAAATATGAACTCGGTTTTGTTTTGCAAACTAAACATTGTTCTGATCTCTTTTGTTTATTCTATAGAATACATTTATTATTGCAGGTGATGGTTCTTTTCAACAATGGCAACCCATTTGTTTATAATAACTAATAAAAACAGACTTCGAAATGTTGCTATTTTTACCTTTCGGTCAGTTCGTGCGGTACCCGTATGTCAATTTCTTAACCTTTTGTATGGCATTCAAACATTTGTTTGTTAATATTTTATGATCAACAGCAGATTGAATTTCTTTAGTTTTTACTTTACTGAATTTGCACTATACCTATGTACGATTCAATTATAAGTTATGTTAAATATTTTATTTGCTTTTACACAGACTTGTAAAATCAAATAAAATATTTACCAGGGTAAAAGTCTTTAGCTAATAATATAAAAAAAATAGTACACGTTAATCGTGCAAGGTCGAAGGCAGTTCGAGAGTCCATAAAAAATGACAAAAATAAACGCTCTTCATAAATATTGTCTTTCTGAGATGGCACAAGATGTTACCATACTTTTTTAACTAAAATAATATTTTATGTTTTACTTTACTTTTTATGTATTCTAAACGTTAATGTATTGCAAATAGGCATCATTATTAATAAAAGCAAAAATAGAACTGTTATCGTTACATCGACACGATAAATCAAAATATAGACGGCATATTAATGGTTTGGGTCGTTATTATTATGGAAGATATTCCCTCTGTCTATTTTTGATCAAATGATTAATTCAATTACTATTCCATTATACATGGCACGTTACATTTAGAAATTAGCGCAATTAACGAGATCGACGAGCTAATTTGATTTAATGTACCATTTGGACTGCGCTCAATCAGTCATGTGTCTGGCAGTTGCCGTTCAAAGTTTACGCGTGCAAGTGTAGTGCAGCTAGGAGGCAAAGATGTGGAGGAGAAAAAAGAAGTTGAGAAGTAGTAGCTCTAAAAAAATTTTGTATTTTCTTCCACATTTTCATCCAAATTTGGCTCAGTTTCGCTCAACCCTGAATACAACATAGCCATCTCTCCCTTATATCACCATTCCACTGTCTGTACACACGGTATTTATATTAAAGTTTTAATAATATGTTTATTTATATTATATATGCAAATTAAACGAGAATTCCTCTCTCGATTGTGTCACAATTGTATGTCGATGTAACTGTAACCAACACCTACGCTTATGCAGAGCCAGAAAGCTCGCTTGTGACGTCATCAGAAAAAGGGTCGATAACGTCGAGTGTATCAATAAATTCCTCGCTGTATGATTTTTTATATTTAACTTAACTACTATTTAGAACTTAAATTTGTGATTTTATCACACATTTTTTTAGTATAATATAAAAAAATAGTAGATGAAAAACTTTTGTTATAACAAATAAATAAGATGACGCACATACATATTTTTGGTTTAAAATAATCGTTTATACAAAACAAGCACTTTAATATTGTATGTTATTTTATTAAATATAATGTATAGTATATTAAAATACAGCGCTTACTTTAACGCTGATGTTGTCATTAAAAAAGTGCGGTTTAGGTCTTTATATAGATGGTGTTTCTATGACACTTAGGTTTTTTCCATCTTGACTTGTTGTTTGTTGAGTTATTATAAATTGTTGGAAATCAATAAAAATGCTTCGACCTTAACAAACTTTTAACTTTTGACGACGTATGTCAGACCAAGACCAAATATATTTTTTATTTGTTTAGCTATACGCTATTGAGTGTATTAAAGTCACTCAATTTATACATAGGTACATACATATATTATTAAATTGAAATATAAATGTATACTGTGATTTTCATTATACGAAAAATCAACATCTTTGTACAAAATTCCTAATTCAATGTTCACCTCTATATTTTTAATCTTAATATATTTTTATTTCAACAGTATATTTATTTTTAAGAGCCAGGGAAAAATAAAATTGTTTTTTTCTCTTGATAATATTTTAAATAAAACCGAATAATGTTGCTATGTTTATTTATAGAAATACGCATGCCAGAGCTGTTTTGTGCTACCTACGCATAAATTCACAAATAAAAATATATTTTCACTGGCATTTCAGTCGAACCGTATCAGAATACATTTTATTACATACAGGTGCTAGTGATATTATATTCTGCTCTAAACACTATCATTTCACAGACGTGATTGTAAACGCTACCAGTGAATTTCTTTTTAGAAAATAGTTTTAGTGCGACACATCACCTGTTAAGGCCAAAATGTTCCAAAAATAAAAATAAAACAGTATAAGCAAAAATCAAATTTTAATACATTTTAACTGACCTAGTTAGTGAAAATGTAACTTCACCGAAAAATACCCATTCACTGTAATAGTTGTGAAACGTTTGCTGTTAAAACCGAAACCCAATCTAAATAAATTAACCAAACTCAACTATAACTATTTTTTAATCGCAGTTTTTTCGTAGCTGGCATATCAAATTTGAGACATTTTAGAGTAGCATATAATTCTACTAGCTAAATTATATTTTCGCTAATAAAAAAATATAAATGCATACTCGTGAAAATGTATTCGGATATGATTTCACTAAAACGGTTAGTGAAATTATACTTTAAAAATACACATTCACCGTATCTGGTTTAACGATTTGATTAGAGTTCTCAATCGAATATTAAAATTATTCGTCCGATTTTTAACTATATGGATATTCGAATAATAGATCGAATATTCGTTTATACTTATAAATCTTGAATGAAATTTAAAAAATCTTAGAATGAAACAATTTGTATTTGCATCACTAGTAGTCGTTTTTCTCTCAATATACACGAGTGCCGCTCCAAAATTCGTGGTCCTTTATGTGCCTTAATTTTGTTTCAAAATACGAAGCAAACTTAACAAAATAATTATTTTACACATTCGATAAACATTTGTAAATAAAATGTTTATAGGACGTATCTACTATGACCGAAACACGCAGAATTCGTTCGTTGAACGGAATAAAATATTGCAAAGACCCTCTTTCATTATCTTTTAACGCTTATCTCAAAAACAGGTGTGCGTCGCAAATTTTTGTTCGTATTACGTTTTTATTATTTGTTGTTTCGTATATTTCGTTATACTGAGTTCAGTCTTCGTTACAATGAAAATATTTTGTTTGAAGTTTTTCGGGGACTTATTCATATAATTGAAAATCGGGAAAATAGTTCGAATAATTAAATATTCGAATATTCGATTGCGAGCCCTATTTCACAGATATAGCGTTTAATTAAAAATCTAACTTGTTTTTAGTTAGCATTATATATTATCTCAAACGTCCTCTTCATATCTAGGAACACTGCACCGTTTATATTTTTTTTCGTTTTTGTAACTCGATCATCTTTGAAACGAGGTAGTATCTGTGAAAATCTCGTGTCAAAAGTTAAGAATACACAATAGTGTTTGATGATGCGTGATGATACCGCAAACAAATTGGATATAATCATAAGAATCAAATGAAATGTGTGCAAGTGTCGGGTGTTACATGTTTGACGCGTGTGCTCGCTGGCTGCTTCAATTATTTTTATTGGACAGGCAACAGTGTCTTGCATCTCTTTGCAAAATGACCAATTGTGACGACATAATAATCTGCCGGAGGGTTCTTGAACCGTTTCCTAGAAGAATCCAAACAGTGTTTAACTGAAAATGACATTCTTGGCGCATGGTGGCCCTTTTGTTGCAGTTTTATTTGCATACAATGACGCACGCACTCTTGAGAGCGAGATGTCTTGTCTTCATTGTTTATCTTTCTCAACTACTCGCAGCAGATGTAATTATAATGAGTGTTGCGTGTCGGATCAAACAATGGATTGTGTATTTGCTGAATACTCAGCTACTTACTTGCGATTTAAGTTTTGGCAAAGGTTAAACGAGACCAGCTTATTATATCTGATGATAAGCTCAGATTGCTTGATCTCTGTACTTCAGCGAGCGTGTCTGTTTGTGCAATTGGCGTCGCAATTGAGCTTTATATAATATATAAAATAGTATCCTGATTAAAGCGGTTGACGTTTGAGTTGAATACTAATGAACTGCTAAAATTAAACTTTGCATTACTGCCAAATTGTTGCAAACGGATGCGACTCGAGTGGTTTTTGGCGATGTTGTTCACTATGTTCTTATTGTACTGTGTGTACTATGTACATAAGCTTTTGTAAGAATTATGGGAATTGGAACATTTTGATTTGACAAGGGTTAAGTGTGGTTAGATGAATTATTTATCTGTCGAACATAATTTCAATTTATCATTCTTGTGTAAGGCTTTTGTGTTCAATAACTAATCTAGATTATATTAATACTTCATCTCTCCATTGACGATTGTAAAATCAAAATTTATGTTGTTTCAGTCCCCTAAATCAGTGGTGTCCAACCGAAATGGTTTACTAAGCCACAACCGAAAGTAAAAATACTCTGTGGGCCGCACATATTTATAAATATTTACAAAACGTAACATTTATAACACAGTAAAAAATAACATTTATTTAAAAAAACATTTATAATTGACTTTAATTTTTTTTACTATCTTAAGAGATGTCACTATGTGTTAAAACATTTTACGCTACAGAAAACACTTTATATTAGATTGTGAAATGAGTACAAAGTGAAGCGCGTTATCGCGCTCCTTTTATGCGTCCAGACTTTAACGCGCTTAAGGCGTAGAAAGGGTTAACAACATCTGACATCGCATGGTTCATATTAAATATTTAGGCACGTATCTTTTTAATATGCAAATAACAATGGCAAAGCTCAGAAGATTTTGAGTTTTCTGTTGTGGCATCTATGCTCAAGAATTAATTTAACAGCTTCCATATTCTTACCATCTGTGGTGATCTCAGTTAGAGTCTTGACTTTTGTTGGAGTAATTGATTTTACTGCTGCGGTAATGCATTCTTTAATGTATTCACGATGGCGAATATTACGAATTTTCATTATTCTTTGAATATTTAATATGTGTCGTTTATGTATAAATGACTCGGCGCCGCATGCGGCTCGCGAGCCTCGGGTTGGACACCCCTGCCCTAGATAATTTCCGTTGGGTTGTATTAACTAAATATAACTCGTTATATACTTTCTTCAAAAAGTTTTATTTGCACAGATGCGTCTGAGAATTCGCCACATGAAACTAAAGTAACTTTGTTCCTTATCGTTATCGCTCCATCCTCGCAGCTATGTTCTTATCAAGAAAGAACGCAGCTTGCATTTGCAGCTACTTACCTACACATTAGAAATTATATTTTCAATCCGTTTTTGACGTTTGACATTTCCACTTCCTCTCCTACCCTCGCGATTTTATTCCGCTTCCAAAATAACACGTTTCGTGGATATCTTCCTTACTCTCGAAACTGACCCGAGCTCGTTAATTAATTCCTCATGAGCAAGCATTGGCGTGGTCGACGCATATTAATGAATACACGCGAGGTTTGTTTGCTTGTTTTGTTTTCCAGTTGTTGTCATGGACCAACGAGCTTTGTTTTGTGTTGTGTCGAGCCTTTGTGTGTCACATTATTGCTGGCGCTGGTCGTGGCGTTAATAATGAATCCTGTCAAGAGCCACAGGGCAATTTTTGACCGCGGCTAGCGAAAGAGGAAGGAGGTTACAAGATATAATCTAGATCAAACAAACGATCTAGAGTACGCTAGCAGCTTTATCAGTGTCTACTCCTTTTTTTATATCTTGGTATAATAAAAATAGCGCCGATTTGTCATCCGAGTTTTATCTTGGCGTTCGAACCGATTTCGATCGAGGTTAATAAATCAAGCGCTTCAAAACTAATATCTGAACGTTATATGTAATAGTAGTTTGAAGTCGTCAGGAAAGTCGTTATTATTTTATTGTCGTTATTATGTTGAGAATCGAGTAAATGTTATACATAGAAATAAATAAATAAAATATTCGAGCGCTGACGTACTAGACGCAAGGGAAAGAAAAAGGGTTGCAATCAGCAGATTTTAAACATAAAATAGTGATTCATTAACTCTTTGAGTAGTGAGTTCATTTTTTGCTTTGTTAGTATACACCTGGGAGTGAGTTAATTTGACGTATTTTTCCATAATTATTTCTGTTGTTATTTATTTACTATTATACATAGTTAATTATAGAAAAAATCGGTGATTCTCAACGTTTTATTGCTTTGATTTTTTTGCTACTTTTTTGTATTAGTATGTTTCAATATTTTTTTTTCAACACTTTTCTATTATTAAATTTCGTTAATTTAATTTGTTTATGAATGGCTAGTACTTCTGTGTGGAAACAAATGGCACAGGGTGTACGTGTGATAATCATAGCTTTTTATTTATTAAATATGTTTGAAGTATATGTGCTCCTTAACATAGAAGAACACTAGTGTTGACTCTAAATTATTGCTTGATTTATTTTGTCTGAAACAGGCGGGTGCCTGCTCTGCCTGTGCGTGACGCATATAGCGCGAGGGATTTGGCATATGTAATGCAATATATTGACCACTCCTGGTATAATGGATATCAGAACAAGATCGTGATGGGTGTAAGATCTATTTTCTGCAAATATCTAGAAAACGCTGCTACATAATCCATTCAAACCATTGTGTTTATCTGCGAAAGGTCACGGAAAACTCATCAATCGTCGCGATATGCAAATGCTCGCCTACAATTATTTGATCCGAAGCAATAAAAGCCCAACAAGGCCGACAATGTCGAATGAAAGACGCGTCCAACAATGACGAGACGTCGCTATCTATACCACCACTGCTGCAGCAACCCCATTTGCATTTCGAGACCTTGGATACGAATTATATTGTGTAAAAAAGCGTGTACCCGGCACATTTGTATAGTTGGATAACCTGACGAGATCGTTTCCGCTGCCATTGTGTTGAGCTGTTCTGTTTGAACAGCGCTGATGAGAGATAGATATGATAAACCAAATGTGCTTGTTGCTCTGTTATAAATGGATTTAAGCTTGGCCTTTGAACTCTTATGAGAAAATATAACTAAAACTGTCACGAAGAGGCTCCAATAAAAAGCAATAGCTATCTTTTTTTTATTAATTAACAACTATAAAAGCCTAGTCATGTTTATAAAATTTTGAATAGCGCAAGCTTTTAATTGAAATTAAGTATTATATTTTACACTTATTTACTCCTAGTGTTTGTTATTTTATTTATTTATTATTTTATTTTTTTCAGAAAATAAATCTTCGCCTGGATTCAACGCACTAAATTTAAAACGCAGGTTTTTATATGTATGTATAGCTTCTTTAAATTTATACTTTCATAAAAATATATAGATTAATAAAAAATTCGCGTGGCGCCGATGGATTTTCGCTCAAGTCACGCTCGTTCATCGCATCCGAGATTTGATAATGAAAGCATTCACGATCGTGTAGCTTTACGCTTATGTTCATACGCTTCGTTCTATCTACACAGTTTTTAAATCTCGCTTCAGTCGATTTTTGTTAGTTGCATTCTCCTTGTGCACTCCACCAAAAAACGTCATTCCATTACAAATTCCATTCACGTTTCACGCTCGAGCACCCATCGTTTGTGCCCGGCTGCGTTTAAGGCAATGTGCAGTATAGTTAACGTGTAGTATTTTTCTCTTTGTCCAATTGTGCCGGATTCCTTGCTACTAACCATCTGTAATACATGGATGATTTTTATTGCAATGTTCCAAAGCAAAGGCTTCCTCTATAATAATTTTTATTCTAGTCATATGTATCACTTTGAATTTTACAGTATATTATGTTATGTTGGTATGCATATATTTGAAATAGGCTGGCTTATACATATCATTTGCTTCACTTTGAAATGAGTTTAATATATATATTGTACTCAATACACAAATCAGTAGTATCACATTTTAGTATCGCCGTACATGTACGGCGGTCGAACTTTCACTGTTTTGAGGTACCCCAGATATTTATATATTTATGCATAATATAATTATTATATATTTACATATATAACTAAAGAAATAGTAAATAAAAAAAAAATTATTTAGTATTTTTTTAATTTAAATTATTGTAAATGATTTCTATAGAAAATAATACCAATAAATTAAAAAATATGTATTAAATTAACTAGACAGATGTCGTATCTCACATATTGCTCCACACTTTGATATTATGCCTGCACTACACTCTAGAAGTTGCCCAAGGTTGGCCAAGGACGGATAATATAGTGGGTTACTTCGGTCGAGCTCGGTTCTGCCCGCTCTAAAAACTCTCGGAAGTGGTCCGAGGTAACCGAGAACGGGAGATAAAGTGGGGGTAATTCAGTCGACTTGGCCAGCTTCAAGCGCTTCCGAACAAAGGATCGAAGTCGGAGCTGCTTTTTCGAGCGCGAGCGGTGAGATATTTCTCCTATCGCTCTCTCGCGTGTTAAGTGACGAAAGTGAGAGAGATAATGATATGGTTTTTCACAAACTGAGATAGAACGAGTAACTCGGTTCAATTTCAGTATGCGCGTAGGCGTCCTATTGTCAATACGCATGACGAGAGCTGCATCGTGGTCACGTGGTCAATTTATAATACCACATGATTATCAGGGACTTCAACAGACTCTTACTGACATCTTTAAATATTTTAGGGCACCAGAAGGGATTAATTATGTTTTTGATAGTATAATCTTCTAACAGATATCGTTATTATATTTTTTTTCATATAAAACTAAATAATTACTGGTACTTGATTTTGTTAAAAAAAAATCGTTTCGAATATCCTTATGTATTTTCCTAGATCGGTTTATATAAATGTCACACCATAACGAATTCTTATTTAGAATCGACGGCAACAAATATTAGGATAGTCACAGATGTGGTGTTCGTATTCTGAAGTATCATTTTTATGCCTTATGGCATTTTGCAAAATCCGACAAAGATTTTGCGTAAATTGAATATTAACTACCGAAAAGTTTTCAGTGATATTGTATTGGTGAGTGCCCACACAAACTTTTATAATTATCAGTAGCGTAATTTTAATAATATGACAATTTAAAAATTGCAATTATTTGGCACATTTTTCGATCGCGCGCAAATATGCCAGCTGTACGTGACAGCAGCCGCCGTGCGGACGTTGTTCATGTCCGCCGTCTGGACATCATATAAAATTTGTGGCTCTACTACTACTCGGAAGTCGGTGACCTCGGCCGACTTCAGTTGAACTTCGGTTCGGACAACTTCCAGAGAGTGTAGTGCAAGCATTACACTACGTTTTATAAATATGGTAGCTATTCTTACCGATATTACTATGGACTTCTGATATAAGAGGGCTGATCAAAGTATATTCAAACCAAATTTTAGTCAATTTGGAAAAATATATAAAATGCCATTTTTGTCATAAGTTCCGTAATAATTTTTTCCCAGGGCCCGGGGTCGCTCTTGGTGGCCCTGATTATAACTCAAACTACTGCGATTTCATTAAAAATTAGGGTTGTGATATAACATATTAATTATTATTTGATGGATCTCAAACTGTTACTGTTTTAATTTTTCAAACGAAAATTATAATAATTCACAAACATAAAAAAATGTTGTGGTGTATCTTCATCATTTAATTTATTAAAATTGAGAAGATATGGGATGATTCTTAAGCTATTAGTATTACAATTTTTTTATCGAAAATATTGAATTAAAAAAATAGAGATGTGGTGTATCTTTATATAATACTTAAATATATTTTATATAATTATTTTTTTTATTGTTCTAAAGCTATGTTTTGTGTAGTGATGTTGCAAAAATATTTTTATGGAATTATTAATATTTTTTTACTATCAAGAAGTAAAAAAAAATTAGGTGTATTTGTTATTAAATGAAAAATTGTACTCAAAATATGTTTTTAACTAGTCACTAAAATAATTTTATAAAAAAATTATAACCCTCAAACTAGTACATGCTTAACAAAAAAAAATCTCAAGTTATATTTTGCGTTAGTGTCTGAGAATGCTTATATGCGACATTATATTTTCTTGCGTGTAGCCCGGGACACGCATATATGCGTCATTTGCTCTTTTCAAACTAAATTTAACATATTTATTTTCCAAAAATGTGCGATAACTTTAAAATTAGCAAGAATTTAATAAAATGGGTCGTATCTTGGTATTTGATTGAGTTCGCCCTTAATATTCTAAACGCTACGACTGTACATATCTGTAAAAACAATCATGCGTTAATATTTTTTAAATCTCAGTCACATCAACAGTTTCGGTAGCTGAATGGACGAAACAAAAAACGGCGTAAATTCCACAACATCCCGGATCTTTGTATCCATTACCAATTCAACTTTTGAAAAGCGCATTTTCCCCGAAGCGCGAAAGGAGCCCAGTGCCCGGTATAGTAGTAAACCCGTTTTCTCATTTGAAACGAGATTTCGTAACGAAAGTAAGCGCGGTGTGTAGGATGTAGAAACAAAAGGAAGGAGAAGAAGGAGCCCACGCTGATGCGGCGCCGCAGCACAATGGAGACGAGAAAAAATGTAGAATTACAACTCGCATATTTTTCTCAAACCCCGGGCGGAGCTCGCCGAATTACGTCAGCGTCAGCATTGTCGGTTACAGGTCTTTGACACTGGAACACGAGGAAAATAGTGTGGCAGTCGCCGAAATGTAAATAGCGCTCGCTATCGATACGATTGTGATGTGAGCAGTTGTATACTGCTCACGTGTTTCTGCGACGAGGTGCATGCGCGCCGTCGCTGACGCGTTGAAACTGTAAATATAGTCCTCTGACATTTAAATACATTATATACACCGTTTGTAACATGACGGACGAGATAATAATGTTTTTAGTTAGAAAGATATTGGATTAATCTTAAGAGTGACACTATAAATGTAGGTGAAAACGTATTGGTTATCAATTGTTTTTTCTATTTAACCGTTTGAATGCCGTGTCCACTTACCTAGTTTTGTATTTTTTTTTGTAACATTATGAAATATTTTTTTTGTTACTTTTTGGGTACTTGTATAAACTAGATTTTATTTTATTCTCATAATAAATAGAAGTTCACGTGAAGGATATAATGTAAATCTTTTTTCTCAGCTTAAAACTATGCATTTTTTATTTTCAAATAGCGGTATTTTCTCCCTATATTTGACTTACTTTTACGTCTTCGTTAAATGTTGCGAACATGAATGAAACGCTACCTTTGCCTAAGTAGATATGTCAAAACCGTTACGATGAAATATTATGAATCAAAACGCGACATTTTTAACCAGTATAAAAATTATTTTTTACATCTTCATGAATGCTACGAACGTTGATAATGAAACGTACTATCATTACGTGAATAGATATTTCAAATCCGTTCCGATAAAATATTATGAAACGACCTCGGGAATTGGTCCCCTCTCCATGGTTATGATTATATTTATATATATAAAAAAAAAACATTTTTTTACAAATGTTAATGGACAGATGAATGACGCAAATACGCGTTTCCCGGTGATAACACAGCACGGAATTTAAGAATCATACACAAATAAATAATTAAATTTTAAGGAAACACTACAACCATTATTTTAATTAAATTCCCATTAGCATGTGAGTTATAGCCATTTTGTAAAAAAATGGCGTAACAAATACGCGAACCATAGTTTGCGAAACCCAAAAAAAAAAAGGAAAAGATTCAACTTAACATAATTGTAATATTGCAATTATTTACCAATTGTAAAAAGTTGGAAGTAAATTAGTATAAGTCATATCTTTTTAGCGCTTTTTGTTTTAAATAGAAAATGACACATATATGCGTTTCCCGTAAAAATAAAATATTTTTAGAAACTAATATAAAAGGTAATTAATTATTTTAAATTAAATTGTGAAGATTCGTCACAACCATGATTTTTTTAATTCCTTCCGTTTTTGTTTAAAATTTCATAATAAATAACTGTAATAAGCGGAACATAGTTATATTTCTCACTAAAGTAAAATTTTTTAAGTTTGAGAACCGCAGAAATAATATTATAAAGATACGCCACAACCATATTTTTTAATTGAGCTCGCATTACTCTTGAGATTTATAATCATATTATAATAAAAAATTGTAACAGCAATACCCAATATATTTTAGCAATTAATGTTCTAAACAAAAATATGCGTTTCCCGACGTTAATTTAAAACACTTTCATAATCTTGCAGTCGATAATATTAAAACAGGCATTTGTTGAGCTCGCCCTTAATATTAACTGTAATTTTAATTTAACTAACACAATAAAAAAAATCAGGGGACTAAAATTACAAAAAAAAGATATTGCTTTATGAATGCCAAGGTCTGTTGTTTTTTTGCTGTCACGCAGTTTTGTTAAAAATATATTTTTGCATCAAATGGTGATATTATTCTTACAATAAAAATCTTGTGCTAACCGAGGATCATATCACTAGATGATGCTGAAGGATATTTTTAGCGAAACGTCGTGGACATTAAAAAAACAACAGCAAAAATCCATAAATGTATTTTTTTTTCGTAAAAATAAATAACATTATTTGTACACAGGGCGCGTACGGCGAGATACATTCCCTTTCGCTCGCTCGAGTGTTGAGTGACGAGAGTGAGAGAGATAGGGGCGTGCGTTACTGCGATCCGCACGCCCATTTCTTCTCACTCACTCTCGTCACTTAACACGTGAGCGAGCGAAAGAGAATGTATCTCACCGTAAGCGCTATTTTTAAATACTTCCATGCGTGTATCGCGGCAATATACAAACGCATATACGGCTTACTATCACTTCTTGCACTTGACCTACGTCTTGAACCTGCAGTGTGTCCTGAGTTGCTTTTTGCAGTGCACGCGTGTCACTGTTTATAATTTAAAGAAACGTTAAAAAGTACAAGCGAATACTATTCGATCGTTTAATAAAAAAAATACACGATATTTCCTGGAACGTATTTACAGGGTAAATCGAGGGATAAGTGTACTTACAATTCATTCATAATAAATCTCGAGTGGCTCTTTTTATATACCTTTTATAAATTATAATTAGAAGGATTTATTGTTGGAAAGTAACTGTTCTGAGAATTTGGGTTAGTTTTAAGCACATTTTTCTGGTTTTTGCCTTATGATTTAAAAAAAAAAAAAAAAAAAATAGATTTTATATTTAAAATATTTTGTCAGTAGAATTAAATAAACATATTTACTGCAGTAACTTTACTGTGTGTGGATTGTAAATAATATATTATTTGCGCGTTCAGCAAAAGGTGCGGTTAGTGCGGGTGCGGTATAAAAATATTGTACCATTTTCCCGTTATATCGTGACTAAAATTGTTTTAAAAATTCCACCCTTATATAATATTATTATATTGTTATTGTAAATAAGCTTGATATTTATTAGTAATCAACTTTTGGACGGTGTTATTTTGCTGTTTTTTTCCGATTGCCAAGGCATATTGCCAATTAAAATCCACAGTTAAAATTCCGGAAATGAATGACATTTTATCAGTTTATTTTTAAACAAGTGTAATTGAATAGTTGTTTTGATTGCGAAATCTAGATAGAAGTATATTATACACTTTGGTCTTATTCTATTTCCTATTTACGACCTATTTAGATAACAAATTCAATTAACGTCTTGAGATAATCTATGATAACCTTTGTGCTTCCACATTAATCAATTATGCATTTCTATTAGAATATAAGCACAATACAAAATGTTCAAAATATATTTCTAAATTGTTCAACGATGAATCATCGTTTAAATTAATTAATATATCACATTTCCACATAGTGATTCAGAGGTAATTGAAATTAGATAAACCTTTCATAGTAAGTAAAACGAAATATGCAAATTTAACAACTAATATTAGAGCGCCCACCTGCGCGTTTAGATGTCTAATTTTAATCGGACCTGTTGGGAAAACGACGACAATAGCGGATATTTCTATAAATAAAAAGAAACGCGGACGCCACTGGCAAAAGTTTAGATTAGAACACACCCGCTGCACACACACCGTGTGATGCTATATTTACAAAAATGGCCGAAATCTAATACAAAATTAACCAAAAATATATTTTTGGATTATTTTCAAAGACTTTTTGTTCTAAAATAAAAAATGGGGTATCATATTTATAATTTATGTAAAAAAACTTCCTGGAAAAAATTGGATTACATCAGAGTTCTACGACCTGTGTGTATTTAGATAACCCCTAAGTGTCGTGGGTTTGTTGTATATACATAAATAAACAATATCAATAAATATACGCGCGTGTGTGTGTGCGATTGTTTGTTTTATTTTTAATTAATATAATAATATAGAATCAAGGACGGTTGCAAAATAATGTCAAGATTAACGACGTAGTTATCGGCAATTTTTCGGTAAATAATAAAGTTGAATAAAGATGATAGTGGCTCACGTAATATTAGCAAATTATTGCATAATCTACATATTAAAAAATTACCGATATTTAAATTATTTTTTTAAAACCGGTATTTAGATAACTTGAATTTATTTTTAGAATTTATTTTTGGATTAATTCGTTGCATGAATAATTTTGTGCTAGCGTTAGTCATATGATATCATTGAAATTCCTTTCGAGTATTAGGTTTACAATTCTATATTTAGAAATAAAAAATAAGCTATAATTAACAATTATTTTATATTTTTAATTAAAACGAGAATTTTTATTAATTAATTATAAACATATATTATGTTAAAGCTTGAGTAACATTCGATTTATTTTGTACATGATTATTAAAATTTGTTTGCTATCTGGCAAATTACTAAGATTACAACGCTTCAAATTGCATATATGACCTTATCCGTTCAACTCTGATGTAACCCCAATCTGTTGAGATCTTGATGACAATTTTATGTCACTTTTACCTCAATCAATTATCACACGATGTTTTTGATTAAAATCTTTGCTTGAACTTTTTATATAAAATTTTGTTTCTTAATATTCAAGTAGCATATATGTATATTCTATATACATATATGCTACTTGAATATAAGACATTTTATTTCAGAAGATCATCTTTGAAACTTCCACTGATGAGTCACCCCTTATCTAATTTTTTTGTTCATTACGTTGTTCATTATTCTTGCCATATAATACACCAGCACAGTATTAGTTAATGACTAATACTTATAAGACCTGGGTTCGAATCCTATATGGACTTATTTTTTTAATTTTTATAATTATAATTCGTATCGATCATTACAGATTAGGTTTTCCTAGATTGACCTAATCTCACGGATGAATATCGTAATTATTAATTAAAATCAAGTCGAGCTAGGACGTGCATAATGGCATTTATAAATTGTAAGCTGTAATAATAGCTTATACTTGTTGATTCTGTTGCAACAGAAGATTCGCAATAAATAAAATGACGTGACGTGGACGTGAATAAGTTGACATGTCAAGAGTGCAAATTTTTAATATTTGACGTTTTGTGCAAAATACATTCAGATTATAGTGGTATTGCTTTAATTTATATTTATTTATACATATATATGTAATAAACAATTAAATAACGCGTGCTTGAATTGTTAACGAATATCAACACGTTACTTTGGGAGATGGGAGGGCTCGCGTATCGCGCCTTTTTTGATATCCGTTAATAATTTAAACATTAACATACATATATGTACATATATAAGAAAGAAAACACTAATAATATATGCTACTTTATGACACTAAAGATATTATATCTGGAAGCGTATCTTTACGACGCAAAATATAGTATTCGCTGTTCCTCTGAAGGACGTAATAGTTCTTCAAAGTGGTTCTTAAAGGGCCCAATCTCAGCCAAGGGCGAAGCCCCGGTCCTCCCAGTGCGTATGTTACGTCTGTCCTCAGCGATGATTGAACGGTGACCCCTGATGAGTCACCTATTATCTTGACTTTTTTGGAAAGTTTTTATCTATTTCTTTTTTACTAACTCCATGACATTTGTTTTAGGGATTATAGGGCGAATATTATACCGATATACTATGTACATTTTAAATGCAAATTTAGACGTGTTTCAAAGCTCACAAAAAAAATTGGTTGTGGTAATGATTGATAATATAAGGTTTTCTAAAGTCAGCGTGACTATTGTGCTGTTCTTGGGTGTTCCGAGATGTCGATTTTACTAATTACTTGTTTAAGCCAGCTTTCTACATTAATATTGTATGAAATCTAAGAGGGCATATAAGTATATTTGTATACGCGATGGGCGTGAATAAGTTGACATGTCAAAAATAACATTTTGTGCAAAATACATTTTTTGCGTTTGTGATGTTTTTTTTAAATTTATTATGTAACGATATTTTAGACGATATACAATATTTTATAAAATAAACGTTTCGAATCAAATAAGTTCGAATTTCATGCATCTTGAGTTGTCAACTTATTCACGTATATTTAACGATGAAAAAAATCATACGTTTTTGTGGAATCGCACTCATATTTAGCATAATAATCATTGGTTTACAAACATTTTCGAATCTCGGCCCCCTTGCTTAATCACGGTTGTCCTAAGCCGTAAAATTTTAACAATTTCACTTTAAGAAATAGCTAATAAAATTATGAAAATATTGTAATAACAACGCCTCTGTGAGGAAGCTTATTGGCATGAGTCGGTGACTTATACCTGAAAGACTTAGGTTCGAATTCCATTATTTTTTATTGTGTTTGATAGATCTGAATTAGTGAATATTATATAATTATAATTCCGATAGCTCATCACTTACAATGTTTTTCTAGATTTTTTAATCTTGTGGATAAATATCGTGATGAATTGTAAGAATAATTTATAGTATAAATACTGTATGTCACATACAGACTTTGATTTCAGTCTGGCGTTTTATTACTTAAATAGTAGTTGTTGATTGTGTTTACGTGGTTGTAACGCATTGAACTAATTGAAGATTATAGTAAATAAATACTAACGACGCGTCATCAATGAATGATAATCTACAGCTTTCATAGTAATTTGATGATGTAATAAGTATTATGCGAGAAGTAAATTATTTATTGAGCCAGCTATATTTTGATTGTGTTTAAATTCCTTACAATTCCATGTACTACGATTTTTTGTGCATTACTCAATGAAACAGTTTTCCAGACGTTGTCGGTAGCCTTTTGTGGATTAAAGCGTTTTCTTATACAATATCACCAAGCCGATAAAACGGCAACAATGTACTCAAATTCCATGAATACGATAAAAAAAACTCGTTACTTTACGTTTCGCGTTATATCTGAAAGAAAAAAACGACACACTGCAGAACGTCGACCATTTTCAGCCAAAAAATTTACTGCGCTTTGTTGTCGCGTTATTTTCGCAGTGGCTTTCGCCAGAATTATCGTCGCTTTAGTGCCGCTGTTAAATTGCCACATTGTGTTAAATTTGCGGTTCTCAAAATAAATATTTTCCGAGCCGATCCGACAATGCTCAATTAAGCTCCGGCGCTAAAGAGAGTCACTCGCGGAACATTAGTGGTAGTAATAGTATAGTAATAGCAGTAGTAGTAGTAGCGCACCGCGAGTCTCCAAGTTCAAAAACCTCGCTCGCAAGAAAACCGGTCAACTTTTACGTTCGCCATGAAAATATTTCGTGACCGCCGTCCGATTGGTTGGAGCAATTCCGGTAGCGGCTCGCAATAATAATAAATAATGGAGTCTGCAGTACAAAGGCGGCGGATGGCGGGGGGATCTGAAAAAAACTAGTTAATTCGTCAAGGTCGGAGGTGTAGCGGCGACGCGTGAAATTCCAAGATCGGTGTTAGTTTTTTACTGTCATTTTTATATGATATTTAATCAATTGAAGTGTCAGATCACTTTTATTACACTGGATTGTGCTCACGAGAGTAAAATATGACGAATAGCCTAAGATGCCCTACTTTTCTATTAAAATATAGTTTTCCGTCAAATTGATTGTCTCATATGTAATGCATTTAATTTCTAACTTAAATATTTTCAATTATAGTTACCGTTTTCTGATGAAGGCCGATTCTATAAATACACATATTGCTTCAAAGCCAGCGCATTCAATGTTTCTAAATAAATATCCATGTTAATATATTACCAGCGTTTATTTCAATCCACGAAATATTTGTGGAGTGCACTATTTTATATAGTCTTCAGCTTTCAGTGTCTTATAATGGCTGCGGCATCACGACGGTGTCATTAGCGTCAGATAATACATATATAATAAAATAATAAATACTAATGTTTATATTGATATATTATTATTAAGGACGGAATAGCGTAGTCTGTAACGTCTCAGACTAGTAACTCAGAAGTTGCGGGTTCGAGTCACAGTAGCACACTCGAATTTTTATTTATAAAAAAATATTAAAAATATCAGCGCCAGCTGCAGTGACATCTATTGGTTATAAATTATATTACACATGATAATTTATAAATATTAATATAGATGTTACCGATTCCCAGACTTTGAGTCTTGTGGTTAATACTTACTCATTATATCCGATTGACTTACTCAGTTGGTACAGATTTACCCCTTTGTAACGCATTGGGCTTACGCCTGTTAGGTTACAACGTAAGATTTAATAATAAATAAAAAAATATATTGTGTTCATTTTAAACCGATACCATGATTATTTTTAATAATCAGTAATTAGCAACCTTTTTAATCTTCTGGACCACATCCGAATTTATTCGACACACTTAGTTAACAGGCCTCGTTTTTCAATTGATTTGATGAAATAAACTAATATTTTATTTTGTAGAAAATACAATACGCGAAAGACCGTATTGAATAATTTAAAAATAAAATAAAATAGCTCTATATTGCTTAAATAATGTATAATACTAAACAAAGAAAGCAATTATGCACAGAGCTTTATTAAGGTAGCAATAGAAAAAATTGAAGCATAACTATTTTGTAAACACTAGCGATCATTTTGAGCGAAAATAATTGCGCATGACCAGCACAATACTTGATAATACCTGAAAGACTAGAGTCGAATCAATTTCTATATAATTATAATTCAGATCAATCATCACATATTAGGTTTTGCTAGATAGATCGTCTCACTAATGTATCATGATGAATAATTAAAATAAAATAACAATTTAAAAAATCTATAAATAAAATGTCAGAAGAATTTTTGTGATAATTTTATCGCGGTCGCAACACGAAATGTATTTTTAATTATATATCTAAAAATATTTTAATTATTAGAATCAGTGTGTACTCGCTACACATCACAGGAAGAGAAAGGTTAAAATGCGAAACAATTTATTGTGAGCTGTAATACTAGTCAATAATTATTAAAATATATGTCATTAATTCTGGTGTCTCATGCTGTAACGCATTTATCTAATACTTGTCAGAATAGTACATTTACATGACAATATCATCTTCTGAATATCATAATCAAATCAATACAATGAAAGAACATTGTTGAGAAACAGCGGAGTAGTAACAAAGTACGTGACGTGAAGTTGAAATTTACAGGGTTAAGGTTACGCGCTGATAGCAAAACAGTATTCAAAGCTTTCATGGGATAAGCTTTTATTTATGTTATTATTAGTACCGCATAAACCGAGCATTTTCAATGTAATATAATATCTTACGTTTATTTTGCAATGTTGTAAAATATTCTTGTGACGCGAATTGTTTTTTTGTGTTCATGTTGTTTACGCTACAATTTTTTATGACATTTTAGAACGAGAGTGACATACATAAGTCACTTATTACAATTATTTTATATGTATACAGTTTAGACAGTCTCATTAAACGGCTGTGGTTTTATACATATATCATATTCTCTTTATTACGTCTTTTAATTTTGTGATCGTCAAGATTTATGATGTATAATAATCCAATTATTATTTCTGCGCCAATTATGTAATGTTATCAGATTGCCGGTTTTGGCAACATTGCCATATTTTGGTGTGTAATGAATGAAATCATCGACTGAGTTAAATCGGCATTCGAACGATGTTTGACATTGTGTGTTGTGTTAGCTGTTTTTATGTTATCGGCTCATACAACTCATACAAGCTAAATCAACTTCAATCATGCGCTGGATCAATGAATGTTTTTCATTATTGTAGATAAACTATTTTTTAATCTAATATTGTGTT
Source organism: Plectrocnemia conspersa (assembly GCF_051122295.1). Lineage (NCBI taxonomy): Eukaryota > Metazoa > Arthropoda > Insecta > Trichoptera > Polycentropodidae > Plectrocnemia > Plectrocnemia conspersa. Next base: position 8,156,837 of record NW_028277165.1, read on the forward strand.
TTTTTTTATTCATTTTGAAGCACTACTGGACCACAGATAAATGCAGTTGGTTGAAAAAATAAAAAAATATTTATAGTATCTCTATAATACCGACTATATATAACAGTGCAACATTCTGAGTCGAAGGAGTAATAAGACGATGTGATTGATGCGCTTCTAGTCATCTTAATCATCACTTTGTTAAAACAATAATTAAGGACCTATGCATGAATAGTCGCGTCGTTGGCATCTAAAATATTCCTGCAAAATTAATCTGCCTAACGGTCAACTTCGAAGTCCTACTGCACAATGACTGGCTTAACTAGTCCATCCTCGAATTGAACCAATTGCCACGTAATCGTCGGATAATCGTTGTGCATTGACAGATTTATTGCAATTGCGTTCTCGCGTTCACGACATGTTATGTTACAAGGGTCACGTACGTGTCTACTACATAGTATAGTAGAGTCCACTTTTGCCTCTGTGAAACTGAAAGATCATTACAAGGCACGAGACTCCTTGGAAGCGAGCCAAGTCTTCAAGATTATTGGTTAAAAACTTGTTTTCATGCCAATTACAATCGAGATCGATAACGAAAGCATCTTTTGAGTTATGTATATCAATTGATAGAAATTGGATGATAGCAGAGAAAAGGTTATGTAAATGTGACGCAATGTTTTTCGGCATATTTTGGGAATTGGTAGTTATATAAGGGATTGGATTGACGTGCTAAATTTAGCTTGAATCGCTGTACAATAACAATTTCTCATCCTCGATTATAACTTGGACAGCGCTGTTGTGGGAGAATGAGCAGGCAGATTTTGAATTATCTATAACTATGTTACAAAATGTAATATAATCGATTTAATTAAGAGAGATGTGCTTTAAAAGTCTTAGTACATCTCTAATTATAGCAACACTTAATTTTGGATGTAATTAAAATAAGTTTTGCATTCATGGCAAAATAAATTTCTGTAAATTTACTGTGTATTCACAGTTAATTTTTATGGAATGATTTTTCAAAGGGGTTGCCAATGGAGTAGATATGACCACAGGAGTCTTAATCAAGCTCATTCACCAATGCCAGCAATTCGATTTTATTATTTTACGTCCTTTCTTAATATTGGTTTCAAAGAGGGTTTTATTTAAGTATTTTATGAAACTATGCTTTCAGGTTCAAAGTTTATCGCAGAAGGTTTCAAGGAGAGTTTTAGGTCTTCTAATTAACTCTAGCTTCCAGGCTTATTGATCATGACACATAATAATGGCTCGTCTTTTTCGGATCAGAATTTTAATACGGTTTCGGTCAAAATTTATATTACATTGATTAAATTTCATATGAATCGATTGGAATTTATATTAAATGCTTAGAATTTAAATTGGAATGTTCAGAATTTATATTAAATGGTACGAATTATTTTAACAAATGGTCAGAATAATTTTTCAGTGTTAGTGTAACGCTGAAGATGGATGCAACTGGTCGATCTGTCAGTCATTGGCATGCCGGTAGTTCATTATCATTATCATTATAAAGGTGTTTTAGGGCCAACTAGTTAGACAAATGTCAATACAACACGCCAAGCGTGTTCTCTGCCGCAGCTCTGTCGTTATTCCCGCTTCGTTCGTAGCTCTGAATACCTTCGCGTCCTACATACAATTAAATATATTTGTTGCAGATTCATATAGAGTTATTCATGGGATGTTCGATGTTCTGGCCAATCAATGTTCAGCAGTCTTGGTGCGAACGAGATATTTTATAATGTATTTCTAAAATAAATAATTTATTGTCCATATATATTTTTTTAATTCGCATGATCGTCCTATATTTTTATTCTGACCATTCATTATTTTAATTCTGATCGTCCTATGTTTTTATTCTGACCGTATGCCATTGTTATTTTAATCAATTGATATTTATTTAATATAATTATGATCAAGCTGACAATTTAATATGTTTGCCTACCATAATTTGTGACTCGGGTGAAGATCGATATTATCAGTGTTCTGACTGACAGTTTGGTACGAAATGTATATGATTACCGTCCTAGACTAGACTAATTAAAATGTGTATAATAAGGAGACAAATTAATCTTTCCCTTATTGTGGCAAAAATATCCACGCATTACATAAAATGAGTTTAGGTCCTTATTTGATTATAATATACTGAATAATTTAATTAAAAAAATTATCAGTCGAGGAGCTGCTCAAGCAGACGCCCGACTGCGACTGGCCTCCGTTTGCACATCTCCGTGTCATCAAGGTCATCTGGCACATGTCAACAGGGATATAAACACAAATAAAATAAAATAATAACAATCGAACAATTTTTATTAACAAAAATCAAAATATCAAAATAAATATAATATATTTATGTATGTATGTATATAAATATTTTTAATTATATTTAAATTATCAGAAGCAATGTGTACTTGCTACACATCACAGGAAGGTTACCGATGAGTAAAAAAAATCGCAGCGCCTATTCTGCGTCTCATTGTCATCTTCGCCACGCATACGTTATAAAATATATAATATACACAAACACGATGCCTTAAATATTGTGTTAGGATCGCACGTAACGCAAAGAGTAATCTGGGGCTAGACATTTTCACATTACAAGATAAAATAAATTGTTATAAAAATAACAACATTAATATTTTATGTACATATTCACAATTATTATGTATATACAACATTTTTGGTGACCCCAACCTATCTTTCTAAAATGTTTACAGGTGTCTTAGGTGTTTAAATTCCACATGGACATAATAATGCACTACATTTTTGTTGAAATGTTTTCGATTCCGAGGTCGATAAACTCGATTTTTCATAGGTTTGTCGCATAGCGACGAATTTCTTGCCAGTGAATATCTTTCCAGCAAATCACTATGCGCATAAAATGGCGGGGCGCAATAGCGATAATTGATTTTAAACATGTAGAACGAACGGGACTCGGTGAATTTTAAATTGGTTCTAAGCGGATTCGCGATTTTAAGGCGCTTTTTAGATATTGTTTTAATTGGTACTACCGATGACGTAACTAGAAGCATCGGGCCCCCCAGGCAAGCACGTAAACCGGGCCCCTAAACCCCTCTCCCCTCCTTCTGCGCCTTTAATATACTATGGATAATAATACAATTACATCGCACAGTGAAAATTTTCATTTATGTTACAGTACTAGTAAAATTATATTTCAGTGAAATCATATCAGAATATATTTTCCATTTATTGTTCCTATCTAATCCTATCATAAACGAATTCAGCTAACACAAATTACCCTAATAAATTTCTAAAATTAACTTTTGTTTTTGAACTTGCATTAGGTTTGGTTTGGGTTTGAACAGTAAATAGATTTTTCGCAACTGTCATATTGAGTTTCATAGGACATTTTAGAGCAACAATTTTAATTATATTTCGATGTTGCAAAAATTATAAAATAGGGCAATGAGAGCAGTTTTAAGTAAAAATATATTTACTAGTTGCAGAAGTATGATTGATAGATTGGAATGATTGAATGTTCAAGAAATATTGAAGATAAACGTTTTAGTATTTATATATGTTAGAAAATAATATGTTGCCAGAGTATTTTAATAAGTATTTAATAAGACGCCCGTTTCGTCTGTTGTATGCGTTCGGGAATGCCTGTTTGACGGTCAGTCGGCTCTGACTTGTTTCGACCGTTTCGTAACGACGATCGGAGCCGACTGCTTGACAAACAGAGACATTCCCGAACGCCGTAAGACGGTGTTCTCGAGCGCATACATAAAGCGAAACGGGCGGCAACAGTTGTACATAGATTTAATACTAGAAAAATAGACAATTTAAAGGTAGTTATGTATAAAATTAATAAAAAACATGATATTAATATATAATATATTTTTATATATTTGATTTGATTAAATTTATATGATTTTTATGGAAAATAATACGAATACATTAGAATACGAAATAAATAACTGTAACAGCAAATATTGAGAGCTTCTCAATTGCTATAAAAATCACAAAAGGCGAATAATATAGTAGTATATAAAAATATGTAAAATAAATGAACTAAATTTAATAGTAGAAAATTGCTAAAATAAATTATCAATACATACTAATTCAAACAAGTAGTAAAATCAATCAATACAATAAAACGTTGAGAATCACTTTTTTATAATTTACTATAAATGCAATATAAAATAATAATAAATAATTATGGAAAAATACTACTACTTAATTAATAAATTATAATATTAAACTTTTTTTTATATTCTTATTATATTATTTGATTAAATTTGTTTAGTGGATAAACAATTAGCTGTATTAGCTAAATACATTAATAAAATTAGAAATATATATCTACTCGTGAATTCAGATATAATTTCACTGAAACAGTTAGTGAAATTATATTTACACTAGTGAAAATATATTTTCACTGAAAAATACATGCACTATTTTTTATTGTTTTTGAAGGTGTAGTTTTCAATACTTTATCTTAAATTTCATTCACTTCAAATTACATTATCTCTTGCAATGTCAACGCAGACAAAAATATGCATGACGAATGCATTCATTAAATTGTCAACAAGTACGTGTGTTTTCAGCTGCTATGAGACCAATAGTGGCCTTCGCAATTTATTATTGTAATATAAGTGCAAATACTATCGCAAACGTAATATAAAAAACACGCGATAGGTAAATTTAGAAAATATTGTAACACGCGTTACGGATTTATCGATTCGAAACATCCACGAGAGCTAGGTATATGAAATTAACTTATGGGACTGTCCCCTTTGCAAACAGTCATAAAGCGAGAACATGAAAAGACAGTTATACTGATTAAGACGAGAATAGTTTTACTGTTCACTTAAATGTCAAAGGTGAAGGCAATCTTAGATATGAGATACGTTTATATCTTCGCCACCCTTAAAGTTTGGTTTTCGGCTATATCTACATCATGACCGACTTGATGTCTCGTAAATGATTGTTTAAGCTACTGTTATATGTTGGCTTGTCATGATGATAAGCGATGCTAAGTTATTTTTAGCCACTTTTTTAAGTAATAACGTTATATATGCACAAGAGTATTATTTTATATCATTCCATTAGGACATTGATAATAGCGATCTTCAGCCGAATCGTTTATAAGCAGTAGTTACCGAGTTTATCGAAACCATAATAATCACAGGATCCGTCATAGATGCTCAAAACAATAGGTGGCATTGTATCTACAACATGACCGACTTTACCTCGTAAATGATAGTTTTAATTACACAGGTAAAGTAGATAACAAAAAGCTATAGTCTAGTTGTAGTCAAGAAGTGTCTCTCTCCTTCTTGGTATGAACTGCTAGCGAATACAGACGACTTGCAGGCGTTCAATCTACTTTTATGGTCTCGCTCAATGGTGAATCTTGACGACCTTCGTCGTTTAAATGTAAAAAGAGACCAAAAAACTAGACTCGATCGGAAACCGACCCACACTCCAAGGTTCGATGTCCATTCAAGCTCATTGTGTGCATGATCGAGTATAAGATTTATAAGGTGCCCCTGGATAATCACATGGAACTGCCAGAAATTGGATAATTTAAGTAGTCCGATCAACCTTTATGGGTCCGAAGGGGTGAAAATCCACTTTTATATCTGCCCCGGTAATGCAATATAAATAATGGAGCTCGTTCGTGTCTCTAAATGCCACAGGATCGAGTCCCTCGGTATCACTTTTGGTCCATACTTAATTCTGCGGTCTGAGAGAGATCTGCGTTTTTTTGCTTCCACGAAGCAATTTATGTTCACAATTTGAAAAGAAATTGTGTGTAGTGTTACGTGTGTATGGCAGGCAGCGCGAAGAGAGTTTTTTTTCACAACGCCATTAAAACACTTTGCCAGCGGCAAGAACGCTGGCCAAGCACAGCACCAACCAGCCTAACCTTGACATTACAAATTTCATTCTGGTTACGTCACGATATGCTCTCCCGCAGACTGGAGCCGCATGGAGACCAGAGACAGTGGGTCACAAGCAGAGGTTTGCGGGCTCCTGGGGCGCTTTTAGACCCTTGCGTCCAAAAATTCATTCTTAATAATTCATATACTCAATCTGAGAGCTATAAAAAAATCGTGAGAATCTAATTTCAGTATAAAAGACTTGAAAGTCTGGATAAATATTTTTTTTAAATGGACAATGAGATAAGCCATGTATGATAAGATTCTTAAAATATTTGGTAAAATACAAAAATAAATAGCAAGAAGTACATTGCAAAGTCAGAGAAACATACGAAAAGCTATAGCAAACTGATGTTCATAAACACGTTGATAAGACGAGAAGCTTATGGTTTAATTGCAGCTGACACGAGTAACATATTAACCGTCAATGAATGACAGCAATAAATATTGAAAAATATATTAAATTAAATATACAACACTGGATATATTGCAAAAGATTGGTTGAAAAAGTTTAAATACATTGCCCAAAGAAGTTCATGCTAAACACAAATAAAGAATCAAATAGTTTATGATAATTGCAAAGAAGTACTGAAACAACTTAAAATTATGCATTATTCGTATTAATTTCAAAGAGATTATTAACCCTTTAAACGCCAGCGACTTTTTAGTGAGTCAGCTGTTAATTTTCTTCACGCGTCAGTATCTCTTTATAAAAATAAATATAAAATACTTGGTTTACTGATAAATTAAGCTGTAATAATTTTAAATAATGTAAATAATTCGTTAATTTGTTTTAAATTTTTTTAAAAATAATTATCAATAAGTGACTCACCGGTGAGTCGCTGGCGTTAACATCAATACTAGTGCATCTGAATACTGGCCAAATTCATTACCCTTTTCTCGTATATTTTTCCTTAATTTAACCTGGTAACCTGTTTGGATCAGGATAATTTTTGTCCACTATTATATTACTGACACAGAGCTATATTTTAAACTATAGACTTAAAAATTTGATTTTCGTATTTTGCTCAAATAGTATTTAATTATAAAAATAAAAAATATTTATATAGAAAATTGAAACATATGTATAATTGTTAATATTTTATTTAGTCAAAATATTCATGTACACACACAAGGACACCATTTCAGCTGACATCCAAAAAACGCCAAAAGTTGGTCTACTTTTGGCGTCAGTGGTCGTTTTTTTAATATTTCTATTTCATCATGATTCATAGTATTTCATTCTTTTTTCTCTCCTTTATGTAAGAAGAGGGGAAATGTTAACCATACTTTTAAACCCAAAAATTAAAATTATGTTTAAAATTAATACTAAATTTAAAATTTATTGTTCGATACAAAATTATAATGGTTGATTAATTTATCAGTTTTAAAATATTCGTAGAATAGCGGATATAATAGCAGTATAATAACACAGTGAAACTATTGTATTTTTTATAAAGTTGTATCTAAAGATTTAATTTTACAATTTTAATATATGAATTTGATTATCTTATAAACACTTGAAACGGCTCACTCGTCCCAATATATTATTGAGAGCAAAAATGTATTTCTACTATGAGTCAAAGGATAACAGAAACTTTATTTAAGTGCCGACTGTTGTCTAATAGTTTCTTATGTTACGTATTTTAATAAGAAATAAAAATGTGCACATATTTAATACTAGAAATAGGGATAATTTAAAGATAGTTAGGTATAAGGCAACGAGTACGGCCAGGGAAATATTGTAGGGAGGTGTGAATTTGAATAATAACCCTAGGACAATCCGCAAAAATAAAAATAGAATAAAGACACACCCCATCTTATTTTATATTATGTTTATTTTATATTTTATGTGTATGTTTTGATTATATTTGTTTAGTGTAAGTATAAGCCATTAGCTAAATAAATAATAGCAACATTACACAAAGCAAATGTGATTTATATATTAATTAGTAATAAACGTAGATTAAATAATCGTTTGGTTATTAAAATTACTTTTCGTTAATTTCAAAACTTAATTTTTTTCAATTGTTATACATACACATAAAAGCCGTCAAATAATAGTATTTTGTTATTTAGAAAATCAGACGTACCTTAATTAATTAATTGTTTTCTCGAGAGTATTTGACGAGCCTTCTTTATAATATAACAATGCGATTGTTCATACATTATGCAAGTGCGATTTTATGTTTTGACGCCTACTCATTGCGCCTAGTGGTGTGACACGACCGGGCTAGTGATGTGCCTGTCGTTCGTTGAACTGTAAAATTCGATGAAAGAGGGGGAGGAATAAATAATAAACATTCGCTTTATTTGTTCGCTAGCACCTTATCTGATTAAACAAATGCGTTGATTATGTCGGATAATCGTATCCCTTTCGCAATTAAATATTATTAATTCAAAACAAGACAGTTTAGTAAACACTTTACGTTTGGCTAAGCGAAACCGACGAAGCGATTTAATCGCTCAGCGTATGTACGTATAAGTGGGCGAATTATTCAAATGTTCAATTGTAGTGATGCTATGATATGCTTTGTCTTTATGCCGCGGGGTAACGACGAATGGACTGAGTGAGCTATTTCTATGCGAATAAATATGATAAAATAATATCATTATTAATAAATCTGCATTAAGTAATCATTCAATTAGAATATAAATTACAGGTTACGTAGATTTTAACATATTCTATATGAAATTTGTTTACAAAATGACCAGCTCTTTTAATTTAATTTATTTATTTATTTATTTTAAGACCAATGGCGTTTGCAAATAATATATTTTATGCAGTGGGGTGGCTTGAAGGGCATACAGTCCCAGGCGGAATTTTTGCAATTGAAGGACCATTTCTCTAATGTGATTTTAAACTTAATGCGCTAAAAATATCTTGAGTAGCCTAAAAATTTAGTCAGTTTCTTAGAATCGGTTAAAATTGAAGTTACAACAGATGTTTCCCATTGTTTGTTCGAGCACGTGCTAAAATAATCAAATTCCTGATAACCATTAACATATTTCATCAAACTAGAAAACTGTTTTGCACATTTTTTATATGCATATAATGTGTGAAGAGTATGTAGCGTGACTGAAGAAGGGGGGGGGGGGGTCAAAAGGGGCCGCTACCCCGAAATTTTTTGGCATATTGAAGACATGCATTAAGTTACAGATTTTGTATTTGAAAATTGTATGGCGAGGGGGAGGCTAAGATAAGGATCGCCCCGCGTGACACAGAACCTAGCTACCCCACTGCTTTTATATCTATACGTGTTGTACATCCAAAAAAATACAACTTTTTCCTCGAAAAAACATGAATATCGTCAAGAAAATATTTTTTTAGAAATTACAATTCTTGTGTACAAAAGAAAATTAATGAAACATGAAAATAAAAAAATATGTTTATATAAAAATAATTATATTGCCGGAGGTTTATAATTATTTTTAAACTTTTCTTTATAAATGTCCAATTTTTGGTATATTCATATTTAAAATTACATTTCCTCTTTAGCATCTTTTATTATATATATATAAAAATTGCATTCCAAAAAAAAGTAATAACAAAAAGTAAATAAATAATTGCTCGCTCCTGAAACGAGCAATACATTCGCGAAATAAATTAGTATTCTCCGAGCACAAAACGGGACCAATAGTAATACGGGACTGAGTAGTGAAATACGGTGTGCAATCCCGTATATACGGGACGTATGGCAACCCTAACAAGGAGGGTTCATAACGAGAACATATAACGACAAATCACAGCCGACAATTATACAACTTGACACGCCAGTGAAGACTCTCGGAAATCAAAAACGTGTCATTTTAACTCCTGATAGCGGCATCTAAATGTATCTACATATGTGGTAATTTATATATGTTTATAAAATAAACTGTGACCAGCTTTATTTGGTTTTAACATACAGAACATTAGAGATTCTCAATCTGACAATATATTCAGACTTGTGATACTCATATTAAAAATATTAATGACGATTTGAAAGGTATGGTTCAAGTAATAATCATTACGTGGGTAAAGACCCAAATTTAATTTTTTAAAATTAAAGTATGACAAACTTTATTAAAATCATTTTCAAAATCAGTGTAGATGACGTCTACTTGATATCGCGATTTTTCAGTAGCAGATTCGTTGCTACTGATCTCAATATGCTGTTGATCAGTCAATTATTCATCGATATGATTTGAAGCGTATAAAATACGATTTAGAATTATTTGACCGGTGCTAATAAAATCAACACAGGTCTATAATTCTCTACCATAGATTTGTTCCCCTTTTTTATATGAAAGTATTTATTTTCAACGGTAGGTCATGCATTTTTTAAAGCATATCAGCTGGAATGAAATCATGGCCTTCCGGATTTTTCGCCTTTAATTTCACAAGACATTACAGAAATTTTAAACTATTGATCAATAGACATCCTGATGTGAAAATAACTGGAAGAAGCGATATTGATCGATATGAAATGACATTTTCTGATTTTAAAATATTTCATTGTTAAAGCACATATCTCAAGGTGTATGTTGACGAACGTGTTGTAGTATTTGTATTATTGAAATCTTGGAACACAGCCTAGATTCTTTACGTGTTATTTACGATCTTTGGACGTTAGTTAATCTGGCAGCACGAGTTAAACTTTAGTTTATAAATTGAAAATGCCACCAAAGACCACCAAGTGCCAGGGTTGCGCCAGCCCTCCGTCCCACTTTCAGAGCTTTCATCGGGCGAAATAGGACACGGTGTGTAGGAAAACTCGCGAATAACGCTATAAATGTAGGACTTGTAGATGTACTGACCTCAATCTAATGTTTAGTTTTAATTACAGCGCTTCATGATAGTATTTGTTGTATAAAGTACTTATTCAATTAGAGTTTGTCTGTTACTTTTCTATAAAAGTTTTCTTCTTAGAATCATACGTGTTTTTTTTTGTTTTACTCGGATGATATGACCCTGTGTCAAATGCATGTCTTTCAATCCTGGGTATTCCACCCTCCTCCATGTTTTGCTCCGTCTGAAAATATAAACAGGTCGATTGATCAGGTGGCTGGGGTGGCTGCTAGGGGGGCTGTTGGTTTCCCACAGGTGGGTGGCGCCGGGCGGGCTCGCTGCTGCTATATATAGGGCTGCTGCAGGGGCTCAATCGATGGCAGAGGCTCTCGCTCGCGCGACCCGCTCCCGTGTATTATTAGCCGAGGGCCGCCCCCGGACGAGGCACGTGTAGGGCCCCCGGGGGGCGCAGGTATCGCGAATTAACGTAGTAAACGCTTAGCAGCTCCTCTCTGCTGGTCGGCAACCGATGCGTGGGCGTTGCTACCCTCGAAATTTTTAAACATAAAACACGTCTGCTGGATGAAATTGTCTGAAACTTGATATTATACAATCGAACGTGACCTTGCTCGCTTATTATCCCCCGGGACGTATAATACACAATGTACATTTGGGTATAGGAAGAACAAGGGAAACATTGGATAGACACTGATATTTTCGGACGTCTGTTTTGGACGCTGTAATTTGTTTGAGTAGGCTTGACAAAAATGTATAACATACGGTAAAATACTCAATAGATTCGGAATGTCTACTAAAATGTTTCATAATAGGTTTTCGCTGAAAATGTTTTAACAAGTTATCTATCTATATAGATAATCATCTCAGTTTATTTTTTTTTGGGTACCGTCGCCAATTGTTAATCGTGTTACATAATAAACTCACTGCGTAGTCTTTTCTATAGTATATGATTATTAGAGTATTGTATAAATAAGTCATCTACTGCTCAAAATAAAAACTATAAAAGATCTTTACATATTATTTAAAGATAGTCTGATTCAATGTTTTTATTAAGAACAATTTTATGAAACATTGGGCATATCATAATATTAGCCACTAATGTAGAACCACAGTACTTACAAATATCACAAAGACAATTTCTAAGATATCTGTGTCTGAAGAATTAGCTTATTTCACCATGAACCTCATTAAACATGTCTACAAGCTAATTACAAATCAAGATATTTGTAATTCAAAATTACAAATTAATGTGTCAATCCACATACAACAATGAAGATATAATTATAAGTAAATTTACCAAAATATTTTTTTGTCAAACCAGGAAAATTTTGAGAATTTGCTCAAAACAGATAGTAACGTCTCCTAGCTTAAGAAGTTATTATTATAAGAATAAAATAAAAATTGAATTTGCTTCGATTAATTTTCGAGCCGCCGGTAATGCATTCGCTTGTTTCGACCAATGAAAAACAAGCATTCAAATATAAATCAAGATGGCCGACATCAACATGACAACAGCTTTAAATAATTATTATTTATAAATAAAATTTTACTATGCGACAATAATTTTTCATTAATTCGTCATGTGTGGTGTTCGATTTGACTGAATATAAATAATTGGATTGCAAATTAACTATCAAAATTAAATATATACATAATGTGTTGAGGATTAGAACAATATATTGATTAAACTAGATAAACAATTATAAAACAATCTTCGTAATGAAATCTTCAAATTTTGAATTCCCGTCGCCAGGCTCCGAGGCCGAAAAGTGAGTTTTTCCTTTTATATTACATAAACATTATCATTGCTTCCGATTTAATGCACATATACGTTAGATTTTAAGTTGCAAATAAACCAGGTACATTTTAAACGTGAACGTGTAATATATCCTTAGTATGTATGAGGATTGAAAGTCAATGTCGATCAAATCGGCGCTGTCGCAGTGGGAACGCTATATATCAGCCAACGGACAGCTTATAAATGTGTAGTTTCTTAGATGTTATCTAATAAACGACATTTTACAATGATTATAAATATGTGATTGCATACCTGGAATAATCAATAGCCAAAATATCTAAGAGTGGATTATTTTTAATTTCGATGTGGCAAAATATTTTTATTCATTTTTTTTCTGTGCTATCATTCCTCTTTCGGAATAGCCAAATTCAAGATATTCAGTAACATCAAACTTATGTTGTATGTTCTTTATAAAAATATTATACTTGTTGACAATGACTTCAACATGAGAAGATTCACTCTTTGTTTATATATACCAATTCTACGTTGTAGCCATATAGGGCATTAAATTATTCTTTCATTGCTTCTGAAAAATAATTAAAAACAATAAGATATTATAATTTAAAATAAAGTGAATTTTTTTTGCACTTATTCACTATTAATCGTGTATCAATCTGCACTATTTAATTATTTTACCAGTTGGCGACTTATTTTTGATAATAAAAAGTACGACAAAATGTTTGTTAAAAATTTCATGAATAGCTTTTTTTATTATTAAAATAAAGCTATTTAGTCTTAGTCATTGTTTTTGTATGCTTATATATACAAATTAAATAAATACCTTTTGTGACGATTTATTTATCTTGAGCTTGAGCTTCTCTAAAATAATTCACTTTACGTATATTTTTTTGATTCAATTCAAGAATGTTGTTTCAAGCATCGTTAACATTTAATTCTTAATCAAAGTTATATTATAACTAGACCCCAAAACTGAGGCAGCAGCTATCTTTTATGTATTTAGTGATGCTTAACCCTGCCTAATCTACCAGATAATAGTTACTGGTCTAAATAATTATAAGGTCGATTGTAAATTGAATGTAATTAAACCCAAACAAACTATACTTAAGACGCCCATGTATTTTCACTTTACGAAATTAAAGTGTGCCTTAAAATTTAATTTGCTTAAAGTATACATTACATTAAATCCGTCTTATTTTTTTCTTGGCTCAAATCCACCCACCAAACTTTTCCATTTTCTTTTCTCTCGCTAATTCATTTTCCGATCTCCTAGCTTCCCTCGGCGTGAAAAATATTTATGTATACATGGTATTCTGCCACATTAATGAGATTTATCGACGTGACGTGCTTCTTCTCGAGGCGCCGGGATTAGAGCCTTATTGCGGATATATTATTCAAATGTGCACTCGCAAAGGTCCCTTTCGTTCAGCAGTTTTTCCATCGGATCTAATAAAACCCGACCAACCTTCCCAGAAGATGGGACGTGATCATATTAGATTGTGTGGTTTTGTGTGGAAAATGTTGAGGTTATTAAATTTGATAATGAAATAGAAAGTTGAAATATATTATTTAAGTATTGCCAGCAATATATGTATATAAATATATATTATATGTACTAAAGTCTGTTGAATTCAACAATAATAGTAACGATTACGCAAACAAACACATCTTGAACGAAGCTTATAAACTTATAAGCTCGTTTATGATTAAATATTAGTAAAGTAGTTGGCTTATCGTATGAATAAATGCGAGGTTAAGTGTTTTAAAATTTAATGAACAATTTTTAATAATGCAGTATTACAATCATATTATTAACGTTATTATAACGTTAATGTTTCAGATAACCCTTAGACATGCTACGGTTTAGGTAGATATAAAAGCACGGTCACTTTCGCCTGCGATGTCCTCCTTTGATTGAAAAGTTGCGTCGACGTCGCGTCCGTGTCAGAACGCATCCGTTGGCGTCGGCGTATCAAAATGTCCTATCTTCGTCTGTTATTCTGTATATTAAACTATTGTATTCTGTTCTACCTAATCGAATCGATCATATCTACGCCCCGGGCTATAGTGATTAGTTTATTGAATTAGGTGTTGACAACATGTGATCTGTGCGCCGCTCGTTTAATGGAACGACCACATGAGGCAGATAATGTCCAATAAAAGTACTTTAGTTCCGTTACGACTAAATAATATATATCTCCCACCAGATTCCTTCGATTTCATACCTTATCCCGATCTCTCGGGGCTAGCTCTCCGAAGGCCGCTCGTGCGGACAGCTTTGTTGTTTTTTTACACTCCCTCCCCCTTTCTCCGGTCTATCCGAACATCTCTATCCGACCACCCACCCACCGTTCAACATACGATCGCTCCACGCCCCTGAAAAGTTCCAGCTGTGCGGTCGTCGGTGTAGGAAATTGCGGCGTAGATGGGTGGTGTGGGCCGGGGGAGCGCTTTACGTTAGTGTGTCAGGGCGGACGCGCCCATTCATGGCGGCCCCCGAAGGGGTGGCGGCCCTCCTCGACCTAGGTCGGGAATGGAGGACACGTACTATCTCCCCTGCCCAGCCGACAAACGTTGTTACGAATCTGCGTACGCGAGGATTTTCGAGCGCACGCTGCTCGAATTTATCCACTCACCCCATTTTTATATGCTTAACGTAAATATACATACTATATGCACATTTACCCAATCATTTTTTTTCACATCTGTTCATGGAAGCATTATCCGTCTCGAGTAAAAAAGGTGATGCTAGGAGACAATCAATAAATTCGCGCTGAATTATCTCTAACGACAGCCCAAGTAGGACGCCTCGATGTAGAGCTCACCCGGGTTCGTATGAAGCTGCTCGTGGGCGGAAGCTCATGTGCTTTATACAACAACAGTTGGTATATTTTAAGATGAATCTTCAATACAATAATATGCCACAAATATAATATATGCATTAGTATAGGTCCTAGCACACTACCTTCAGGTACTCTTCTTGATTCCTAAGTATATTATATATATCTCAGTATATTTTGAGGCGTTAAAGAAGTTTGAAAATAACTAAAAATTTTGGTTTTGGTATAGGCATATATTTTAGATATGTAAGCTCCATGATGGTTTAAGACAGTTTTTCTTGCACTTCTTTAATGTAACAAGTAAAAGTCTATTGGAGATAGGTTTTCATTAGCTATCTGTCTTAAACGTGATACAAATGCATTCTGCATATGTTGTGCACGAAGTTATTATTTTATTACCCGTGTTTCTACACCTTTTTATTTTCTTAAAAAATAAATTTAAAATACTGTTCTTCCTTTTTAGCAACCTTCTACAAAAAAATGCTGTACTGTTTTTCTTCAGCTACGTTTCTAATGGTTGTTTGATTGACTTACTTATACAGTTACTACAGATTTGTCCGTTGTAACGCATTGGGCTTACGCCTGTCAGTTTACAACGGATTTAATAAGATTTAATAAAAATAAATAAATAAATTATAGTTTCAGGTCATTATTTAGACTACCAGATGTCTCAAATGACGGTAATTTACTATGAGACATTTGTTAGTATGAATCAATGAAAATTTTAATCATGTCATGTAATATTTTTTTTTATAATTACAAAATATCATAAAAAAAATTTTTAAATCAATTTTAGAATTTTTTAGTAAAAAAAAGTTTCGCGCTATGCACTCAAAAATTTGAACTCCGAGCTTCGTGAAGCTCACACTATTTAAAAAAAATATTTTTATTTATTACTATCTTATTAATAATGCGTTTTTATTATTGTTGGGCATCGTGTTTCGTATATTTGATAATATTATTACAGTTAATTTCGGTTTTCTCTATCGCTTGCACTGAATCAATGTAGTTCTGCCGGCGGCTGTATTGTGATTCGCGCTCATAATTTCGCGCTTTGCGCTCGGAACCTCGTTTTTTATCAGCGTAACTTGCAACTCATTATTTAACTAAATTATTTTTATTTTAAAATAATTCAGTAAAAATAATAAAATATATAAGAAATATATTTTTTTCAGCAGTAATATTCCTTTTTTATATTTAAAACTCAGATTCAACAGAATTAAATATGTTTTATGTATAATAGTTAATTATAAAAATGTAATAAAAAATATTTTTAAATATATCGTAGTGAAATAAAACTGTAATAAAATAAAAATCTAATGCATGTTTACATGTGTTTTTGGCAAAAACTGATTTAATAGCATACATGCTTAATCTATTCATACGCGATATTAGGAAGTGTCTATTTCTAGGGCTTTCATTTTTTTAATTTCACGTGGCTCACATTAACTGAAAAATTAATTTGATCTACGATTAAATTAAAGTCCGCAATGTAATTAATTTTCTATACAATATAACAATTACTGCAACATAAGTAGGCGTTTTGAATACACGATTTAAAGTCGAAGAACCAACGAATCGACCTTGATACACATTTTGTATAGGTATTATATAATTATTGGCAGTTAAGAAATATAAATATTCATCGTTTAATTTAAACTCTTTTTAATAAAGAGCCCGATACGATTTGTCATTGTGTATTATCTCGGGTCCATTGCCCTATAATTATAACTCGACAATAAAATATTGATTATTATTCAACGACTTGTATAATGTGAATTGGATCGAATATGGAAAACAATGCGATGCGGAAAATTTCGCAATTTTCCGCATGAGAGGGATGAGTAAACAAGATTTGAAAAATTCCCGGAAAGCCTTCTAGCCGGTGACGTCACGTTCGGTTTTGACGTCCTAATAAGAAGTTGGCGTAATAAACACAGCCCCCCTTAAACTCACTGTAGAGCTCAACATTTTTAAGGGTATATTGTGATTGTAGTTTATTTATATAGTGATGCAAAATATATAACTATAGTTTAGAACATTAAACACTTATACGTATAGCTACTGTAAATCTTTCGGTGGCGCTTTAATAAAAAATTGCTACGTTTTAATATTAAATGAACTTTTTTGTTCAGTAAGTAATTTTTGAGGTGACCTTCGTGCGCTCATGTATTAATTTATTTTTATAGTCTAACTTTCGCTAAACGATACCGACGAGAGCATGTCTTGGTTTTATATTAAAAATTGTTAGGTTTAAGACTTTTTTTGCTTTTATTATGTATCATCGTTAAAATATTATTAATATAATATAAAATATGCTTTACATTTATACTTTTTTTCAGTTCACTAAAGACGTTTATATTTATTTTTATTTTCACAAAATACGAAAATCAAACCCGTGAACTGCGTCATAGTACTCCCACACCATTTTCTCATATTGACCGAAGTTTCCGAAATACTTGTAATAAACGCAAGCCAATCGATACATATTATACAATACTTATGCATATATAAGTATACGTATATAATTAAACGAAATGTTGGCAACAATATACGAAAATAAGGTCGGTAAAGTTACGTGTACCCGAAGTTCGACTCTAGCTTTTTCGATTCGTTGAAGATAAAAGTTTTACGTTACCGTCGTATATAATGTATGTTTATACGTTACGATGATAATAAAGCTAACGTTGTTTACATACATACATCGTGAACATAAAATTCGTGTAATAGTAGGATAATTTATGGTCAGATCTGAATCTCGGCCAAGAGTGAGTGTATACTACGCCACTTTCATTGATCTTAAAACACCGCACTGACTCACACCGCTTCCGTATCAGGGCTGCCTCAAATGTTAATACGAGCGCTTAATCAAATCTTGTGTCTTTTTATTATAGATCAGTTTAACTTTAAAACATAGGCAGTCAAACGAAAAATCGCAGTTCGAGTACAAAAACAATGTTAATGGAACTGTACGAATCTATTAGGATTTTTTAGTGTTGTAAAGTAGTAATGAGGCCGCTGCAGTATATTGTTATTGAATGTAAAATATGAGGCCGGTGGATGAGGCGCCGCCGGTCATCGTACTTCCCATCGTGCTCCCAGAGCGCCACATAGCTTATGGCCAAGCAAATAAATCAATACCCGAAAAGTTATTATACCTGTGAAAATTAAATTATTTAGAACAACTATACATATACATTGAATCAGGTTCTATATCATAGTTTGTTCGACTTCTTTATCTTTATGTCATTTTTATTTATCTTGAATTTCGCAGTTTTCAAAAACCTCGGTATAACATTACATTTTTAGATTCTAATTGTAAAATTTGGTGGCATTATTAAAATATTAATCGCTACTTTTATATTAAACTGATTTAATTACATATTATTTGAAAAATCTCTGAAACAACTTATATTATTTATAGATTCTATATAGTGAGACTTTTGCCATTAAATAATATTTTAGATTGAGAATATTTCCTTTCCTGGTTTAATTTTTTATAATGTCCTGATTTTTTTAATAAAATTTGTTCCGTAAAATATACAATTCGTTGATTCATTTTTACAAATTCAGAACCTACAACTAAGATATACATATATTTATTAAAAAAATGTTTTTATCGAGCTATCAAAAGCACAGGTTTTAATCGTAATATTTGTGAATAAGTACGGATTATTCGTTTAACATGTAATGCTGATGATAAACAAAAAAAGGCGTGACATCAGTTGTATATGATTTTATTATTAATTGCGGAATCTTCTGAAGCTGGTTGTCCTTTTTCGCGATGACTGCTCAGTTAGTTTGCAGTTGCTGCTAAATTTGTCTGCGTCGATATAAAGAAGAGCGTTTTGCCCTGTTTAGTTTGCGAAGTTGCATTGACGTCGTGTCAGGACGCGCACATTGGCGTCGGCGTAGCAATACGCCCTCTAATCAGCCGAATCGGGGTCGATCGGTGAGAAGCTAACCACTTGCCGGCCGATCAAGAATTATTTTAGTTCACTTCTAACGGGCTATAAAAATATATTTTCCAATTATTATGGATTTTTAGTAGCATAATTAAAAATACTGATTATGTGATTACTGAATATTTAATGCTTTTGGACTTTGACGTTTTCCTCAGTCCTCTTAAGATCATCTTGATCACTACTCGGTGTAGTTTCGCTTGATACGTCAGAAGCGAAATAATATAAAAATCGAGTTCCGATTTGTGGAGGTATTTGGTGTAAATTTTTAGCGGGAGTATTATGATTGCGCTATTTCATTCTTTCTTACTATCGATTGTCTAGCTAAGGCGATGCTTTGGGATAGAAACAGACTATATTATTGTCTATTGTTTGTCTAAAAAGCACTCTTAGAATAACGATAATTATTTAAATAGCTAGAGATTTAGCAATGCTGTAATATACAAACTTGTTTATAAGGTTTACTTTCGAGTAGTTCTAATCCATCCAAATATACGATCGACACGTGTAAGTCGCAAATAACTATAACAATTAGTTTTATTATATTTTTAACACGCTCAAAGTATGTTCCCGATATATCCAACATATAGAAGTGAACATAATGTTCTCATTAAGCCAAGTTTTTTAACTGTCGTAGAGTTACTAGTGTATTGCTCTGAAGCTGTTGCATATATTGTATGTAAAATTGCGTAAAAACCAAACGTAAACAATAAACGGTCGAGTACTGGTCTTTTCTGCGTATTGGTGATTATAGGTTTTTGTTGATTTTCCACGATTCGCACGACCATTCTATTTATTATATACTTTCAGTACTCGTCGAGATCTCGTCCGATACTCGCGCTTTACGATTAACCATAAAAAACTCGCTGTTTACTCGACCGTAAAAATATTTGTACGCGAAAATTGTTGCGGTTACTCTGTAAACTGAAACTGTGAGTATTATTCGAGTATAGCAAGTTCAACATTTCAATCAATATTTGCGGTTAGCACATCGTAAATTATATTTTGTAAAAAATACAACACAGATGTGTTCAATACAGTTTATTATTTTACGCATTTCGTGTTTAATTTGTCGTTTGAAGTAATGGTTCGTAAAATATTTAGCAAAGAATAAAATAATTTCTAAGGGGCGTTAAAAACCCTCCCCTCTTTTCGCTCCGTTTGATTTTCCTTTTTGTTTTATAACAGTTTTAGATCAAATAAATTTGCGTAAATTTATGTAAAACGACATCGGGCGCTTCGAGACGAAACGAACCAAATTCCGGTAGCACACGAACAAATTAATGATCGCTTGTTCCTCTTTGACTAGCAACAAATTTTATTTTCATTCGGTTTTATATTTTACGATAATTGGACATTAAATTATTAATTATATCAATAATAATTAAAATCATAGAACGATTGAAACATCGCCCATTGCCAAACGCGTTCGCATTTAATATATTGTATAAATTTAACTTGAAGTATGTCTAAGTTCAATGTTATTTTATTCGCTTTTTAGTGGCTTTGTAATCGATTTGCAATTGTGTTCATTGTTTTGTGATTGTAAATACTACTTTTTCACGGTTTCATTTAGTTGGTTCTTATAATATAAAGCAGTACCGTAATTAAAATAAATAATATTTTCTCAAAATAAAACTATAAACATATATAAAACAAGATACTATTTATATATTACTACATTATACTTCCACTAACGTTATATTAACTTAAATCGGATCAGAAAAATTTATAATATGCCTAACGCGTGTTTAATCTTTACTTTACTGTTATGTACACTCAGTGCACATGTCCTCTTACGATATTAATATCTCGAAAAAAATGTCAAATAAAATGTTCATATCTAAGGTATTTCTCTCCGACACACTTACATATTAAATTAAACAATTATAATATAAAAGTAAGTATCGGAAGTATCAAAATTAATATTCTGTCAAACAAATCAGGTATTTATTCACCATTACAGTCAAACGTATTAGTGTTGCCAGTCAGATTTTTTACTTTGCATAGGAGATGATGCTCGTGTACAAAAGTTTATAACTCGATTTTTTCCATATTATTTTTGTTAATAAATATTTGGTATTATACATTTACTTAGAACAGTTTTGCTATTACCAAACGTTGCTTAATTAATTCGGTGGTGCATCAAGAAAGTTTTTAATATGTAACAACGATTTTGATTTGAAACAACGCTGATTTTTTTTCTCATTTTATTGATTGTATATGGATTTCTTCCTATTTTTCTCATTGATAGTTCCTCATTATTATACATTATGTATTAAATTTAATATTATTTACCCTTGTTTATTTTTTTCTATTGACATTTTTGAGATTCCCTTATTATCGACGCATCTATCGCCGGCGTGGGCGTAACGCTCGCGGAAGCGTCAGACGGCGTCAATCGGAATCGCGAACACGTGTCGGCGCGCGCACGTGTGTGTGTACGTTCGTGAACGAGCAGGAGAGAGTGTTTGCGCGACCTCGCAAGGCCGCCTGACAACACGGACCCCCCCTCCCCCGGCCCGGCGCGCCATTCATATTTTTGCGCTGGCAACATTGTATACAGCGGGGCACGATCTGTCAAATTTTGATTTTTTTTATTACAGGTATTTGTGTGGTGCGCCATAACAATGCTTTTGACGTTCATGTTTAGTTATATTTTATATAATGTAACGAAAAAACGTTTTTTTTTCACAAAATTTAATTTGTTTTTTATTATTATTAAGATTAGATAAAATTTTTGAATATAGAATAACTTACATTTTTATACTTACTTTACTAAGGTGGCACTTTCCCCCCTTATTTTCATTTTTCGCACTGAAAACGTAATTTTAGCAATGGTCAAAAATATATTTTACCATGATTTCTTAGTGATAATGCTTTCCATTTTTTTATAATAAAAATAAATAGTTTAAATAAAAATTACAGGGCTTTTCTTAAGCATTCTTACAAGCTACGGATATTTTGTCGTTTTTGTTTTATGTCTTTCTTTTCAATTAAACTTTTTGCTTCTTTTTACAAAAAACAGTAAAAATACGAATTTCGGATTTTACTGTATACGTACAATTAACAAATACGAGGTGTGATAAAAATTAACAATTTAAGTTTTTATTAAAGAAATATTTTTTTGTATAGAGACTGGCCACTATAAAGTAGTCTTCATTCACGACGATGGACACTAAAAATAAAAAGGCCACCTCGAACATTTTTGTCAGAGAAGGATAAAGGGCAGATCGCCGCAGGAACTAATAAAAGGCCATCTCGAAATTTTTGTTTGAGGAAGACAAAATGCTGTGAGAATTAAAAATAATAAGGTCATTTTGAAAATTTTGTTTTAGGAGGATAAAAGGTGGACAATCCTCAAATAAAGACGTCTGGTCACCTTACTTCATTAAATATAATACACTTAGACAGCGTTTCTTTCAATCCGCAAAACATTAGAATGCAATATTTAGTCTTCAGCTATTTAGTCCATTTAACGATTTTGCCTTTATCTCATTTATGGTTGCAAAACGTTTCTATTTTAATGTTCTCTTTATCTGTGGGAACAGGAAAAAGTAGTATGCCATATATGTAGAAAACGGCGAATGCGACATCATAACAGTGTCGTTTTTGGCTAAAAAATATAAATCAGTAGTGTGCGTTATCGTAATGCAAAAAAAAACAGGAGTTGGTTGTCCATGATTCTGGTTGTTTTCATCTGATTACCTTATATAAATGACATAACATTGCAATATAAACTATACCGTTATAATCGAAGTACTTTATAATTTAATTGAACTTGACGTGCTTTTTTTTGGTTGATCATAAAACAAAATAATTGTTATCAAATATCACAATTTGCCAGCTACGATAATCTTTTGAATTTCTAAAGACTAAGATGCTAAGATTTAAAAAGCATTTGTCATATTTTTTCTTTACTCCTTTCATATAAAATGCAAAATTATTTTTTATTAATATTAATAAACAAAATTCAAGTTTTTATTGTTAGTTCTGTTTCAGGCCCCTCTTAATTTAAGCTCTGTAAACTGTAATTGTTTTACCTGACCATTCCACTGTTGAATTATTTAATTTAATTCATTTTTACGACTAAAATCTTTTAAAAATTCACATCATAAGGAAAATAGTCTAAATTATAATATGTTTGTTTTTTACTTTTTAATATTAGGTATTTACAGCTGAATAATTACAACTTTCACTTATTTGCTGAATGTAGCATGTATTTAAGCAAGCTAAACAAGCATTAAATTCATACACTTCAAACAAAAATGCTTATCGTAATGCTTGTATTGGAAATAATTGTGTACAGAATGAGGAACGTGTACTGTATTTTTGTTGATTTATTATAAGCGTTGGTATTTATATATTTGTAATAGTTTTGTCAAAAACATAAAAGCGAATTACGCACGTCGTGTTTTGAATTTGAACAGCCGTTTTATATTATTTCAAGTCACTGAAAGGTAAATAATCGAATTGAAGTTCGACCTTACTAAAAACAATATCAAAAAAATTGCCTGAATTAGAAGTTGTTAAAAAAAAAATTGTTAAAAAAAACTCTCAATAGTATTATTTTAAAAAGTTGATAGTGGCATTTTTTAGATATTAAATTTAACAAATTAGAAAACAGAACTCTTTAATAAGCACATCAAAATATGTTATACGCGTTTATTGCTAGCTTACATAAAGAAATTTTAGATATATACAGTTTATTCGAATCAGTTGGTATCGACGTCTGGCGAAGGGAAAGGGTTATTCGGAACCAAAAATTTTTAGATTTAGATGATTCACTGAAATTTTTACTTACAATTCAACATATCTTTTTCTCTTCGAAAGTTTTTTTGTAGTGTGGCAAACAACGCCACATTATCCTATTATTTTGCTTTTACTTACCTGTAAAGTTAAACTATATAGCAAAAAATATATTTGTCAAATTAGCAATAACTCTCGTGCGGTTAGCGTCTACGTAATTTAAATAAGACCATAACATATTTAGATAAGACAACATAATATTTTATACTTAGCATAAAAATTGTATCACACGATGTACTTTATAAAATATTCTTTGCATAATCTTTTTTGTATGAGTTAGATTAAATTATCAATCAATCATGGTACAGTCTAAATACACCGACATGCGTGGTGGTTTACTTGTTTTTAAATATTTTTGGTTTAATTTTGTTCATGGTCGCGATCACGGTTTGTTTTTGGTTAAACGTCAAAAAAACAGCGGTCAGTGTTGCCACGCGCGAAAAATACGCGCGTAAACAAACGTAGTTTTTCAATCGTCGTTTTTACATAATGTTTAGTTTTCGCAGCGAACCGAAATTTATTTTCGGCCTTGGGTTGACTCGCGGACGCTTATCAATAATAGAATAACGACTTAAAATTTATGGCACACTTTAACTACCGGCTAAACCGGACAATCTTATTTAGTTTTTATATTTTACCGCTCGTTTATATGAGACTCATTATTATGTTGATTTGTAAATTAATAAAAACAAAATTATGTGCTGTTTTTGCGGAACCTTGAGGTTTCAGATTTAAATTAAGGGTTCTGCGAAAAATGAAAACATTTTTTTCCCCATTTGCTGTTTCGCACGCTTGACAAGATATCTCATTAAAAAAACTGTTTCATTTTAAACATTGCTTTTATTATAAATAAAATATTGTTTTACATCTGAACATATGTTAAATGTATAATCACGGTTTTAATAAATAGTTATTATAGCGCATTCCCGTGGGGGGAATAGGACACAGCACTACACAAAGCGATTGTAAACTTTTATTAGTTTGCACTACTTAATCACAGGAGATTCTATATATGAATTATATTAGAAGTCGTGTATCATGAGTGGCGTTCTTCAAAGCTCAAAACGTATCGTATTATTCGAGGCTATTTCTAGCATACTCCTTCGAAGTTTCGCGTTTGAAGCGTGAAAATGTCTCATTATTACTTTCCGCACCGGCGTATAGTAATTTCGTCTACATTTCTCGGGACAAGCATGTGGGCGATACTCCAGCCCGGACAGGGTAGGTAGAGTAGTAGAGACTGGAAACAAATTCAAAAGACCGCCTACCATAAATTCTTTTATTGTCGCCTCCGCTTCGAATACGAAAGCGCTTATTTATACGTCGTTATACGTTTTATGGCATTTAAACGCCAGATAAATGACCATAGGGAAGCCGAGCACGGATGAAGCTGGATTGGGAACAACCAAGATTTTCCATTCAGCCACCTCAGACTCAATAATCGACACATTGCTCTTTAACGGTGCAATAAAAATGCTGTGAACGTTTTCGGTAGCGCGGGTTAAGTTTTAACAAGCGAGTTCAGTTTAGTTTAGACACTGCTATACTATGCTAGAATTGCTAACGAAGATTTGGCTTATCTTACAAAAGAGTAAAGAGAGTTTTTTAAACTTTGCTAGAAGCCGTTTTTCTGTTCATCAAATGTTTTATTATATTATAATAGTAAGACATATATGTTAGATTACACTTAGACCATAGTTTTTCTATTTCTGTTAAATACTATAGCGAGCGCTTCTATAGTGGTTGTATACAAAAACATACAGGGGTAGTCAGTTATAATGACTCTGTGGCCATAAATAATCATTTTTTGTAAGTAATGTTACTCATTCTACGCGCCTTTGTTGATGGAAGATATGCTTTTTGTATGACAATAAGCATTGTTATAGCTCCACCGCTGTCTATTATTAAACGTATTGTCCATAAATGGTTTTAATATATTGTCTATTAATTCCAGTTGTGTTTATGTGTGCCTGGTGGCTGATAATATGCAGTGTTCACGCGTCGAGCTTTTTCGAATATTCTGGTTAGAGAAGAGAGCTTCTCTAGATATATTTATATGAGAGTATCAAATTTATTAATAGAGCTAATTGCTGTAGAAAATGAAAAGTTACGAGAATCCAAATAATGCATTTTATTAAGCCATTCATAAAAATTCAAAGGAACATAAAAAGTTTGCCGAACATTTCGGGAACTTTCAAAAAGCGTCCAGATTTAGATTGTCATTAACTATGACCGAGCAGTCAGTGATTGGCACCGTTTTTCCAGCAGCAGAAATGGTGGATCGATTTTACGCTGGGCGCGGAAGTCCTCCATAGGTCACCCACTGGTTGGAGCGAGAAGGCACGTGACGACTTTGACATTGAATTCGTAGCGGAATCGAGGGGGTTCAGTCTAGCCTGGGATCACAACCACCCCTCCGAACCACCCCGGAAAGCGCGAGTAAATCGCGTAACCTTCCACCACCACCGCACGGAAGTCAAAGTTAGTCGAGACCCACCCACCCAGAGCTTAAGACTGGCTTACGCCGACCCCTTTCTCATCCACCCTGGCGGCAATATGCGCCATCGTTACATAATACTACCCCCCATTGAAGAAAAACTCATTGCTATAATTTTTTAGATTTTATGCTAGATTGATTGAATTTATTTGAAACATTTAAAGCGGCGAGGACACTAGTTTATCAATGTTATTTTTGCACTCTAAAGTAACTGCCAATCCCTACACAAATAACTAAAATAATTCCATAGACTCGCGTAATAGCCAATCACCTGGTACGCTATAACCAAAACCTGCAAAAACGTATAATTTTATCGTTTTACAATACAGCGAGTTAAACTTTTCCGTCTCTGGTCGTACACGCAAACCGAACTAAATACGTCACTAACCGCTCAAAGGGTTACCGATTAGGAAATATAAAAATAATATTTTTATAGCTCATAAAAATTGAAAGCAATCAAATCGCGTTCCTCTCGAACGTAAATCAATCATTCAAGTATTCGCGCTTTATATACGACATAAGTCGACGTGAGCGGTCGTAAATCTCCACTTGAGATGCACCGCCCATAAAACACCAACTAAAAGATGATAAAGGATTCCGAAGACATACGGAGAGGGTTATCTTGTAAAGTCATCCATTATTTATTAAAGGGATCTTCAAGTCCTTAGAATTCTGATTCATACTAGATTTTTATTGTTTCATGCCACTTGAGAGAATATGTAATCATAGAACAATGAACGTCTTGTATAAACACGTATAAATGACATATTATAACAATATAAGATAATATATACGTATGTATATGTATAATATAGATACTTTAATGTGGGCAGAATATAAAATTGTCCAAGCGTACTATAGCAACTGTTTTTATTTGTTTCAGGAGGACAGATGATTTCCGGCAGCGTGGCGGTGGAAGGCCAAGGCAGGTCTTTGGGTCAGGTACTGGGGCAACCTGCCCCCGTTCCTGAGTTCCTGAGGCCGCTGCCTCGCGCCGCCCCTTACGGCAGATACCAGCACCATTCTAACCATCAACAGCACCATCAGCAACAACATCACCAGCAGCAACAACACCACCAACACCAACAACACCAACAGCACCAACAACACCAGCAGCCTCCGTCGAGGCTCAGAGACGAAGATGACCCTCCGTCTGCAGTGGCCGGCTACCCGCCAGTCCCCGGAGCCTACCAGAGGATTTTACCCTATCCTTTCTCCCCTTATTACCCTCTTTATCCTCAGGCTCCAGCACCGATTCCGCAACAGCCTCCTCCCCCCGCACCCGCGGCTCCGCCCGCCTCACCAAGATCTCCACCGAGAGGCAAAGAAGGCTCCCTCAAGCATAGGTTGTTAAGCAGAGCGACCACTCCTAGCGGGTTCAGTAGAGGAGCTCTCATCCAATTGGGTAGCGGGCAGCTCAGGCGAGTAGAAGATATGAGGACGGAAGACTTCGTCAGTTCGGCGGAGCGTAGCCCCGAATTAAGACTAGCAGACAGTACCGTTGTGAGACTACTGCGTCGTCCAGCAGCTGACCACGTCACGCTTACACTTAGTTATAATGGAAACAGAGCTCAGGTAATAATAATTTTTAGTTTTAATATACATTTTTGATTATTAATATTTTCTCTCATCTCTTCTTTGAATGGTCCAAAGATCTTCATGCCGTTTTGATTCGATTGCATGTCGAAGATGATTCTTGATGAGAAGAATTACGAATGTCTACTCTTGGGGGTTTCCAAAATGTAATTAGTTGTGCGTGAAATTTCTTCGTTTTTGGTATGGAGTTATTGTGCCATTTCTTCCTTGCATAGTTGCATGATGGCGAACCTTGGCATACATCTCCAATAAGAATCAGGGAAGTCACTGGGGGGGGGGGGTCAAGTGGAAACATTCCCCCCCCCATGAATTTGGCCAGAAAAATGCATGTTATTTAATTCAATACTATGAATCTTAATAAAATCGAAGTATTAAAAAGCTAGAAAATGCTAAAATGATGTTTCTAATTCTAAACTAGAAATTCTCATGTTATCCCTCAAAGAAAATCTAATATAAAATAGTCTATATAAAAAATATAATTTATTTAAAAATATCTATATAAAAATATAATTTTACTGATAAGCGCTAGAGAAATTATACGCTGTTCCAAAATTTCTATTTGACAGTTGCGAAACGTTCATTTGCAACTTGACCCAATGAAAATTCTATAAATAATTATGGTTCAAGTCCAAAATACAAACTAAACCAACTTATCTCTTAGAGGAAAATATGCGGAAGAAGAAGTATAGAAAGACGGTGCATTTCGCATATTGCTTTACAGTTAGTCTGTACTTCGATATCACACTATGTTTTAAAAATATGAGAGCTATCCTTACGGACGTTTGCTATGAGAATATTAGTCAAAATATATTCAAACCGAGTTTTGGTCAATAGGAGGGCGCAAAAACAATTATCACTTCTCAGAAGTCAAAAATTCACGTCAAAAGCAATAAAACCGTGTAAGCGCCGTTGCAGTGGGAATGCCCGGTAACAAGTGTTCCCACTGCGACGGTGCCGACACTATTTTATTGCTTTCATTCGATTCTCACTTATTGTTAGTTGTAATATTATATTAAAAAACGACCACTGACTGACCAACTTTTGTCCTTCCCTGAAAAAAGCTGAAGTGACTACCCTGGTAAAAATTATTCCTAAAATGCTTAGATCACCATCTGCTTTAAAATCATTGTAGAGCTTCTTAATAAATACGTTGTTATTACCTGTTATCGTAGGACAAAACCCAAGAGATTTTGCCCACAATTCTGGTCGGATTGCCTTACGAAAACGGCGTAAACCTCAAATTTTCCAAATGAAGAAAGCAATTAGCGTGACAAAATGCGTTGTCAGTACTTAGATGTCAAACACAAATTACACTGACAATTGACATGTTTATCGCAGGCAGTAGTACCAACTTCTTTTATCTTCTCTCTTTGAGAAACAGTCTATTGACTCTTGCGCGAAAGCCAAATATTTTGATACCTATTTGAATTCTTTATTCCGTCTTTCTACATATAATAAATTTACTAATCTCGCGTCTGTATGGTCGTGGACGCCAACGGTATAAAAACGAGCGGGAAGTTCCTGCTCGGGTTGGTCCAAGCATCTTGGCCATAACAAAAAAAGTGCTGGGCATGTCGCAAATCAGAACACATTGAAAAAGAAAAACGTTGAGCTCAACTGAATAGGAAAAATTATCCTTATTATAAGAATGATTACACCTTTTTGTAAAATATTTTTTTTCACCTAGAAACTGTTGCAGGGATAGAAATAGATTATAGTCGTTTAGCACAATGTCTGAGGAATACGGTGGATGAGAAGGGGTTCCCAAGAAAATCCATTGGTTTTTTCTATTGTCTTCTTAGATACATGAGGCCGAACGCTGTCTTAGTGTAAGATTACCCTTGATGGTGTTTTTGATCGTTTGAGTCGCTTTTAAACGAATTAGCTAAGCACACTATGTGTCTGTCGTAATTGTCTGCCTATAATAGAACTTTGCATAAATGCATAACATTATCTTATTGGGGTATTCTAGTTTTCAGGGTTAGAATTAAGGGTTGATTGGCGTCCAAACACTGTCTTTTAAAATATGTAAAGAATCAGCTTCTCTTCATCAGTGATAATTCGACTCAAAAATAAATCTTTCTGTTCTAGAATCATTAATTATTGGCATATTGCGTGGTTTTCTTCAGACAATTAATGGGATACCCATAAAAAATTTCCCATTATTCAATAGCATCATTAGTGCGACTACTGTTAACAAACATCAAAAGAAAATTGAAATTATCGTTAATTTATAAAAAGTTATACATTTTTGCAAATGTAAGAAAAAAAGTGCAAATACTTATAGGACAACCTGATACCAGAATTGGTTTATATAAGTGTCTATTAAAAACTTTCAGTTATATAAATATTAATTATTATTTTTGTATAATTTCAGGTGGATATGGAGTCTCCGGTGGAGCATCCGTTCTTCGTGTACGGTCACGGCTGGGCGTCATGCTCTCCAGAACGCACCATGCAATGCTACGGATTGCAAGTGAACAGATTGCAGGTCGGCGACGTGTGCGTGTCGCTGATAAGGCGAGAGACTCCTCTACCCTCGCCGACGGCGCCTCATCTAGCGCCTCCGCCTCCGCACACCTACGTCCACCACCAGCCGACGTCGGCCACCGTAGTCACCACGGCCACCACGACCGCCATGACAGTCAGGCCGGCTGACGCGCCCCAAAGCTACCCAGAGAACCTGAGTCTCAGAGAAGACTCGCGAAAAAGGCGGTGGTCAGCCCCCGAGGTGTGCGACGAAGAGAGCCCTCAAAGGCCGAGGACGATGCGTCATTAGTTATTTGTGTTTTATATTAATATAATAATTGAAAGTGTCGAAGTGTTTTGCACCATGTGAAGAATATATATTACATAGTATTTTCAGCTTGATATAAAATATGTAATGCACATATTTTTTGCAACATACATATTATTATAAATTAAGCGATATATTTATATAAAAACACTTCTAAAGAGTTCTGTGATGATGTTATGAATAAGTGAAAGTGAACGTTTATATATTATTATATAAAAGATTGTTTCTGAGGGTTTATTACTGTATTTGTCCTAGTGCGACGTTCTCGTCGCTCTTCAAGAGATTTTTTATTTAAGCAATTTTTTTATGTATTCACATATACATACGATAATATGGGATAGCGTATAGGAGATGGGTATTAAAAATGGTTTTTATTTTACGGTTTCAACAATGTGGTGAACTTCAAAGTAGCTCAGATTACTTTATCTCCCGTATTAAATTGGTGTTATTGAGTGTTTTATAGTGTTACACAACAAAACTGATGAGTTTAATGCCATTTTGCAAACTGTTATGTAATGTTTCATTTATATACACATATTTTATGAAAGTTTGTCAATCAACACTATATTTTTCTCAAAAATGGAATGTGTACATTTTAAAACATTACATATACGAAATTAAATAATATTCTTATTAATTGTATGTTGTGTTTTCATTAGAAAAAAACAGCTATTGATGTTGAAATGATTGATCAGTAACTTGACAAGTTTGTGTTCATTCTTTAGATATTATTTTAAGTGTTGACAGATTGTTGTTTAACATTATTTTTGATACCGTATCCCTAAATTCGTACATCTTACGCTTAACGAAGTTTAAGTTTTAAACTACATGGTTGTTGATAACTCTCTCATAAGCCTGATCTCCTCTAAGCCAATGACTATTAAGTTAAACGTTGCATATTAATTTTCTTTTTTTTTGGTTTGACAATGTTCAATTTTGTTGTTGTACATAGACAATTCTGAAATTAATGATAAGTGCCAAAGTTATTGTTGTAACTGAAAGAATATATTATTAAAAAATGGGTAATAAGCTTTAAATGATATAAACCAGCCATTGTCAAAACGTAACACGGGACTGCCGAGTACAAAAGTTTATAACGAAGAGAGGGGAATGTATTTCAATTTGGCTAAATGAAAGATTGGATGTAAATCTTGACATGACGGACCTGCAAAGACTCTTTCGGATAAGGATATTTTGTACGACCGACTTATCCTCGATTGATTAATAAATATAAAAAAGATCTCATATATATATTTTTTTGTATTTGTAGCGCTATTTGTTTATTCGTGACTTGCCTACCTCACCGATTGTATAGATACTTTAGATCTCAAAACTTTTCAATCATGCTAAGACGCAGCAGCGGTATTGTAATTTATGAATTGTGTAAAATAAAAGTGTCAGAGAGGGGTGAGTTTTTTTTTTATTTTGTTCTATCGAGCGACGCCGTGGCATATTGTCACCGTGACATATAGTTTGTATTATTATGGTTTTGTATAAAAAGATAAATAAATTATGTATATGTGATTATATCTTTAGATTTCGTCTCGAGTGGCGGAATTTACGAGAGCGTTGTAGCTATTTAGTTATTATTTCGTAATTAATTTATTGTTTCGACCATATCGACACACAGTCGTCGAACCATTTGTGTAAATTAATAAACAAATAGAACCGTACGAGCCGAATCCACAGGCGCTAATCACACGTGCAATAGTTGTTAGTGTAATATTTATATATATATATGTGTATATGATTGCAATAGGTTTCTCATATCAATTCATAAACACATATATATCTGCTAAAAATGTTTTATGTTCGATGGTGAACGACGTGAACTCGTTCAATTCGCATTTCGTATACGTTGAAAACTAAATTCATTGTTACATTGTTCGACAAGTTTTTAATTAAGTAATGATGCATTTATCGTATTAGATATAGCACAAAGCCAACATTAGGGTCTGATCGAGTGGTTTGATGTTTTCTATGTATGTATATATATTTTTTTTTTCTAATTCAATGACATTTTTGTAATGATTTGGCTGTGATTTAAGTCGTATTGATCTTTTTGGCATAGAAATTTGAGAAAATTGTTTTATTTTGTTTTAATATAATGCGGTGCCAATGTAAAAGAAGCATTCTATATATTATTTTGATGGATTCACAGTATTATTGAATAACAAGTCAGACAGTTGTATAATATCAATCTGAACATATTGATTGTTTGTATTTTCTTCCATTATTTGATCGAGTGTCTTTATATAGTCAATTCTTCCTTTAAATATAATGAGATGTATTTATAATTCAACATTTCCGTCTTCTGGTTTAGATTGAAATTTATTTTTAACAAGCCTCTATCAAAACAGGGCAAATTAAAAGTGCCTTGAGTCAAATGTTATAAAAAGAAAATATTTTAAATCTATCCTTTATAAATATTATATAAATTATGTCCTGTAAAAGAAATATGGAGAGTTATAAGTGATCATATATGTGCATATTTATATTTTTAAGTGTGTGTGAATGTGTAAAAAAATGGAGTGCCATTCATATATATAAAATGTTGTAATGAAAAGAGAAGATAATAAAAAATGTAAATATTGCGAAGATAATAACAGTGTTTCAATTAAAACGATAATATTTATTTTTAAAACATTCATAAATTTAATCTTAAGTCTACATATATTCATTGTATCATAAATCAATGTAAATACTTTGATAATTTTAAATTATCAACAACGACCATCGTGGACATATACATCTAATTTGACAACATATCGTGTTACAACGTGAATCTTCAACATTTATTATCGTAGTTGAATCATAAGGACAGACTAAACGTTGAACGCTAATCTTTGGCAGCAGTTTTATTATAAAATATTTAAACGATAAGGTGTGAAACGTCTGCAGTGTAAGCTGGTGGTCTTCGAAGTGGCACTGCAGGCGGCCGGCGAGCTCTAGCGCCCTCTAAAGCTAAAGAACCGCTGACTGTGCGCGGTTCTCCTAAGCCATTTGCAGCTCGTCTCGCCAATGTCCCTCCGCCGGCCAAAGAAGCCCGGAGAGTCTTGCGCTTCTAACACAAATCATAATTTACATTCAATTCAAATCATATCTTAGATCTTGAGTCTTATATCTTACTTCTACTTGTCCTCTCCATTTATCTGCAGCATGCCTAGCCAACTCTAATCTCTTCTGCTTTTTAATCTGATGTTTTTTGTAAGCCATTTCGATAACAATCAACAAAACGCCGCCAACTATACCGGCAGCCACTAATATGAACACGCCGGCCATGTTTTTTAAACCCAGAGTGTTCGGAGTCTTTTCAAATTGTTCGCACTGTTGTATGTTCCCTTGTAATATCCACAGATTGTCTAATGATTCCATAAAACCGCCTGAAATCAATTTTTGCGTATCAGTCTTCATTCTATTTATAAATATTTACATTGATGATTAATGAAATGGCTTACTTTCATGAAAGTCTAATATTGCCAAAGTGACAGCGTCTGCCCAAGGAGAACCTCTTTGCAAACCTACTCCATAACCAGATCGTCCGAAAAGTTCACCGGCAGTTACAAGTTCGCAATCTTGAGCGGCTTCAAACTCTAAGCGCGAAGAATCCCATATGAAAGCCATCAATTTACTGAAAAAAACATACATATCTAATGCAGAAAAGATTAAAGTAATAAGACTAATCACTGGACTTTTGAAAATAAGTGTGACTGGCTACATTTATTTTGTTTGTTACTTTGGGGGTGTGACTTATTCAGCCAGTTCAACACTGAAAGAGTTGAGTGGCAAATATGAAGAAGCGAGCAAGTTAATCCAAAAAGTGGTAAGTTTGTAAAAATGGTATGTCACTGGTTCCTCATATTATGTGTGTAACATTAGTTGTCTTTGAGTTTGAATCAGCAAGTTTGTGAGTGGTTATGTGACAAAGTGTCAAGTCAATAATACTTTCCATTTGACGAAGGTTGGATGAATGTGATAGAGGCCAATTAAAGCAAAATAGCATTATTGTTTAGTTCCGCCTTCTGTACAAGTTTTCAAGGAGGAAATATTGCTGCGGGAGCTAAAAAGGTCATCACGATATTTTATTGAAGAGGAGAAATTGCTAAAAAATGCCATTTTGGAAATTTTGTTCAAAGAGGACTAAAATTTTGAGGAGGACGTCTGATTACCTTATTTTATTGTTCTACCTTTCTACAATGACGCCATTTCAGGGGGGGGGGGGATATTGGCTAGACAGTAGTCGTTTTTTTAATATTATTTTCATTAAGATTCATAGTATTTCATTAAATGACATGCATTTTTCCGGCCAAATTCAAGGTTAGAATCCATGTCAAAAACAATAAAATCGTGCCGTCGCCGTTGCAGTGAAGAGAGAATTTTTATAACCATATTACAACTTACAATAAGTAAGAATCGAATGAAGCATATCTAAACCGAAATTTGGTTTGAATACACTGACCAATACTCTCATATCAGAAGTCTGTGGTAATATCAATAAGGATAACTATCATATTTTTAAAACATAGTATATTATCGAAGTGCAGACAAACTATGGAGCGATATGTGAGATTCTTCTGCTTAAACATCATTCTATTATATATGTAACCAAAATTCATGGAATTCATCGACCACTCGACACTTTTATCAATTATTCCTCGTACATAAAATCTCACCCAATTTTAACGTCTCTGATTGCATCTTCAGCTGTTGCATAGTTATTTGCTTCCATCGTCCTGTACATATTAGACAATTCGACTTGCCGTCTAAAATACATGTCGACGGCCGATCCTCTTACAGTTGCACATGTTAGATTTTCCATTGTGTTACGTAGCTAAAAATAATTAATATTAATTATATATACTTAAAAAGCTATAATTAATTACATACTCTAGCATCGTTGATCCCTGTAAGTTTAGTCTTGGGTCGCTCTAACACGAGGAAAGCCGCCAAGTTGGCAGTGTACGAGGCTACAATTAT
This sequence comes from Plectrocnemia conspersa, assembly GCF_051122295.1. Taxonomy (NCBI): domain Eukaryota; kingdom Metazoa; phylum Arthropoda; class Insecta; order Trichoptera; family Polycentropodidae; genus Plectrocnemia; species Plectrocnemia conspersa. The sequence goes on from NW_028277165.1 coordinate 8,192,763, forward strand.
CATGGCAAAACCGGCCCAAACCATTCCGAGCACTCTAGCAGAGAAACTTCTTGGAGTGCCTATGAACAGATATTATTGCTATAATTCAAAATTTAATATGTAATATTTAAGATAATAATTACCTTCTCCAATTCCACTGTTGAGAAGTACACCCCAAGCAAACCAAATAGCGCTTGATAAATTGAGAGCGTCTTCTTCAGTCCCATCGGTGTTGGCGACTTTAAATCTACCAAAAGGCGAAAATCTGTCTAGTAGGTATAGTACCAAAGCGACAACGTGCACAGATACCATAACCAAGATCCATAGCGTGTTTGAAAATGGTTGTAAGAAAGATACCAAAGTTGAAGATCTCGACGGCTATGTAAAAATAAATTTAATAAAATGTAAATCGTATTATGTATTAGTATATATATATATATATATTTAAATACCTTCTTCTCTAATATAGTAATGCCTTGATATTTGAACGGCTTACTAAATTCTATAAACTCAGCTCTTTCGGGGTTTATAGTAAGAGGAGCTACAATCATATCGGCTCTTTCATTAACCAGCTCACCTGTTTGCAATGGAAAATAATTTCACTGAACATTCTAGAATTTTTTATTGTTTGTAATTTATATACCAATTAAACCGGTCCATTCCTTTTTGGCTCCGGTAGCAGAAGCATTTTTCATTATATAGTTTCCAAATTGCCCGTCCGGAGATAGCGCTACATGATATGTGAAGTTTATTGTTCTAGCCAATTCTTTTAAAAGATCCATGCAGTATCCCTTGCAGCAGTAAATATCTGAAATAATTAGCAACAGGTTAAATACATAATGAAATGAGCGGCGACTGCGAAGTCAATAGTGCAGGGCAGACGTTCCCGGCCTAAACATAGTTTTAGATCCCTTTCCCGACCGAAAATAAAATTTAGTCGAAGTTCTCCAATAATCAATTTTGGCGTCACTGCACTGCAATACTGTAAAGAGGAAGAAATAGAATAGATGGACGATTTAAAATGATTGACCTGGTCTTCTAATGCAGCCGCTGCCTGCGTTGCGAGGGATAGAGTAAGTTTAATGAGTTTAATTCTACATCTAGTGATCTATATTCTTAACAATACCTGCTTCATCATTACTAGCGTTGAAGTGAGGGCAAAGTATTTCAGCTGGAGTGCAATGTTCTCCTTCGTCTGGATTGATTCTTCTAGCGTAGACGAAAGGTTTTTCTTCTATAGTTAAGACTTTGAGATGAGTAGGTATCATAAATCCTTCCGGTTTAGATTTGCTTCGACCCATCCATAAAATCTGGTTTTCATCTAGTTTCAAGCGCATTTTTTTCTGCTCCTATATCATTAATTCAAAATAAATTAAAATGTAAAGTATAAAAATAAACAATAAGGGAACGAACCGTTGAATAGAAGTACTTTCCAACAGCTGGTTGATGATCTGGTGTTCGGACGTTAACCACTTCATATTCGGCAAACTTCCTATCTCCATTATCGTCAAAAGCAACTTTTCCAGTAGAGCCGTTTAAAATTTCTTGCCTTTTAATATACTCGAATAAAGTCTTTCCAGTCTCCCAAATAGAACCAGAATTATCACAATCTTGAGGTGCTTCATGAATCTCTTGCGTTTGATTCATCTCTCTAATAGCAGAAGCTAAGACATGACTAAAAAAGTATGTTAGTAAATAAAATTATCACCAAAAGGATCACTTAAGTTATCTCACATGCTATCTTGAATGTGAGCCTTTTCACTAGTGGCATTCACTAATCTTAGACCAAGAAGACCAACAGGAACATTATTTGCAGCAAGAGCTTGCTCCGTCACCAACCATACGTAACCTGCTTCGGTCATATTCAGAGAAGCAGCATCTCTGAATATGACTTCAGCGTCAACTTTACTACTGTAATTTTAAAGCAATATAATTTCTCAATCAATCTTAAGAATACTACATTATGATATACAATACATACCTAGCATACATAAGATACACTCTCGATTGAGTGCCTTTAAGATCTTGGAGTTGCTCCGTAAAACTTTCCAAGCCAGGTTCGAATTCCATGACAGATTCAACAATAACTTTGATTTCAATGTCATCTTCTAAGCTTTGAGAAGTAGTTTGAAATCTGAAATATAAGAAATATTGCATATTGTGCTGTTAAAACTATCAAATGAAACGCACCTTCCCAAAATTGCTCTACCATCTGTATCAGAACTATGAATGAAAATTACTTTCATGTAATTTAAGTGTCTCAATAGATCCACCCAAACGTCAGCTTGATGTGAATAAGGCGGTACTGTTCTTAAAAATGATACATGGATGTTTTTATCTGAGAAGGCCGAGTCTCTAGAAGATATTCCTATGACTGGGATGTGATAGAAGCCGCTAGTGTAGGAGACGGCTGCTGGAGACAATTCACCAGTCAGTGGATGAGATACGACGACGGAATAAACCTGATAGTATAACATAAAATTATTGTAGGCAAAGACTTTTTATTTAACTTAAGATATTTACCCTTCTAGCTATAAGATCTTTGCAGACGTTCAACGCTGTCCTGATGGGATTTGGATCCATTAGAATAGCATAGTCATAGTATGTGACACCTCTTTGTACGTATGCATGCTCAAAGTTCAGTTTCTGTAATAAAAATGTTGATTCTGTGATTTAAGATGATTCATACATGTTGAATGTATGGATTTATACAGTAATATTTTGGAAGCCTAAAGCGAAAATTTTAGTGACATTCTTTATTAGTGTATTGTCTCGCAAAAAAATTATTAGTGAGTGTTCGAAAGGAGCGCTGGCAAGACTTCATTCCAGTCTTTTTAGCAGGACCGGGCAGAGAGGTAGTACGGGTAATCACCTGGGGTGTTAGCCCCGAAGGGGGCGCTAACTCCAAGTGGGGGCCAGGCCCAAAATGGGGGTTTACTCATCCTCGGCTAGTTTTAAGCAAAATTAAACATTGAATTAGAAAAGAAATTGAAAACACAAGCAATATTCAAAGTAAAGCACCGTTACATTGTTTCTGATACCGAGTAAGTGCATGATATCTGACCCTGTTCAAAGCAGTAATGAAATTTTGTATAGGAAAAGGATAATGATATGTAATTTCTTGGAATCGTTTGGTTGAAAAATCATCCCAAGGCGTGCAAAGTGTTCGTTCTTCTTACAGATAAAGGTACTACTGATATAACAGGAATAATTTGAATGATTAAATTAAAACGTTAAGTTCATTGATTTATGAAGATATAAGCATTCTGATTGTGTCTCTAAAATTTACAGAGTCCAACTGGCCTTTGATTTCCTTGACCCATCTATGATGAGTCAAGGAATTAAGGGATAATTTGGTCATTGGTCTCCTCTCACTTCCTTGACAAAAAAACTTTACACCTTAAAATCCAACGGATTTGAATTCAGCCTACCTACCCCGAATTGACACAAATGACAACACAAATGTCCAAAGAAAAGAAGCGCTTTTACTTCAATCGTTAGCTTTGGTGCAGCCATGCAGTCAACTCGGATCTTCCAGAATTCAACTTGATTTTCCAAATGATTTGACTACTAAGAATGACATAACAATGGCTTAAAGTGTAAAATTGTTAACTGCATATTTGACAACTTTACAGGAGAGACAAAAAACTAAATAGACAACTTGAAACTACGAAAATAAAGCAATATCTCAAGTTTGTAGTGTTTAATTGGAGATCATTATTTTGAGCATGTGTATTTCGATTAATGGTACAAGACAACATTGTTAAGTAATTTTAACCCAAAGGTGGGGTTAGCAAATTTACACTTCAAGTCATCGATATAACTTCATTTCGAAGTTCCACTTTGATTAACACTTCTCGGTCACAGTACTTTTTTCAAAAATTACTCAAAAACTTCTTGCACGGACCCACCCCTTTTTTATGCAATGGTATACAAATATGCAGCCGTTGTAAAACATTTAAAATTATTCGAACAAGTTTAATTTTCAACAAAAAAATTTGAGATGAGACTTCACAAAATACAAATTTTCCAAGTTAACTCAGACATGACCGAGAAAGGATTAAGCGGAGCGAACGCTGAATCTACATAGATGACAATTACAAGTACAGATAAAAAAGCCGCTTCTACTTCGATCGCTTAATCTGGTGCGACCTTGAAACTGTATTAAAATATCCACTTATTACACAGGTGTAAATTAATTACTTAAACAATGAAGATATCTAATGGCAGTGAATATGTAATTTTATTGATATATGTATAAAATAATTGCCAATCTTGAAACCGGTTGTAGCTGGTTGTACTTTGTTCAGATGTATATAAAAGCTGCTGCCAAATCCTTTCTCGTGCCAATGTCCACATATATGCGTTAACATTAAGGTGATGCGCAGCGCAAGTCGAGATCGGAAATCCGCTGACTTGGGGTCGGTCGACGAAAGGATTAATCCCCACGCTGACTGACCGATTATAGGATTTCGTCTTTAGTGACTTCAAAATTGAATATAGCTTACAGTATGTAAGCTGTCGATCTGTTTCCATAAGACTGCCCCTATTCATCGTTTTTATTCCCCTCTTCGACACTCATGATGCACACGTAGATGAATGGTCGATTTGTTTCGAAAAGATTTTCAGCGACTTAAGCGTCGGTGGCTATAAATCGTTAGTCTCTACAAAGCTTTGTAATTATATATAATTAAAAATAAACGCGCGTATTAAACCAGCTACTACATCAAAGTAAAGTCTTAACATAAATATTTTATATAATTAACTGTAGTTAATATTTTATAAAAATAACTATAGTTACTTTTTTATAAGAATATTTTTCATATAGTTAATTGAACTTAAAGCCGGTACGCTTGTTACTATATTTTGAACCAACGAAAGTTCTAAAACTATAATTAGTTTTAGAACTTTCATAAGCTCAAGTTGGGTTAGGTTAATTTGTGTAGGTTAGGTTTGGGTTTGAACAGCAAATGGACGTTTCGCAACTGTCAGATTGGGTTTCATATACATTTTAGAGCAGTATATATTTTCACTAGCGCTAATTAATTAAATTATATTTTCTTTACTAGAAATATATGCATTCCTATTGGTGAAAATATATTTGGATTTCACTAGTGAAAATATAACTATACTGAAAAATACACATTCACTGTAATATTTATATAATACATCACATGTAAATGTATATATCACTACATATGGAAAAGTTGAAATCATATAATTTTATTAGCACCTACAATATATATCTACCGGTGAAAATATATTCCAATATGATTTCACTGAAATAACATATTACATTTTTTTAGTCTTTTTTTGAGGGATAACCTAACAAAATATGCCTTAGAATCAGGGACGCCATTTCAGCTTCTATCATAGAGAGGGGGGGGGGGGGCAACATTTTGTAGTCAGTGGTCATTTTCTTAATATTTCGATTTAATAAAATGAATAGTATTTTTTCATAAGACATATTTTTTTCTGACTAAATTATAGGCGAGGGGGAGGGTTATAAGACGTCTCTGTATTCAAATCTGGTCTTATACTAATAAAAGAGTCGCGCTCCGTCTTTGAGATCATGATAAACTTGTGTCTTTTTGTAACTAATAAGAAACGATTTTTTCCTCGCATACGCAAACAAACAATTGTGTATATGAGCGGAAAAATATACATAATACTGTATCCATCAACAGTTACAAAAGCACTTGCAGTGCGGAGTACCAAAGTCTGTATTACACATTCCATAAAATAATAAACACAGATGTTCATTAATATGTCCTTACACGTTCACTAAAACCGTTGGACTTTATTGTAACATTAAACAAGGGTCTGCAGGGTCTTTGCTGAGCATGTACTGTACCTTAGGTGGCTTTCATAAAATATGCCACATATTTAGGGAAGTGGGGAGTGGGGGTCAATGGGAATGCGAAAGTCTATGATAAATAAGTCTGGCACAATGCGACATTTTGTATTCTAGAAAGAGAGACGAGGGGGAGGGGAATTTGCGAAAAAATTCACATAATATATGGAAGCCGGCTTACAGAGGATTGTCACATTACCAAATATGCCGATAAGATCTATTATATAATAGTAAAGAGTCTGCTAAGATCTGTAAGATAATAGCAATTAGTCTGGTTCCACCTCGAATCATCGTTATAGGGCAGATGATTGATGATTGAAAGAAATATTGCTGTACTGAATCATTTCTTTCATACACATCAACCATAATTTGACGCTTAACTATCATTTGGAACAGCAAAAGTTCAGTGATGTTACGCAGAAATAACCAAAATAATTCTTAGAAGGCATTCTCACACAACTAAAATAAGAATAAGCAAAGAAACAATGTGAAGATAAGCACAGGAGAGGAATTTTGTACAATGGTGTTGAAAGATGTAAATAAGTACTTAAAAAATATTAAAGTTAGAAAACATAAATATGTTTACCTAAATATAAATATTAGGTAATATTCACGAGGACTGTAATGAAATCATTAAATTTGTCCGCAAAAGGACTGCTTTTTTAAAATTATTTTAAATGCTTATCAATTCACTACCGACTTTGTATTTATTATATTGACTAATAGATAAACTTAGATTATTAAATTATGATTTTAAACTAATATGTACGATATACTTACAGCTATTGTTTCTTTAAAATAAAACTGAGATTCGTTGTTGGATAATACTCCGCCGATATTGTAGTAGTTGGGGTTGGCATCGCAAAGGGTTATAGTTAACAATAAAAATGTCCATGTTTGTTTTCTGCAATAAAAAAGTATAGATACAATCACCATAAAAATATATGTATCATAATAACGACGCGTAATGAAAAATTCACTATTAGAAATTAGTGGGCGGGTCTCTCCCTAAATATCAAGTATCAACACCCAATGGAAAATTCATGGGAAAATATCGTATTATATTACACGTTGGATAGTTATGGTCAACAAGTGGTAGAAAATGGAATACCTGGACATTTTTTGATAGATAACGGAAGGTCCTGTGTGGAAAACCTCGCTACGTGGCGGAGGTTTTCTCGTTTGAGCTTTTCATATGGGAGGGGATCCTCCCGTGTCCCTCCCTTGTCGAATATCGATCCGGCGGGAGGCTGCGCTCCATTTTCATGCAAAGTGTAAATTAAGGCATTCGAAGGAACAAATAATTGGATATAGAATTAAATAAATGCGTTTTAGTAAAAGTAAATAAATCAACAGTTTTAACGATATGAAAATATTTTTAACAACATTTTTGCTTCGTTTGATAAAAATAGGATTGCTTAATTTTAATATTTTATTTATGATTAAAAAATATAATTTATATTGATTAGAGATATTTGTCGATTATAACGGTATAAAATAATTCATAAGCTTTTTAGCAACGATCATAGATGTCGCTACAAACACCTTTGGAATATTAAAAAATAAATCCATTGATTTAATAGTTCATATATGAGACGATAGATGGCAATAATAATTGCGTTTATTTTATATATTGCCTAGCAAGACAGACCAGTCGTATAGGTCGGTAACTAATATCTGAAAAACCTGGGTTCAAATCCCACATGGACCATGGAAATATTGATTATTACAAAATTATCGATTGATCATAATACATGATGGTTTTCTTGATTTTTGTAATCTCACTGATGAATTATTTTAAATAAAATCAAGACACCAATAAAATGATTAAAATAGATGTAATTAATTTATAGATTTTGATTTTAATCTGTGTTTCACTGTTTATTAAATGTTGTTGATTATGTTTACCTCGTCACAACTAATTTTCATTTATATTAAAATTTGTTTCAGAAAAAAATTATTTTTAACCATTTACCTCAAAATCTCTTTTTGCACATTCTAGAGGCTATCGTGTAAAAAAGATAGGATATGAAAATGGGGGATTCCATTACTCAAAATATTTAATTCTAATTATTAAAATCAACTCAAAATATATATTTTTTTGTAACTGTGTTAATGTAAAAAAAATAAGTCCATCTTCTTGGACCATTCAAAAAGAGAATCGGGTACACTATCATATATATTTGGATGAAAATCTATCGAGTATATGTTACAAAATATTATGTTTGCGATTCCGTAAAAACTACTTGATCGATTTTTTAATTTTATTATAGAAGTTTTCTTTTCATTTTGCATAATTTCATATACATTAAAATGTTGAATTTTATATTAAACACGATTTTAATTTTAAGTCAATGCGATGCAGTTCTGCGTATTTTTTTTTATTATAATTAGCATATTTCTCAGAATAAACATACTTGGAATAGAAATCGCACATAATTCACAAGACAAGCTGTTTGCATTGCATTGTATATATAGGCAAATATAATTTTCGGCGAAATCAATAAGTATATATTTACAAATATTGATATGTTAAGTTACACATAAAATTATAAATATATTATATTCTCGTTAAATGAAATGTAAAAAAAATCCGGTGAAAAATGTCGCGAATTGAAAAACACCCAAATATTTTCAGCAGATAAAAAGACATTTCAACGGTAAAAACATTACTATAATTACGTAATAAAATAATAGCCATATTCTGTTTTTGACGTTGCATAAATAATTAGCAATGTTAAAAGCATGATTATTGCTCACAGGTGACTCTCTCTATAAACGAATCGCTCTTTGATGATCACAAAAAATCACGAATAGGTACTACGTGTTGAGTAAAATAATGCTTTTTCTTGACGATACTACAATACTTTAGTCTGCTAAATATGGATTTAGCAGACTAAAGTCCATTTTTACCTCGGGACCAGATTTTATTCCAGACTACATTCTGAAAGGATGCAAGTCTGGTATTTTACAGCCTCTAAAATTTATATTTAATTTAATTTTGAGATCCTCTTGTTTTCCAGAATTGTGGAAATGTTCAAAAGTCACTCCGATTCATACATAAAAAGGGTCCCAAATCTCAGATTGACAATTACAGGCCAATAGCTTTGATCTCATCACCTGCAAAATTATTTGAAATTGTTTTGCATAAATACATTTTTAATCATTGCAGGTGTATGCTTCTCGACCAACAGCATGGTTTCCGTAAATCTCGATCCACTGTCACTAATCTAATGGTTTTGTCTAACTATGTTTCAAAATCATTGGACTCTGGTGTACAAGTGGACGTCGTATACACAGATTTTGAAAAAGCATTTGATAAAGTTAACCATGCTTTACTTGTAAAAAAGTTATCTAATTTCGGGTTTTCTGAAGATCTCATAAATCTATTCTCAAATTACTTGACCAATAGATATCAATTCGTCAAGTAAAATAACTCCTTTTCAGAACGATATAAGACCCCTACTGGAGTACCTCAAGGATCCAATTTGGGTCCATTGTTGTTTTTATTGTTCATTAATGACATAGAAACAGCAATAGAGCATTCAGATTTTTTATTATATGCAGATGACTTGAAAATTTAAAAGAAAATGCATTCGATTTCTGATTCCCTCGACCTACAGGAGGATCTCAACTCTATATGGAAATGGGCTTGCTATAACCAATTGCCTTTCAGTGTAAAGAAATGTCACACAATTTCATTTTCAAGGTCGTTAACGCCGGCAAAATATTCATACCATCTAAGCGGATATTTTCTGGAAAGGTTTTCTTCAACTAAGGATTTAGGAGTGACTTTCGAAGAACGTTGGAAATTTAGCCAGCACATTGCAGAGACTCATAGCAAATCCTTAAAAATGCTCGGTTTTATCTTGAGAAATGCGCGTTACTTCAGGAATACTTAGTATTGCGCACTCTTTATGATACTCTAGTCCGCAGCATACTAGAAACTAGCTCCATCATTTGGATCCCAGGCGTAATGAATCAATGTAATGAATTGAAGCTGGAAAAAGTACAACGTAAATTTCTTCGATATTTATACTTGAAGGAATACGGGTATTATCCGTTCTTGTTTCCCAGTGCTTTTATTTTGGGAGCCCTGGGATACGTTTCTTTGTCGACTCGCAGAAGTGTTTATTATGTAATTAAACACTTCTGGAAATTGCTCAAGGGCATCGTAGACAATCCTTCAGTGCTCGAGCAGCTTCAAATGTGGGCTCCTGAAGGTGGATATAGTTCTCGGTCGCGTCCACTATTCTTGCCTGTTAAGTGTAGAACTGGAGCACTTGCCAACTCTTCTCTGGCCAAGGCCATTTATCTGCTCAATTCTGTCCATAGTAATATTGACATTTTCTCTTGCACTTATGGAGTTTTGGTTCAATTCGTATGGGACAATGCACACCTGTTGAGGTGATTTGTGTCTGTTGTTTTGTCTTGTTTATATTTGTATGTATTATGATGTATTAGTACTTTTGACTATCGTGACGCATTAGGTTTGCCTGTCAGGTCACGATGGTTATAATTTTAATAAATAAATAAATAAATACAATGTTTAAGCACAATACTTATTATTTATAGGAATTTCGGTTACGGCAATTAATGCCTAAATACTGCAGTCGTCATTGTTTACGCCTAGCTTTAATATGGCAATTTTTTCGAGGGTGTGCTCGTAAAGAACCACGTAGTGTGTGTGTAAATAATAAAACAATGAACTAGTTGAAAAGTGTATGAAGGGCTTATTATATAATGAAACATACTGACTATGATTTCTGAACGCAGAGACGTCATTTAGGGGGGGAGGGTGCAGGTGGTGGCATTTCAAATTTTAAAAATAGAAAAGTGTTAAAATAGATTATTAAAATATGCTAATGCAAACAAGTAGTCAAATAAATCAAGTAATAAATCGTTAAGAATCATAGATTTTTTCCAATATGTTACTATAAATGCAATATAAATTTTGCACCACGATAGCGTACAGACTTTTGTGGAGCCTTAATTGAAAAATCGTCTCAGCGCTACATTTATTTTTGTAATATATTTTTTTTTGTTATTTATTTAAAAAAAAAAAATATTTAAAAATGATTTGTGCAGTGTATATTTACTATTTGTAATGTGCGTGATTTTCTACATAGATTCTAAACCTTTTCTAGTCAGCTCTCTCGTAATAGAATATAATATAATATAAGATATGATATCTACGTTAGTTTCCTATATGAAAAACACTGAAAGATGGACCAATAACAGAGCCTGGATACAGTTAATACTGAGATCCTAGAGCTATCCTTACTTAAATCTATGCCTAAGATATACGATGTTATTAGTAGAAAGCGTTGGTAAATAATCGTATGTGTCTTACAAATATTCAAATAACCGCGAATTAAAACTGCCAAGTTGGCCAAGTCTAAACACGGCATCAAAATCGCTTTGAAGCCAAAGTCAAGTGTATCACATGTATTTTTTTGGTCTGTCTCATATTTCTGCGGTAATCGTTTCATCAAAATCCAAGGGAATGATGTAAATTTTTCTCCATGGTGGAGCAGATTATGACCTTAAAGTATACATTCTTCTCGATTAAGAAATTCATTTTAATATGAAATATTATAATGTATCTTGCACAAGCAGATAGCATGAACTCGTATTTATTACATTAATTTATAACATCGAACCGTAAATTAGCATGCATCTCAATAGCAAATGTTTCACAACCGACAAACTTTAAACTTAAAACGAACAATTAACACTCGTCCTAGATAACCCATTGCAATCGCTGCGCTACTCGTTCGTTACTTAATAAAGCGCGTGAATGCGATTTTTATTATTTATTATTACTAATTATTGGCTAATGTTAATGAATTATGATACGATTCACATTCGGTATCGTGAATCGTTTCTAATAACCGATTAGCATAATACTCGCACGACGCCATTGTAGCATTCTTGTTCGCTTAAAAACGCATTCACAATCGCGAAGAGAATGCGAATTTTATTGAAGAGAAAAATATCTCACAGAATATCCTTGGAATATCGGTGGCAATTCTAGTAATTTGGGTCGACGTCCAATCCTTTGGATTCGCTCAATTGGGTAGAATCTGCGGAATGGTTCCATGCTAATCTGTCGGACAATGTACTTTGGAATATGTATGCTTTGAATTACTATAATTTACATCAAATGGAAAAACTTTATGATCACTTAACATAACCATACAATATAACAATAGCAACGTACTCATAAAACTTTATAATTGACAATGATCATTATATTCAAATTTAATATATTTTAACGAATAAGAAAAATCGGTTTAGCATTCCTGAGGCAGAAAAATAAGCAATTTATTTTTATATTATTATATTGCTAGTACATATAGTACACGATGAAACAATCAACAGATAGCCTAGCCTAATTGGCAATAAATCACGTATGTAAAAGTTATGTAGCATAACAGCCGACTTAACCCAATTTAATAGGTGTACGCCACAATAAAGCTACTTCAGTAGGTCAGGAACGTGAATAAGCAAGGATCAATATGTTAAAAGCATTGTCATGAAAAATAAACTAAAATATAATCGCAGAGACAAAAGAAATATTTATTAATGAGCAGTTGATAATTCAGCTGTTTAAAATTTATTTTTAAATATCGATATGTTATGAATCATCTTTAGTCCTCTATAAGTTAGACGTGACTCAAGGGGAGTAAATTTGGGAAGATCCCAGAATTTTTCTTTGAATTCGCTACAACAACATGGAGTATTCCATACAATGGAGCCATATTAGAGGACGTTACGAACTAGCGTATTATTTGGATCGCTAAAGTGATACAAGTATTTTCGATTCTTTATCGCAAATTTTGGCAAAATATATACAAAATCTCCATTCCAGTCAAGACACCTAATAATATTGATCTTCTTATGAGTCGCAATAATTACTTTAGAAGAATCGTCGAATAACTAAAATTTTTTGCATAAAAGTTGCAACCACGGAATTTATCAACGACACACGCAAAGTATGCATTATTAAATTTTTAAAGATGAACACCAAAATTATTCGTGCATTATGGAATAGGCACAAATTTAGTGATACAAATAAACAAGATAGTTTTCATCATTTGCAGACACCGTATAAATATTTCATTGCATAAGCCAATTAAACTCATAATGTGATAACACCTGAAATTATCTTCGAGACCTTATACGCGTCTGAATCGAGTGATTGACATGTTTTAAACACCACGATTCGCTATTTGACCCCATCATTTGTATAAGTGAGCATTGTTGGCATGTTGCGCCTCGAATGTCGAATGACGATATTATCTCGTGGGATTTTTTAACAGTTAGTTGACGACTCCTGTCAGTCGTATCAAAATGCAGGAGAGCCGGACGGACTAGTGAAATAGATGATAATGTATTCCTCCCGTATTGCCTATTGTTTCAGAGAAGACGACATTGACACGGAGACAGGAGTCGGTATGACGGAAAACGTATGACGAGATCATCCGGTCACACTTGGCTAGACATGTCTAGGAAGCAAGACAAAATAAATATTGACCATCCAAGAGTCGCTAAAAATAGTAAATCAGTTAATCTTATTATTGCAATTTTTTTGATGGGCTCAAATTTTTTTTTTCAATATTTTTACGGAAGAACGTCATTTGAAAATTTCGTAAATTTAGCTAGTGTAAATGAGATTTAAATAATATTTTTCATATACATCGACATTATACTTTTAGAAGGTCAACATTATTACAAAGATGACCTTCGGGTCACTCTCTCATTAAAATAAATCAAATAAGAGATAGATATTCTAAAAATAAACAAACGAACTTGCATTAAAAAAATTCGAATTAGAGATAGATATATTAAAAATAGACAAATTGTCAACCTTTGATAAAAAATAGTTTTTTGCGAACTGAGGTGCATGACATTTTGTATTTTTAATCCTTATGGTTTATTATTCATGAAACATAACCTTGAACTTGTCTGGATGCATTTAGAAATATTTAAAAATCAGTAGTTTTGCGACAACTGTCGTCAACGGGCGTGTAAACTGTTTCGTTAAATTTTTCTTAAATAAGTGTTTTCGTTTATATTTTTTATAATAATAAGCCTTTTAATGTTTTTAATTATTGTGTATTATAAAGTGACTATAATAAATATTTAACCATTTCAATTAATTTTAAACTAAAATTGTGCTTAATGCATTTCAAGCAAACGTATGAGAAGAAAGTGTAAAGTTTGTGCTGCACACAAACTTCGAAAAGAAACAATTTACATGTGCAAAGAATGTCAAGTTCCTTTGCACATTGGAGAGTGTTTCTCAGCATATCATTTAAAAAATAAATACAACTATTTTGTGCTCTAAATATAAACAAAGTTCAGATGCAGCGTATAATTAAAATTAGTGTTTATAATAGTGTTTATAGCTAAACTTTGTGTTTATACACACAATATATTTATCGTTATGAGCTACTATATTTAGATGTAAAAAGTGAACAATTTGTCTACCATGTACAAAAATATGAGGCGCTTGTTTCTGGTGAGTGACATTTTAAAAATAATCTAAAATTTTAAATATATAAGCATACACACAAGTTTTAGTCAAATAATAAAACTACTAATCAATCGAATTTGAAACTTTAATGAAATTCGCTTTTCAAATGCCTTTTAGAATTTAATGAAATAAAAAATGTTACGATTACGATTTTTAAATAATCGTAAACATTCAATTAAAATAATTTACATCTAATAAAAGTTAAATTATAAAATGATTCGCTTTTCAAATAAGTTGTATAATTTAATAATAAGAAAAAAGTTTGAGAATCACCGTTTAATTTGTGTCGATTTTATTTAATAACCGTAAAAAATCAATTACAATCATATTCATCTAATAAAAGTTAAATTAATTTGCTTTTCAAATGTCAATTAGCTAAGCACACACGTACGGATCTGCCCGTCGGACATCTGACGGATTTGTCCGGGCTTGGCCACAGACGCAAAATGGACGAGCTCGGATCTGTCTGACTGAGCTCGGATCTGTCTGACTGAGCTCGGTAGATATTATAGAAGAAAAGTTAAATTTATATAGCGTTTAAAGTAAATTCTAAATTTAAATGACATTTATTAATAATAATATATACATACGTATATATACCTTGATCTCTTCATACATTTTCAATAATGATAATAACTTTAATTTTAGTATAATTAAAATTATATTTTTTATTATGTATTAATGTATGTAATATTTACATATCTAGAGTCTCTAAGTGCATCTAAAATTTATATTATTTTTTCTATTGTATAGTGATATAATAGAAATGGGTAATAAAATAATAAAAATTTAGACGTTGACGGCAAATTAATAAAGGCCCGGGTCATTATTTAAGGGACAAATTTTAACAAAAAACACTGTAAACGGTCGTTTACGCGAGCGCGATCTCTGCTCAGATCTGCTTGTCCGTGTCCGATCCGTTCGTTTTGAGCACGGACAACGGACAGACAACAGACGGATCTGCCCGACAGTTTTAACACCACACACTGGCGGATTTGTCCGACGGACAAATCCGGCGGGCAGATCCGCCCGTGTGTGGCCAGCTTAGAATTTAATGAAATAAAAATGTTTGAGAATCGTTGTTGAAGTTCTGTCGATTTTTTTAAATAATCGTAAACATTCAATAACAATATAATATACACATAATTTAAGGTAAATAATAGTATGATTCGCACTTTAAATGACTTTTAAAATGTAATTATAAGAAAATAGTTTGAGAATCGCCGTTAAATTTGTGTCTATTTTTTTTAAATAATTGCACATTAAATTACAATCATATACACATAATTTAAAAAATAAAATGATTCGCATTTTAGAATTTAATAATATAAAAAAAGTTTGAGAATCACCGTTAAATTTTGGTAATTTTTTGGAAATAATCGTAACCATTCAATTAAAATAATATATATCTAATGAAATATAAATTTTAAACAGGTTTTAGAATTTAATGAAATAAAAAAATTTGAGGATCGCTGCTGAATTTCTAATTTTTTTGGAATAATCGTTAACATTAAATTACAATAATATACATTTTATTAAAGTAAATAATATTTTATTTTAAATTACTTTTAGAATTTAATTATATGAAAAAAGTTTGAGAATCACCGTTAATTTTTTTACAATATTTTAAATAGTCGTAGACATTCAATTACAATCATATTAAAGGTTAACAATAAAATGATTCGCGTCTTTAAATCACTTAGAATTTATGGCAAAAAAATTATGTCTATATTCATCAAATTAAAGGTAAATAATAAATTCATTTATAATTAAAATGACACAGCTTTGAATAAAATTATTTAAGGTTGAGAGCCACTGATGAATTTTATCAAATTTTCCAAAAAGTATGGTTCAATTTCACCGGAATTGGATAATATCAAAAATTGTGTTTCCAATAATTCGTTGGTAAATACAATTTCGAATTATAATATTTTATGATTAACTTCAATTTTTCGCGGACCTAGTGTTAAGAACCGTCGAATAAAAGTAAGACTCGATACCATGGTATATTTTAAACAATATCCAAAAATTTTATTATTTTTGTGCACTGGAGAGAAAAGACATACATATAAATTTAATCCAAACAATTAAAATTTGTGTATATTTTCAAAAAAGTGCCGGTAGCTCATGTAATCTTTCTAATTAAATGCAGCGGTTAGTAAAGTGTTAATATGTAAGTCTTGCCTCTGCATGGTTCGTAGAACCCTTTATAGCTTTATACTCGTAAATATACCAATTGTGAGGGCGATCGTGTCAAATGGTACTGACAAAGCAGATAAGTAAGGTAAATGGCATCGTAAAATATATCATTTTTATAGCCCTATAGATTCAATCAAATATAATACATATTGAATGTATAAATTTCGCCTTTTAAAAGCCGTAAGAATTATTTTTGTTATTATTTATGATCTATTTACATTTTTTATCATAGTTTTTAACGGAGCAACGAAGTTTTTTTAAAAAAGTCATCGTAACAAATTTCATTTATAGAATCTGTATTAATAATAAAATCGATTTAAAATCATCTTTCTCGGATTTCTATGAGGTGCTATATTGTGCATTCGATAAGTATTTACTCGAAAGCGTCATATCGCGAAATTTTAAATGTTTTTGCAAAGTGTGGATTTTATCAAAATATTTATAAATATATATCAATTATCATCGAGTAAACAGTAAACTAAAAAATATTTATTTTAAAGTAATAATAGTACTTTTTGTTGCTTACAATGGTTAGAATGCAAGGAATGCAACGTGTTAAAACGATCAGTCACAGCTATCATATATCTTAGAAATAATTATTGTTTATTGTTCAAGTAGTATTTTATACTCAAGTTGAACAATAAACCTGAAAGATGATAAAAGTTATTAAGAGCTTTAATTAGAAGACATCAAACCCTCATTAAAATCATATATAAGCTTGAATCTGAAAACTGAGAAGAGTTACCGCTTTTAAGTGTGTCTGTCTTGTCATTTATAGACTTATTGACAACACACTACTTTTCTTGGACTATATTTAGAATAATATAAGATATTTTTTTTTTTAAATAATAATTTAAAATAAATATTTCGACAGATACATTCAACATAATATCAATCATACGAACGCGATATTTGATTTGTTTTATTTCACACCCAGTCGAAAGTAAATTCCTGTCGTCAGCTGCCGAGGGCAATCGGGTTCAATCGAGCAGTTCCGCGCCATGAGTCATAAACCTTTAAAACCCGCGCGAGGACCGATTCGCGGGTGAAATGTCGTAAAATATCAACGAGCACAATAAGAACAACAATGGCAGTAAACTAAGCTAGCGAGTATTTACGCGTTCATAAATCACTCGAGGGTCGCGATGTTATGGGAATCGTGACAATTTACATAGTCGAGTGACTAACGCGCGAAAGTATTATATCAATCGGCTTCAAAGTCATAAATTCGATTGCGCTCTGGAAATTAGATCTAATGAGGGTTTAAGCGATTTATGGCTCATTAATGAATAGATCAACAAGTTATTACTCTATTGAACATATGGAGAGGGATATTTTAATTCAATTGCTGCAATTTTTTACAGATTTTCCTGATAGGGTTTTCTCAACTATTACAGATTAAACAGTTTCTTTATTTGCGTATTCCTGCGTCATGTAAATTGGGTTGAACTGTTGAGATACATGTAACTGTTAAGCTGGTCCTGATTTTGCAACCATTTTTGAATAACGGCTGCTAGTTTCGGTCGAAATTCGGCGTAGCTCCGCTTGATGCAAGTTTGTCCTAACTCTCGTATATTTAAAAATCGGAAGCGAATTGGTGTTTTTTTAATAAAGAATATTCCTAGTAAAAGTTAATTTAGTACGATCGTGTACCATTAATAATTTAGGAAAAATCCCTTCCATTTCTCGTTAATCTGGCCAATGCGACAATTCAGAGTGGAAACAGATTATTTGTTATTTTTTTGAAATGATTCTAAAACTGGTAAAATTGTGTAATACAACAATATATACAAAAAAGTTATGGCTGATTTTAGTTTGCTAAAACAATATGAGAACAGTGATTCAATAAGCGCAGCCTCGCCACACACATTACTGCACTTAATTCCGTAAAACAGAACTATGTAGGCATGACGTCACACATCAAGCTAATTATTAGCAGATCTTAATGTACGTGATGCTAAACTAACCTAGCATTTATTTTTTTAATAGCGCATAAAAAAATAACACTGCACTATTGAAATTAACTAAATAAAAGTGATACAATCTGATGCATATATTAGGTTAATTGCAATAAATCGTAATGAAATTGAAATATTAAATAAACAAGCACTGACTTGCCAACTTTTGCCCCCTCCCCCTCCTGGAATGACGTCCCTGATTCTAAACCAAAAATTCTTGGATTATCCTTAAAAAATAATCTCGAATCTATCCCGAAAATATTTTTTAAAATATGTAATTTCAGTAAAATTATATCGAAATATCGGTAGATATATATATTTATACCAGTGAAAATATAATTTATCTGACAGTTGTTAGTGAAATAATATGGTTTAACTTTTCCATACTTATCATTATTTATTTACATGCGCAGTGTAAATATTACAGTGGATGTGTATTTTTCAATGAAGTTATATTTTCACTAGTGAAGTTTAAGAACATTTTTATCAGTAGATATATATTTATACTAGCGGAATATAATTTAACTGATAGGCGCTACTGAAATTATATGCTGCTCTAAAATGTCTATGAAACTCTATTTGACAGATACGAAACATTCATTTTCTGTTAAAACCCAAACCTAACCTAACGAAAGTTCTAAAATTAATTTTAATTTTAGAAC
This sequence comes from Plectrocnemia conspersa, assembly GCF_051122295.1. Lineage (NCBI taxonomy): Eukaryota > Metazoa > Arthropoda > Insecta > Trichoptera > Polycentropodidae > Plectrocnemia > Plectrocnemia conspersa. The sequence continues at coordinate 8,211,957 of NW_028277165.1, forward strand.
TTTTAGCATCACTCATATTGCTCCATAGTTTATCTGCACTTCGTTTTATAAATATAGCTATCTTTAGCGATATTACTACAGAATATTGAGAGCATATCTACTGTAGATATTATTTTTTATTGTATTAACACATTGAATACCGCGCATTATTTCTAAAAATGGAGCCGTGCGGTGGGGATTATTTGCGAAAATTAGGATACAATATATATATTTTTTTTAAAACATCATAACTCTTTAATTAGTCAACATTTTAACGTCAAATTTGAATAACAGATTCATGATGATCGTTTTTTGTATTTGCAATGATAAAATCAGTAAACGTCAAACTGTGAATCGCGTACCAATAAAATAAAATATAATTTTTCGTTTAGAGTAACCAAATATATATATTATATTTTTGAATAAAAACAATTAAAATGATAATAAAATGATGATAAATAGATTTATAATTTAATTGTATTTTTAAACATTTTTCTTACAAAAAAATTTTTTTTAATGATTTTATGGAAATTTTAAGATTATTTATAAACACGCGAGCCAATAAAATAGCTCACAAAATACATATCATATGACAATTTTTTTTAAATAATCTATAGATCTCGAAAGAAACAACAAAAAAATAGAGGCGAAAACTATAAGTTTATGTTAATTTTAACCTTTTATAAGAATGTGTTTATGATACTTTTAGTATTTATTTGATATCAATTTTCAATCGAATGCATGGGTATATCATTAAACTTGTATTTTCTAGATATATAATTGTATTTTTAATGCATATTTTTTTAAATCTTGGGTCAACTATACATAAGCTTATATATAAAAGTTTAGTTGAAAAGCTACTGAGTTATGATTGTATCAACATATAAAAATATATGGCGATACAATCTATTTTTAAATCAATAAAGCTTTTAATTTAAATTTTTGCATGAGTTAAAAGTTAACAAATATTTGTTTGCAATTTAGATTCAAAAATATATAAATTTAGATAATATTGTTAATGTATAATAATATGTTCTTAGATACAATATTAAAAACTCAACGTAAAAATAATAATGCCTAAGATTAGTTTAAAACCTTTATATTCATAAACAAATCATAAGCTTGCAAACTTATTCTGTTCATAAAAGTTTAAAAAAAGTTTTCACTTAAATTAAAAAAAAATATTAAGATAACAAATTAAAGATTATGGATAATATATTATAAAAAATCAGTTAATTGAATTTTAATAGTTATTTTCAAAAAACGCGAGCAGTTAAACAAACGCAATGAAAGTGCAGTGTCGCTACACACAGTACTGCACTCAATTTTGCAAGTCAGAAAACCACAACAAAAATACAAAGTAACAAGTTTGTTTATTTAATGTTATTTACACAACATCAAATTACAGTTACCCTACATTTTTTTTACCTACGTATACATATTTTAATAAAGCGCATTTATTTAAGCTTAACGACGCCTCAGAAGACCGTTTTATTCGCCTGCTTTAATGATAGTAAATAATATGTATGATGATTTTGCTTCTATGCAAAAATTCAGAGGACTATCCTCAGCACATCAGTATATTTGTAGAAGTACGTAATACTAAAAGAAAAAAAGGCATTGAAGAGCTAGAATGTAACGGTGATTATACTAATATGTAATATATAATACAGATGACAAAAAAATACTGTAAATTTAGTACGTTTTTATTAATTTTAAATTATGACTATTAAGTGTCGAAAACATATTCGAGTCTTGTTTTATTATATTAGCTAAACATTAAAGTAAGATTATAATTGCTTAAAAGCAAAGTAATATTGAAAAAAATGACGTTCCAGTCAGAATTAGTTGAAGCTAATAATCAGTGAATCAAAGCGGAAATATATTTAATAAAAATGTGCCCTCGAGAATCTGAAAGTTGTTTCTAAAAAAACTAAACAACTGCAAACACACAACAGGTGCAACGAAAAAATAACGGATGAATACAACAATGAAAAAGATCTAAAAGGTCTAGGACAATTATAACAATGTCATGAAATACATTGTGAGTGAAAAAAACAATATAATTTTTATTTTCTGGGACAACTCAAAAACATAAAAATAAACAAGAATAATTATAGTGGATGCTCAAGTAAGCAATTACAAAGAGATAATTGTCACACAAGAGCATGGGTTGCCAACTATGGATTTTCATTTTGACACTGCTGTGAATAACTACAATTATTTTTGCAAAACATTTACAGTCGTTCTGCACATCACAGTTTAAACACTTTTAATTTATAAAAGCATGAATAGCATAGTTCTGTTTTTATTTTGCGTGTCATTGATGAATCCTGTGGTTGGGAAGTCAGTAACATTTTTCAGCTCGCTCAAAGTTTATCTGGAAGCTTTCATGTTTATTCATGAACTTTATAGATACGGCATAAAATAAATATTATTGTGAGATATTTGATATTTTTATTTGAACTGACTATAGCCCAATATGCATTTTTTATTTTCGGTAAAAAAGTTTGCTGTAATCAAAAATTATATTATTTGTGTCGAGTGGTAATGACGATGTATATTTAGGAATTACAATACCGGTAATGCCAATATTGATGCAAATTATTATCGGTATTATAAAATAAAATACCGGTAGTACCAAAAATATATTATTTTTTTAATACCGTACTTGTTATTTGTTGAAAACTATATTTTCATGGCTTAGAACTACGAAAACGACAATGCCCATATTTCTGAGAATAAAATAATATTAACTGGAGAATAAAATAATTCTCACTTATCAGGGTAGCATAGCAAAGTAGAATAATATTACACCTTTCAGTCCCAGAGGGGCAAAATATCGACCCATACTACCTATGCAAAAAATCTCACCGGGCAATATTTCAGTGCAAATTTTAAAAAATTAATTTAATACGTTCAATATTTTCAACATAAAAGAAATACATTTGCTTTGTCTCAGGGAAGTCTAATGGTACCTAGCAGTTGCCAGTAATTATGTTATTTAACAGAGAAATGAGAAAGTAGTCTGCCAGCCCTTTTTTATGATAGGGACTGCTGGCGAAGTGAAAACAAAAGCGAGTATTGCACACACTTAATTCTTTATTTACATTTTTATCTCTATTCAGACACATTTTTACCCAAATAGTCGACGGAATATGATTCACTAAACATATATCTAAGGTTAATTAATTAAATATTCAAACTTTTACGCACATAATCTAACAGTTAATCTCGAGTTGACGATGTTGGCCTTAAGCATACATATTAACAAAATTGCTCCATCCGGGCTTAGTTTGTGTGAGAGTATAGCAAATTTAGCAGCCAAATAATAGGGTTGTAACTTGACCTATAATACTAAACTTTAACCTAACGAAGCGTTTACTCGACGACCTAGTTTAATAAAATATATTAAGCACCAAAAGCAATTGTTGATTATTTTTCATTCGGTAATGTATCACAATGCGCTCTCGCGAGTCGAGTAATCAATCAGCAAAGTCGTAAACTCTGTGCTCTCAGAATTGGGCGACGATAATTTTGCCATTTTAACCGTGGGAAAGTTTTACTGCCGTAGTACATTGACGCAGTACCAATGTTTTGAGAAATGGAAACGCGTATAATATTTTTGCGCCAGAGTCGTATATTTATTTATAATAAAAACAGTCGTAAATCATTATTTTCGTTCGTGTTAAAATTTAAATAGCACCCTTTCACAATTGATTTAAAAAAAAATTGAGCCAGCAAGTTCGATAAATATGTTCAGATTATACATGTTACAAATATAATAAATACTCAATTTAATAATTAAAATTTAATATTAGTCGGTATAGCAAATGCAAAGCAATAGGAGCACCACATACAGTCATATCTCGACGGTTAGCCGTTTTGTTATAGCGCATAAATAAAATCTATTCTCATATTTTGATGACCCCTGCCTTACACGATAAACGTATAACGCAATTTATTTTTGTAGAAGCCGAATTAAAATAGCATTCATATCTGAATGGACAAGACAATGAGGTAGGGGTATTGGCACCTAAAGCGTCAATGTACCGGCGATTGTTGACGTCAAAAATACGCATTGGTCAAACAAGATGTCAATTGGTGGATACATAAACACAATTTCGATAGGCAAATGTTACAGTAGCATCCAGACGGCGCCGAGGCTTGCTAATTCATCAATTCGCAGTGACCAATAAAGATCAATGACAAACCCGTTAGACGCCAATGACAATAACCAAAGAATGGAACTGATCGCAAACTTACATTATGAATTTAAATGAGCAATATATAAAATAATTGTTCCATAAAACGAATTATTTGTGCATTACTGTTGGTCAGAAGCGAACACCTTATGAAACAAATCCTTTTCCAAAAAAAATCATTTTATGGAATAAAATATTTATTTAAACGCACGTATCACTCAAAATAATTCCTTGATAAAGAGCACCCTTAAATTATCATATTTATTATTTTTACTATATGAAGACAAGGGATGCATTACATCATAACTGTTTGTTATTATTACACATAGTGATTCATGTGTATCAAATTAATCATCATAGATATCTCACGTTTTAACTCGATACGGATATTGTTTGTGAATCTTTGTATAAAAATGACTAGACTCACTTCATTTATCATATCCATTTTCAGTCAAGATTGTCAAGTATTATAACAACGTTTTGCGATTGAATTTATGTGCTTTTAGCAATTAATATTTGCGACCCGTCGAACCGTTAACTCCACTGAACTAATTGTTTAAATGTGTATGGGTAACAATAGTATGATGAACTTAGTTTGGTATTTAAATGTCAATCAACAACGGTCAACCTTTTAACCAAGAAGGGCGATATTTGAACGGGTCAATTGTCAATTTGTCATCGAAATCACATCAAGCAGAAAGACAGCAAATAATAAAATTAGCATTTGTGTACACGTACATGAGTACCAAAAGTATCATGTGGTAAAAAAATAGTCGTAAGACAAGAACAGATGATAAGATCAAGTTGTCACACATTAAGGGTAATTTATATTCTTGCTGTGATCTAAAGTGGAATGTTACGCTCGTCGTTGTTAAGTATGAAGAATGATAGTACAAATTACCATAATTGCAATAATGAGTGCAATCAATCTTCGAATTAATTTAGCCTTAGGTTATGTGTGCAAATTGTTAATACTTAACGCGCTTGTTTAATGAGTAAAACAAGTCAGTTGAAAGTTTCTTATGAAACATATTTTTTAAATATTAATTAAGAGTATTTTACGAAACATATATCTGAACAAACTTTAATAGGTTGTGGTATATTTAGGGTTCTCAAATTTTCGTAGTTTTTAATTATTCTAATATTGACAAAAAAATAGATTAAGTATTCGAATATATGCGTAATTGCCTGTGAAATAATATTTAATTGAAAAATAATTATTGATTAATAATAATAATTAATTACCTTCATAATCGTTAAACTTTTTCAATTTAATAAAATATGCATAACACAATGCTGTGTAAATTACTATGAGAGCGTTAAAAGGAAAATGCCGAATTTATTATTTTAAATACTTTTTGATCAACATTTTCCAAGATGGAGCAAAATTCAGCCGGTTTGTAAATTTATGTATAAAAATACAACCCCTCTTCATATTAAAATCGTAAATGTTTTTCTATCGCTTATGTTCTATATTAGGGGCGGTCAACCCAAATGACTTTGCGAGCCACATTGGAAATGCGGCATTGCTCCGCGGACCACATATACAATTATATATCCCCATATTAAATATAGATACACTATAAACATTTTTTTGAGGTGAAAAATTGTTTAGTGTCTAGTGCCGGAAAAATGTTCAAGGCGGGCCGCGGGTTGGCTACCCCTAAAAACATTACTTTTTTAGTAAAATCAAATATGTTTTAATTGAATGTTAGATTTTTAATAAATAATTCTATGACTTAATTATTTTATTATTTATCAAATGAAAAAATGCATTTTCAGTGTATGTTATTTACATAAAATAATGAGACGCAGCAAATTTTATTTAAGTATCTCATTATTTTAACAAATGACACACATATTTAAGACAAAATTTAGAGTAAAAAAATGCACCCCCCAAATGACGTTTCTGTGTTTCAAAATAAATAATTCGGAGTTACGACGAAAAAAAAAGTTGTAAAAAAATTTTTTTTATGTCATATACATAATTTCAAGACTGGTTTGATAACTGTTTCATTCCAGAAGTAAAGAAGAACTGTGATGAAAACGACATAGCCTTTAAAATTTTATTGATTCTTGACAATGCTCCAGGCCATCCTCCACACTTAGGGGAATCACATCCAAATATAAAAGTGGTTTATTTACCTCTAAACACCACCAGCCGATGGATCAAGGGGGTATTGCTAACTTCAAAGCCCATTATTTAAGAATCACTTTTGCCCAAGCAATTGCATGAACAGACAAACATCAGACATTGAGCGAATTTTGGAAAAATTACAACATCTTTCATGCAATAAACAATATCTCAAAAGGATGGTCCAAAGTAACGACGAATTGTATGAACGGCATATGGAACAAACTCTTAAAGAGATATAATGACAATATGTATTTTAATAAAGAAGGGGAAATAGATGAGATAGCAAATATTATTGTAAAATGTGCTCAACAACTTAATCTGGAAGTTGATAATGAAGATGTAATTCATCTTTTGGAAAATGATGTCGAGGAACTCACAAACCGATTTGATTGAGATTGAGGAACAACGAGTTGCAGAAAAAAATGTAATGGAGCTAAAAGAATTAAATGAACTAGAAGAACCACCAAAAAAATTTGTGTTAAAAGACATGGCTGCAGCTTTTAGCCAAATCAATGATGCTATTAAAAAAATTGAAAATATGGACAAAGACATAGATAGATCTTCGAGGGTACACGGCCTTATTCAGCAAGCACTTGCGTGTTATTATGAAATTAATAGAGAAAAGAAACAACAAACTGTACAAACAAACCTGGACGTTTTTTTAAGAAAAACAAGCACTATCACTGCACTCTCTGAAAAATCTCAAGAATTAACAATGGATATCAGTAGCACAGATGATAAAAATACTCTAGATCAATTCTTATAAATAAATTATTTATGTAGATATTTGCTAAAAAGTATTTAGTTAACAACTTGAAGTCAGAAATAAAAGTGGTTTTTGTATTTCGCATGTATGCATTGTTTTTAATTATTTTTTGTATGATTTTCGACTTACGACCTATTCGAGTTACGAACAAGGTGGTGGAACGGAACCCCGTCGTAACTCGAGAACTGCCTGTATTTATAATTAAGTGAGAAAATATAATAAATTTTACGAATTCTACGAATATTGAATCTCGTCAAAAAAAGTTTCAATTCTTCAATAAAAACACATTTATTTTTCAATTATATAAAGTTTATGAGAAAAAAAATTGGCTTAAATACGTAATTTAATTCGAATTTATGTTCAATAATATCTGTTTTATATAATTTTTGGAACCAATTCGATGTATTGTACGTATATTTAAATTGGAGTCGTTTCATCGTTTGTTTTGTGCGGAATTGTATGTAAATTAAGTCACCAGAATTAAGATCAGCTGCGATTGAATTAATTCAGTAAAATTGATGGAACATTTTAAATACATAATTTTATCGAATTTATTGCAACATACATATACACCATAGCAAATAATGTTTGGAACGAACTTGATATATATAAAGATAGGATCCGTATCGTTTTGTTTTGTATGAATTTGCATATAGATTTGCCTATATTAAATAATTAGAAATAAATTAACCGCGATCGGATTATTAAACTGAATACAATAAAATTTTTGCGTCTTGAAACAATAAATTCAAATAACTTACAACTTCACAAAAAATGCCACGCACGCCTGTTTTTGAGATAAGCGTTAAACAGTAATAAAAAGTGGGTTTTTACAACATTTTGTTTCTTTCAACGAACAAATTCTGCGTATTTCGGTCATAGTAGACACCCCAATAAACTTTCAACTCTCAAATAATTTTCGAAAAAATAATTAAAAAAATAAATATTCAAGTTTTGTAACAATTTTCTTGATATAATTGCAATTCACAGCTAATATGTGGGGAGCACATATTTATGGCACAAGTTATTCAATAAATTCAAATGTTTTTCAACCTTACACTAAAGAAAAAAATTGCGATTTTCTTGATGACTTCTATTGATCATCCGCGGTCAAAGGGTTAAAATCTATTTGTGACAGCTGCATCATCAAGACAATACTGAAAAAAAAATGTCATTCTAACACAGGAATGACATAATTTTTTTTAACGTGGAATTTATAAAAGATGAAATAACGAACAATACCACACAAAGACAGATTAAAACTCCACCCAAACAAAATGGCAACTGAACTACTTGACTGTAGATATGATGACACCAGACGACTTAAACGATTTAGAGCATCTGATGTACCGGACTGTATGACAAATAATAAATGTAAAATAGAAATTAGTATTATATAAAATAAATTAGATTTTGTAATAATAAATATGGAGAGGCATCCAATGTAATATTTTATAATAATAAAAAAATACTTATTATTTATGTATAAATAATAAGAAAAAAATGTACACACATGTAGAGCTCCTTATTTAGTGGAGAGTACATTATTTAGTGAAACAACATTATACTTAGATAATTTATATGTTATAATAACCTTTACCTATAAATTATCTAAATATAAAGCCCCCGATTATTCTATACACATAAAACTATCATCCCTGAAAGTTTGAAACTATGCTATACTATATAACGCTAAGCTGTGCTAAATAATCTCTTTTAAATATTGACTTATCGATGTACGTTGATGATACAGCTGTTAAAAATACTTTTTAATAAATGAAAATTAAAATATAGCAAGAGAAAACTCGTGTAATAATTTTTAAAACACACAGATAACCCTTGCCTTCATTTATAATAAATGAATAGAGAAACGGTATTTAAAAAAGGGCGAGCGTAGAATACCTAAGTATACATCTGGACTCTAAGCTAATATTTATAAAACACATTTGCTACATTTGTGGCTCTATAACCGATATTCAACAGAAAAAACGCATTACAAAAATAAATAAATAAAATAAACAGATAATTACACTGATAATAATATACGATTGCTAGGGATGGAGTAACTATGAATTGTTTCGCATTTTACGCGACTGCGACTGGCACTGGCGAGAGCCTAGGTAGGAGGTCAAGCATAGTCTTAGTTCGTAAAGTGCACTAAAACGAAGCACATAATTGTTAATGAGCCGAAACTCCTGAGTCTTTTGAAACTACAATGTAAACGTGTATTAGTGGTCAAGAACAACTAGATAACCGATAACCTAGCAGACTGCTTGGAAGAACAAGACTGTGTTAGACTCATCCAATAAAAGAGCATATTTCACAGTATATGCGCCACGCTTATAGGTTTATTGTAATCGTCTGGAAAGGGTAAGGTGGTGGCGTGTAAAGTGGCACCCAAAATCTAAATTAAATTTTAAATTAGCGATCAAAATTATAATTATAAACGCTACGTCAAACACTTTGTTCTCTTAACAAAGTTAAAGCTAAAATATTTTCATAAAGCAGCGCTGTTTTGGTCCCACCTGTTATGTAAAATACACTAGAAATTTAACAACCTCAAAGTATGTCGTGGTCTAAAATATGTTAAAAACCTTCGCAATATTTCAATAATGCTGAAATTAATTAAGTGAAACTGTTTCGCAAAAATTTTATAGTCTTTTTCAATATTTATTATGCGCTTGAGTCATTATAATATCTATTGAATACTCAATAAAATTATTAATCAATTACGCAATATAAATCTAACCATGTAAGTTAGCTTCTGTTTATTAACTATATGTAAAATAATATTGATTTGTAGACTATCCTGTTATTATTATTATTAGCCATATGAAAAGCCAATTCCGGCTATATAAAATACCTCCACAAAAGACGTCCTTCACACCATGCAAAATAGTTAATACCATCTACATTTTTTTCATTAACCTATTATAAAACTAGCTTTAAATATTAACATAGAGGTCAGCAGGTGCAAAATAAAAGTAAATAGATAATACAGTTAATAGCTAAAGGTGCGAATGATTTCAATACTACGAAATCGACAATCATCGTCTAGGAAGCGTTCACTTTTCCATATATGGATTTTGATTAAAAAAATATAATTATTGTGTAGGTACAATCTATTTTTAATTTAACTAAATATTTACGATATAATTATTTTATTTTAATGCAGTAAAAGTGCTTCGCTTTGAAATATATCAACAAGTTATAAATCTTGGGGTCATTCCATAAACAAAAATATACGTGAGGTCGCGAAGTCAACGGTTTCGCTTTGACCTTTAAACTGCCAATCCATCACCGTCGAAATATATACAAAAAAATACACATAACATCGCCAATAATGTTCATCGATGATTGGTATGTCATTTTTTATCGCTGTGTAAGAAGTTTGATTAATATGAGTTTTTATTTTTGCTTGGGAATTATATGAAGGTGCAATATGCATTACAGTACGAAAATTCCCATGGCATACAGAAGGTTACTGCACTAAAACTATTTATTTAAGAAATTTAACGCGGAAATATATTAAAGGTTATTTGCGCAAATTAAATTGCAGGGTAAACACGTGTAATTATCTAAAAGAATTTATCGCAATATGAATATGTAATGGGTTAAGTAGAGATAATACATATTCATTAGGATTATAAATAATAAAATAAAACATAATTCTAAGAAAGAAACATAATTTATGTTGCGCACCTAAACAATCATATATAAAAATAAAATACATAATGCTTCTACACGATTTAAAATTGAGTCATTAGATGTTTTTAATGGTATATACTCTATCAATTTTTAGATAAAATATAAATCATTTTTACGTTACAAAAAAAATAAAATATATTATAATATATTTAGAAATAGATATGTGATGTCATGGCTCTGAAATCGTATCTAAGCTCGACGGCCGGACCTGGCCAGACCAAATCTGACGACTGAAGTGGAAAGGTTGCATTTTTTCCGGACTTTTGTTGTGTCTGTCTGAGTCGTATGTGTCATATTTAAGTCAAAGGCGAAGTGAGAATCGATTAGAACGAGCTCAACAATAAAACCACCTGATTTAAGTGATTACTAGATTTTACGTTTCATAGGTATATTATGTCTGAATATTAGTAACATTGTTTTTGAGAACAGCTTACGTTGTTTTTTTTTTATATATTTTCGTAGTAACAATTTCAAAAAAATGCATTTTAAAATTATTTTGCATTTAAACACGTATCAGGCCAAAAATAAATATATGGATTATAAGCGAATATTGCGCTGTTACGGAAATTTTAGCGTAATATCCAGTATTCTTGAAGTTATATTCTAGAGGCAAGCTATTGTTTTTTTTTCATGTACGTAGATAAAAATATCAATTAGTTTTGATAACTATTATGACGGGTAATATAGTTGCAAAAATTAATGATTCATGATTATTATACAGCCAATCAAAATCTTATTGTTTTTTTTTATTAAACCTATTTTTTCGCAAAAATATTAAAAATAATAATATATATTGGATTTAGGCAATCAAATAAACAACAAGCGTTACATGATAGAAATACTTCTGAAGCAATTGCATGTCTTTATTAATAAATTAGTACTTTAAATAGCTTTTAATGTAATCTTTGTTAAAACTCTGTGCGTAATTGCTTTCTTTTTTGAGTATACTACATATTGAGTATACTTTAAGTCTATTTTTGATCGGAGTTTTGATTCGTAGGATACTTAAATCAAAAGAAATTCATTATAAATATTAATTTACCGCTTATATTACTGAGTAGCGTCTGGATTCTGGACACAAGACACGTCTGAAAATTCTCGCGAGTATTCAATTGCATCACATCGCGCAACCCTCATAAATATGAAAGCGACGGAAGCCATTTTTTTATACTTCACTCTCTCAAAAATTATTGTTATGACCAAACCCCTCCCGTGTGCATAAAAGCGCGTCGCGTAAGTCACGCCGCGGAAATAATTTATTCGCCGCGCGACTTTCGGACGCGGCGAATCCGAAATGCAAAGTTTTTTTTCCAGAACGTTCTCGTTTCAGCGCCGGACGAATGGCAAATGTTTTAGCTGGAATTATTGAACATGTCTGTATGTGTCGTATGTTTCGTCATACATATTTGATGCTTTCGCTGAATATTATAAGTTGCTCACTAGAAAACGGAAGGACTACTAAAAATATATTTTTAAGCCATAGTTTATTTAAGCTTAAATTGAATAAAAATGAAGAAAAATATAATAATATTTTATTATAGTTAAAAATAAAAATAAATGGAAATAGAAAATGAAATATAGATAAATAAGCTTATCTTTCCTGGAGATTGGATAAGTGGTTTCGATCGATCATTACAGATTAAGTTTTCTTAGATTTTTTTAAGCTCAAAGATAAATGTTGTGATTTATAATTAAAATTAAATTGAGCTAGATCGTGCACAGTGACGTTTATTAATCTTAAGCTGTAATAATCGATAAAATAGATGTCACTGATTTATAGACTTTGATTTCAGTCTTGTGTCTCATTATTTACTTAATACTTGTTGCCTGTGTTTACCACGTTGTAATTCATTAATATATGTTTTTAAAAGAGTAGAAAAGAACACGAGATAAAAAAATAAGACTAATGAAAGACCAAAAGCCAAGAATCAATCTCTTAAACTGTAATTTTTTAATTAAAATAAAGTTCTTAACTGAGATTAAAATCAGCTTTAATAAATAAATTTAAAATAATGGTCTTCATGCTTGCACCACATCGGGTTTTAAAACACAATAAATATAAAAACTTGATTCCATAAACATGATTTAATTTGAAATAAGTAGTTAATAATAGTAAAGGATGGAGCAAAAGCGCTTTTCACAAATACTTTGAGGTTGTAATCGTTGCTATAAATTGAGTTGCAGACAAAAGAGTCTTATAAAACTAAATGATATATTTACACTAATATATCAATTAGTTTCCAAGACAAAATTTTAAGAATCCACGTATTTTTTCGTCGAAATTAATAAACTTTTGTGTATGGAAAGTTTTAAGGCATTTTCATAAAAACCGGAACCTAACTTCAACAAAGCTACATACAGGTTGGTGCAAAATTCCTAGGAATGCAATGCATACTTCGTCAAACAAATACCGTATTATTGCAGTAATCTACAATAACAAAAAGTCTGGTTCTGACCCGAATAATGTGTGCATTTATATATAATTTTAATGTATCAAAAATGTTACAAAATTCAGAAACTCATGCAGAGTTACAAAAAAACTTCGCTTCAGATTGCCATAAACAAAAATTCTGCCGAACTCGAACCAAGCGGAGCTACGCCAAATCAACTGAGACAACTATAAGAACACCGAAAAAGCAGCTGCTTTCAACATTGACAGTTTAACAAATCCAGCTTAAAGCAAAATCCCAATTTCTAAAGATCGTTAACACTTTCAAACAGCTTAGATTTTAGGTGACGTAGTACTATGGTAAGAACAGACACGTATAAAAAAAATGTCAAAAAAATTTCAAAACTGCTGTGATTTAAAAATAACATTGAAATTTTGTAATAAAAAAACATGCACTGTCAGATTCCACACAATTTTTTACATTTCAGGGAGAAATGGTCAGCTCCATTTTTAACGTTCGCAGCAATACAAAATTGTACGAAGCCATAAAAATAGATTTATATCGGAAGGAAAATGCTTGATTTTGATTAAAAACACTGATTTTAAACGAGCACGCATCGTCAGATTTAGCACAAAATTATGAATTTCAGGCAGAAATGTTCAGCTTCATTCTTAACGTTTGCAGAATTACACGAAACCCTATAAAATAGATCAATATCATTGTGATTTTAAAAAATCACGCATTTTCAGATTCAGCACAAAATTTATAAAATCAGGCAGAAACGGACGATATCATTATTAACGTTCGCAACATTACACAAAGCCCTTTAAAAATATATTTATATCGAAAAAATACCGATTTGAATTATAAAACATTATGGTTTTAAATAAGCATGCTTTGTCAGATTCAGTATAAAAATAAGAATTTCAGGCAAAAATAGTCAGTTTTATTATTTAGGTTCACAGCATTTCACGAATATGTATAAAATAAGTTTAATATTGGGAATAAAGCGCGTGATTTTAATTATCAAACTGAAACGGTGTTTCAGTGTTTTTACTCAATCTAATTATTGAAATAGCTCAATATATATTGTTTAAAATATGCTTTTAAAATGCAAAATAACTGCTTTAATAAGCACTATTCTTAAATTAAATAAATATAGATCCTTTATTTTTGCATGTATTAAATATATAATATATTAAATTTTCTAATCTAGGCTTAATATGTTATAGCTAATTTTCGGAATTCATCCAAGAGTTCAACCCGATCTTTGATACGATTTGGATACTACTTGACGCAGTACTATAATATTTTTTATATCGAAAAGATATGACGTAATTTTAATTATAAAACGTATTTTTTAAACTGGAATGGCGCTCTAAAGAGCTTCGGATTTTTTATTAATTAAAAAATTGATACTATAAAGAACTTTTTATAATCCAAAAGTACTGCTTCAATAAGCACTTTTTTATACCTCAAATATATTTTAGGATTTACTTACATCCTTTGTTTAAGGATTTATTACATAATATGTGCGTTGTTTATGCAAATAAATAATTTACTTTTCTAGCCATATTAATTTATAGCTTATTTTTTAATAAAATAATTAATACGATACACTAGACAGACCTTAACTTGTGAGTTGTAAGTAAATAACGACTAGATTGATCAATAGTACTTCATATTATCACAGTAAAAGTATAATGAATATACTAACATGTGTGACCTGCCTACTATCTTTCGAACTCAATATTTAGTGTAAACATTATCTGATGTTACGGAAAACAGCATTTACTAATTTGAAGGTTGGCTTAAAAAACTTTAATGACCTCAACGAAAACGAAAGGCATCTTGCAAATGATTTTTCAACATCCTGATATGTTTTGTAGATTATTGAAAAAAACAGTGATACACTGATATGTGAGACGTGCTTGCAACGTATAAGGCATCAGATGATTAATCATACAATAAAACGGTATGTGTTTTATAAGAATAATCAAAATATGGAAACTCGATAAAACTTGTATCATCTGCTTATTTCATCAATAGTAGGCGTGAACAGTTTGATCAAGGAGCAAACGATAAATCTTTTTCGCTTACATTGTATCCATATATCTATAATGTCTATATGCCAATTTCCATACGAACGGTCATGGGTTATTAGCTTTGCAAATAAGCCGCGAGTGCGAACGATGTATCCTTGACCCATTTCTAGCAGACGGAATTCAAGCCAATTCCTTTGTCTGGAGTCTATTCGAATGAGAGAGGCGCGTTCCGAGTCAGGATGAAGGATCGGGATCCATTGTGAAGATATGGGAATGTGATAAATATTCAGCGACGCTTTTCATCTACTCTTTTTTGGCTTATTATTCATTAAATTTATAAATAATTTAGTCATTTGTCACCAACTAATTGGTAGCTCGACAAGAAATGGATTATAGTATTTTATTGTTTAAAAATAGTTTATTAAAACATATTTTCTTGAACATAACAATATGTATGCAATTCTTTCCAAGTCATTAAACTCGCAGCTGAAGCGTGTTATTGCTTTATTTTAAAAGTGCTAAGAAGAATAAGTCAAATTATAAAAATGTGATGATTGTGCTGTTCTATCAGGTGGCCGAGTTACGAAATATTGTACACAATCATCAAACTTATGTCATTGTTATCGGTCGAACGTCATATCGTAAGATCATTGATCTATATAAATATAAACATAATGAGAGACACAATTGCGCAAACCAAAAAAAGAATCACTTAAAAAGTACCGTCAGCATCTGGCAGGCGAGGTACTGTAAACTTACTAAAGATTGAATTACAATGTAGTTTCACATTTGCTTTATATGACTATAATTTTATTGTTAATAAAATAAAAATGTTGTAATATGTAACAGAATAAACTGCTCAAATCATTTCTTTGAAACTACTTACTAGAAAATTTTAGATGTTGACGTAATACTGCAAATTGGAAAGAATTATCTTACATTAATAATTTGGCTTGCTTTCAAATTGTCTCAAACCAATATTTAATTAACTATATCTCACCAATTTGGCTTCCAAGAAAAAACCTAATCATAGAGTATTATTGATAAAACATTTAAAGATAAGAAACATATTCTTATACATAACTCAAACCTTGCCACATAAAGCTTAAGTTCAAAATAAGAAAACTTTTACCCAAACCATATAGTTAAAATAGTATATAATATATAAATAGCAAAGTTGCTTGATTTTAAAGTGTCTATATATTAAATAGATAATAACTTTAAAGTCAAGCAGAAAAACACATGTATGTACCTAAATACCTCAAGGTACTCTACCCCTAGCAAAGCGAAGAAGTATTGATACTGTTCTTATCCATATTTTTATTCTAGTGCCTTTTTGCTAGAAATTGAAATTTTTATTATTTAATTATTTTTTTATAATTGCTGGGGGATGGTTTGTAGAGTTTTATTAAATAAATGAACATTTAAAAGTCAATCAAGAAGATACACGTTTGTCCTCGAAGAACCTAAAGGTACTCTACCTGTAGCAAAGCAAAAAACTCCTTAATGTTGAAGAGAATTCAGAGAAAATTTATCGAATATTTTGACAAAAGATTATTGACCGTATTTATATTTAAATTGTCTTTTATATTATATGATATAAATAATTGCATTATAGACATTATGTAATCACTTTTTAAAGTTGGTAAGGGGTGGTGTCAACACTTGAGGATTCATAGCAGTGGACTGTAGACTTATATTTAATAAATAAACACTTCGAAGTCAAGCAAGAAGAAATATGTTTGCCAAGGTACTCTATCTCTAGCAAAGCGAAAAACTATTTGATTTTGGAGCGTTTCCATATTAGAACCATAGTAATTTTTTGCTAGGTGCATTGAGATATACATAAATGCATTATATACGTAGCGTATATTTGATGTGTCGATACACAGCGAATTTTAGTGGCGAGCTGTATTAAATAAATAATACTTCAAGTAAGAAAACATTAATGTATCTCGAAGTATTGTACCGCTAGCAAAGCAGAGAACTATTTAATGTCAAAGAGAATTCAAAGTAAATTTATTAGTATATTAACAAGAAAGAATATTGTTCGTATCCATGTTTGTATATTAGTGCACTTATATAAATAATTGCATTATAGACGTAGCGTGTATATTAAAAAGTACTTTTTAAATTTGCTGAGGGTGGTGTTGACAATCCGTTAATACATGAGATATTTATCTGCTTGAGCAGTGTTTTACAATCAATAGTTGTAGCCTATTTTAAAACACCTAAGCCAAAAATTCCAAGCAACTTTATACAAAAAAAGTATTATATTTTGTTAAGACTGTGCAGCTGTCAGTTTACACTATGTTTTAGTTTTTAAAACATATAAATCTGCAACAGATGCGGGATTATCGAAAGTTTCGCAAGTGTTTTTTGGTCTTGTGATTTTTCAGAAAACTATCTATTGTATCATTATTTTATGGGAAATTCAGTGGCTATCCATAGGTAAAGTTTTTTTACGTCTTGTTGAACTAAGTTGATTAATAAGTAAAGGGCGTAGCAGATCTTGATGACCTTACTATTTCTCTCCAAGATTTTACATTGAACAATTAAGTGAATACGTTTTAACCCATAAAATATAAATAAAATACAAATAAAATATAATTTCAAATAAATAAAAAATATAACATTTAAATACATTTTCATTTTTCAAAACACAATGTAATATTTATTTTAGATTAACGGGTTAAAGGGTTAAAAAAAGCCAACTCTTTAAATTGTTGTGTACAAGGAAAAGATATAGAAATGTTTCCACTTTTGTAATAATATTTTTTGGCTGCTGACATCAACCAGAAAATCATGTGAAATAGAGGTAAAACCCTTGAAAATGAAAATCCTTAATACTCGAGAAAATCCATATCAAATTATTTTTTAAATCTACTCTAATATCACTAGACCTAAAATATAAACAATATTTTAATTTCATATATCATTGGAGTATATATATCATATATTACATGGAGCAGTGTAATTGAAAATTAATGTTTTACCAAGTATAGTATGTATTAGCAAAATATAATTTGAACTAACATTTTCACACAAGAAGAAAAATATAATCCCATTACCAATGAGTTACAAATTATTTTGTTATGAAATTCGTGATTTAAAATTGTGATAATTTTTCACTTGCTTGGAATGCAAAATCATTAGAAAAATCATGATGGTCGATGAGAGATTAATCTTTTCGCCAACCGACCCCAATCAACTGATCCGGTTTCCACTAAATGGACTACAACTCTGTTTATTTGTAACACTAAAATACACCATTCAACGATTTCAATGAGATATTTGAGCTGCACCACATTCGGGTTGAGGATATGTTGATAATCGACAGAAATGGAATATCTTGGCTTTATTCGGTGGTAACTATCTGATATTGCCGCGCATTAGCTTCAAAAAGACGCCATGAAACCACCTACCTATTTCCTTGGGTTTAACTGCAACTTTAACGTTTATATAAAAGTAGCCATCGCGAGAACTAACAATTTATTACAACCGATTGTGCTTTGAGCCATTAATTCGTACTGGACCAACAAACTAACGTTAAAATGGTAAGCTGTATCGATAATTTAGGTACATGCTTCTTTTCTGAGACATAAAGATATGCTAGAAAAATAAACATCCAGAAATTCCAGACAATAGTATTTTGTCGTGATTCTACTTGGACATGAAATAGATTGTCAAAGAAGGAAGCAGGAAGCATGTGCGCGGACATAAGCTGCGTTTGTCTCAGCATAGGAAGGCTAATTGTTGTTAAGGCTCGTTAAGCCATGACATTTTATAAATAGCACTATACAAATATCATCTTATATAATTGTATAGTTTTGAATTTAACTTAATTCACTATTACTATTTTCATAGAATTAAATTGCAGTCGCTGAAAAATTAAATATTTCATAAGCGATACATAAATGTCCACTGTATTGAGTAGGCAATATTGAATTTCTTTTAAACATGTCACCCTTGACCATGATTTCATTTTGTTAAAAACAAATCGCTTTCACGAGCAAAAGTAATTTGTGATTTCACGCCTTCCGAACGCTCCCAATAAAATACCCAGCGGGGATTCAGAGGCAAGAGAACACATTTGTAATTATATTTACAGCATCCAAAAATAGTGTTTAATAAATATAATATACTGCATCTAGAAATTTTATTAATTATGTATATTTTCATAATAGATCGCGCATAGCCAAATATATACAAACTAGATGTCGATCGAATTTATATAATTTATGTTATATCGTTTATTTCATATTGAAATGAAAAATTGTGGTAATATTTTCCGAAAACGAATTAATTTGTTCTGTTAATATATGAACACGTTTGCCAATGTTTTGCCAACGTCCTCGCTTTATGATTTATGTTTTTAAATACATTTTCGTGGGAAATGGAACGAATAATAATAAAATATTTTTTTTAATGTACATTTTACAGATAATAATGAGTGTGTGATCAATATCAGCAGAATAACTTTATATTATGCGAAAGTGAAATAAATTCATATTAAAATGCACCTAATTGACATCAATTCAATACATAATTTTAGGGATAATAGCAATTTACGATTTAAATATCTAATCAGTTGCAATTTTTATTACATTCTGTTATCTTATAGTAAACTATTTATACTAAAATATTTAGATCTTTTATGTAGGAGTATCGCATATTTACATATAACTATAATGTATTGGCAATCTATTATGAAGTACAATACCCTTGTACAAAATTTATTCATATCAGTATTGAACAATATACTTATTTTCTAACTCATATACATATGAAATACCCATAATTCATTAAATATATAATTTTAAAGATATATTTTTCCACTCTTTATATACATATATTTTTTTACTAATTGTAATATAATAATAATTTTTGTCAATTCTTATCAATAATAGCCAGTTGTTAAGTTGTAAAAGTATTTATATAAAGGTCTACTTTTTATATTACATACTATGCTTTTTAATTAAATAATTACTTATACTTTCACCGAATGTTTGTCAAATATTTAACATTAATAATCATTGATATCAATGGCTCTGAAAAATACTCCTATATATGTAATATTGTAAATATGTATGTAATAAATATTTTTTAGTATAGTCACTAAGACGGATTAAAAGCCGCAATAGGAGCATAACTGACCGTTTTTCAAAAAACTGACCATTTAATTGGAGGCTTACTAATAATAAGCTACCAGGTTTATTAATTGAACTGATCCACTATTTACAACTAGAAGGAATAATTTATTCTTTTAATCATAAAAAATAGTACTTAAGTTTTAACCGTTGAAAAAAAATGGGTTTCTTCGTTAAAATGTAATACAAGAGAAACGTCTTAAGGGAGTGAATCATAAGATACGCCCCCATAAATCAGAAAAGAGTAATAAGAGAAGAGATAATCCATGCATATGGGTTTATCCTAAAAACGACCGTTTCTAACCTGCCTTAGCGCCCAACAGCAATTCGTTTCAAAAAACTCGCCACACTTCTGTAATCAGTCGTCCCACCGAAATAGGGGCGGACAGCAAAATCTAATATATAAATACTGGAACGCAAATTATCACTCATTAGAAATTGTCTCAGACTGACAGAGTACAAGGCATCAGTCAAGAGAGACAGACTCAATTTCAGATCAGCGAATATCGCAGAAGCCGCCGCTTCCCTCTTCGCATCCACTGGTCTAGCTCGACGTTCGAAAACCAAAGCAAACCGTACTACACATCTTTAACATTGCGCTACAAATTAAAAAAAAAACATTTGAGAGTTTATTTTCAAAATATTTTCAAAATAAACTCCCAGACCCAAATGTCAAAAAATAATCTTTTGGTATTATACCTTTAAATTCAAGTGTATTGCTAATATAAATGCATGTGTAAATTACCCTAAGTGCGCAAGTAGTTTATGTAAAATACGCAACATTATTATTTTTAGCTAGTAAGATGAGGAATGACATTTTTAATAAACATTATGATATAAATATAGGTATCTGATTTGTTTGAGATAGCCCGGGAGTTTATTCCCGAGAATGCGGTTTTTGCGCCATATTGTGAACTTAGTCACATAAAAAATGAACCTGAGATTCTATAGAAAAAATGATTCACTAAAAATGTTCACAGCACTGAAATTAAAAATGAAGAAAGTAGAGATAATTGGTTTATAATATTTTTAACAAAAGCTTGACATTGTTGCCAATAAAA
Source organism: Plectrocnemia conspersa (assembly GCF_051122295.1). Taxonomy (NCBI): domain Eukaryota; kingdom Metazoa; phylum Arthropoda; class Insecta; order Trichoptera; family Polycentropodidae; genus Plectrocnemia; species Plectrocnemia conspersa. Next base: position 8,233,398 of record NW_028277165.1, read on the forward strand.
TATATTATCGAAGTTGTTCCCAAAAATATATATTTTATATATTAGAATAATTTTTTAATTAGATTTTTAATTAGAAAAAAAAATAATTCATTGATATAATGTTGACAATTGACAATATTTCTCCGGTAAAAAATAATAATTGTAGTCGACGAAAAAGAAAAGACTTTACAACCAACTAAAAGTATCCAGTATTTTATTAAAATACAAACTTTTTCGAGTTAAAGCTTTAAAATATTTTAAAGTGACTGAACTTGCAATAAAATAAAAAAAAATATTGAAATCATACACAACAAAAAAGACACAATACACCAATAATTGATTGGTCACTTTTCGAATTTCTTTGTGATTCACTACACTTCCGAGAATGTTTAATTTCAAAACTTGTTGTCAGACTAAAGAAAAAAGTCAGCACAAACGACCCGATGAATCATTGGCTAATATTTTTTTCTGATTTTCGATTAATCGTCGGTGATTTGGAACGCATCGTTTGGCCGGTTATTGATGATAGTTTATTTTTTGTTTCATCTTTCATTACAGTTATGATGTCGGCCAATGCACCTCGGCGAGACATCATAGGAACTGAATGGCTGGAGAAGTTTTGGTTAGCAAACAGCAAACACAGTTTGCGCACTCGTTAGAGACTGGTTTTGGCACACCCAAGGAGATGTGGCCAACGGCAAAAAAAGTAGTGCCCAAAAAACCGGCCGACCGACTCCCAGATAGCCGCCGAGCTGTCTGACCGATGCGGCCCACGTGCCTCAACTTCGATCCGAATTTGTGTAACTGCGAATTGTCAATAAACAAAGCGAAAAAGTTAAATACAGCAAGAGTTTGCGTAACGAGGATGATTCATTTTTTAAGAATCCAGATGAAAATTAGTAAGAAACATTCTTAGACTCCAATCTGAAATTATTGTTTATTTATTGATTTAATTAGAGTTTGTTTTGAATTTTTAAATAGATTATGAAAATATCTTTGTCGGGTTTAATAATAGAACACTTTAATCGCAATTTGACCCCCCAATGGAGAGATTAAATCGGCAGGGTCAAAAATTAATGAAGCCAAACGTACAGGCGTGAGAATCACACTAGCAAAAAATAAACCCTAGTTACAAAACCAGTTTCAGGATTTAAGCTTCTAAGAAAAAAGAGACTTCTTTGTTAAATTGAGATATCAAATAGAATCAAAGAGAATTTTCATTACCAGGTATGTACTATCTAGCTCGATTTAAATTAATCATCATGATATTCATCCGTGAGGTTAGGAAAATCTAGGTAAACCTAATCTGTGATGATCGATCTGAATTATAATTATAGAATACTCCTTAATTTCGATCTCTCAGATGCGATAGAAATTTAAAAACATTAAGGTCCGTATGGGATTCGAACCCAGGTCCTTCAGATCGATAGTCAGAGACTTATACCACTTGTCTATCGTACTGGTATCTAACCAATTGATGACATTCATGCGTGATTGTGAAATTCTAGGTGTTCTGATGATATATAATGTTTATTATACTACTTATATTTATGATTAATTAATATCAAAACACAATCCCTAATTTATTTTTAATATGTCAATCAGCAAATATTTTTCATTAGTTAATAAATTTGTTAAGACGTCTTTAAACCGGAAAGGTTGCTAATCGTTAGATAAAAATAAAAACTTGACAGTTTAGCTTGTTTCATGCTTATCTTCTTTTGTAAACGATTATTAAGATACCTGCACACACTTGAAAATTGTCTGTCTCTCTCTGTCAGTAATTAACACTCGCTTTAATGTTGCGAAAGTTACGTTCGAGGGTGTTTCTAATTAAATTTATAATAATATGCTGTAATATATGTTAAACTCAACCGTCAAAAACCTAGCAAGCTCTAAAATGATTTACGCTAATTGTTTTGCTGGCAAGTTTACGACGTTTACTTCTAATTTGCTTATTAATCAATTATCTCCTAGTTAAAAAAATAAACATTCGACTAGTTATTCAACCTCGAATCACTTATGTAATGATACAAAATGTAAATTGACAAAAGTGTTTATCGAAATGTCAAATGTGTGGAGCAGTGCAATAAATTCGCGTTTATTAAAAAAATCTTACCAATTATATGTGTTTTTTGCTCGGTTTACACAAACCAGATGTGTTGTGTAATAAATACGTTTGTGTAATGTATTTATACGATTATTTATATTAATGTGTGTCGAACAAGTTTATTAGGAACAATAATAACCATGTACAATTAGCCACGATCAATGATGGTGTAAGGCTGACAACTTTTATTTATAATCAGTAAATACAATCCAAAAGTTTTAATTATCATTCTGCGAGTGTCATTATACTGATTAGTTTTTTTCATTGGGAATCTAGGTTGAAAAAAAAACTCCTTACATTTGTCGGCACAAATTCATAGTGCATTGGAATTTCATTTACTCAAATTACCTTTTGAGATTCAACATAAATCTCATTCGTCAAAAATGTGTCACCTTACACCGACAAAAAAATCGAAACCCACGCAATATGTTTTTATAAATACTTACACGCGTTTATCAACAGCGATAGTTGCATGTCAATTGTATTGACAGCGCTAATCCACGATATGTCTCAAAATAATAAAAAAAAATATTCGACAGTGGTTAATTGAAACAGCATTCAAACATTATCCTAATTTGCATACACCGCCAAAAAGACCGACGGAAATGGAGTATCGATTTTCCGATACTCCTTTCCAAACAAGGAGAAGTTGAAAAAAGCCGACCTTCTCTAGTTGGAGCGACCGAGTCACAAGATCCTAAGATAATCAACTGTCAAAGCAAAACTATCAGTCAGTCTATGATTTCAAGGAATAAAATCGAGACTGCTTAATTATAATCTCATGTTATTTTATAATATTATAAAACACAACGAACGAACACAAATTAGTAATGAGCTTAAATTTAATTTTGGTACGTCTATGAAAGCAACTTTATGGCTTTAATACTTCCTAATAAACTTTCCAAGCATCTATTGTATTCTTGCAAGTGCTATAAAATAAATTGGCAATAAAATATAGTAAGGCTCGAGCGCATCTATGTGAGATGTATGAATAAGTTTTTCACTCTCAGGTTTGTTTAAAACTATTTTAGATTTCTAGAGGCTAACTAACTGCCCTTCTATGTACAATACCTTCGTTATTATTATATTAAGACTTATTTGTATGTTGTATCAAGAACCGATTTATAATTCAGGGCGAAAGCAGCTACCTTTCTCTAGCTTCTAAGGGTCATGTCGGTCGATTCGGCATAGCTATTCTTGGTACGAGTTTTCCAAGTCAGAACCGAAGTAATAGTCCCCGGTATATATATTTATTTACTTCTATCATGACTGTACAAATTTCCTTAATGCACCATAATGACCAATACACAAACAATACATATACAATTAATCATTTAAGAACAAAATAATTAAACATTTATGATACACACCAAAAACAGATGCGCACCATTCCACATATATTTATTATTCAGCTCGTCCTAACTATCTGGCCGTAATGGTCAAGAATAAGGGACGCGATCGCGACTAAAACATTGAGCATTGACTGATTGTCGACACCACAATTGAACAGACGCTACACTGAGAAAGCAATGGATTCAATAGCTCTTATTATTATTTTATCTCTTAAATCAATACGAATGATTTTTATTTTTTATACTAATATATTTTATTTTACCGATTAATTATTTTTTGGCAGTAAAAATTATTAAAAAATTATTTTAGTTTAAAACATTGCAATAAATTGTCTTCAAACTTAGTATTGTTTTTTTATAACATACAATTGTGTGAAGATTTTCTTATACGAATATATATATATATATATATATATATATATATATATATATATATATATATATATATATATAAATAAATATATATATATATATATATATATATATATATATATATATATATATATATATATATATATATATATATATATATATATATATATATATATATATATATATATATATATATATATATATATATATATATATATATATATATATATATATATATATATATATATATATATATATATATATATATATATATGGATTCAAATTACTATAATATTTTATCGTTTCTATTTGATATTAGTTTTTTTTTAAATTATAAATATTTGCAAACTTTAGAAACGGTATATTTAAGATAAACATATTTGGCAACGTAACTTTCCTCATGATGTGCAATTCGGATGTGCGTTAACCTTTTATAGGTATTTTTTTGTTAAAGTATGGTTTTTTAAAGTTTATATCCAATGCTCTATAATTTTAAAATTAAAACTTTTTATTGTTTCTTACAACATAGAATTATGTATGTATGTACGAAACCGTATTTTTAGATTTTACTTTACGAATATATTTGAATATTATATAATTTTATCGTTTACTATTTGATATTAAATTAGTTGTATATTACAAATATATGAAAACCTTAGTGATGTTAGATTAAAGATAAACATATTTGGCAACGTAGCTATCCTCTTATATGTGCAATTCAGGTGTACAGTAACCTTTTATAGATATTCGGCACTGACCATTGTTTTTTTTTTGTTAAAGTAAGGTCAAACGGTTTTAATGCACTTATTCATAACAATCAATCAACAACTGTGTAAATATGCCTAATAATTTTTCTATTTGTAACGCTAAATAAACGCATTAAAATTTGTAAAAAACATGTAATTAAATAATTTTATCGCATTGTTATAGGTGGTCAATAACGGAATTGAGGTAATAACAAAAAGTAAGCAGACGAAAAGAGGCGTTAATAATCAAGTCACCTGTTGAGTTTAATTAAATAAAACAAATTAGCAATTGCCAATAAATAATCTGAACCAAGATTCTAACACAAAATAGGAAATAAAATCCCAAAAATATTGGTTATTTTATTATAATATTTGCAATGTCAAAAAATCATAAAAATATTGAATTATGCAATATTATTAAAGAAAGTTAATTATATGAGAGTTAAGATTTTAATTAGAAAATTAAACCGCAATCGATTTATACAAAGTGGACAATACTTCAGAGATGCCTGCCTGTAACTTCCAGTACAGCATTAGGCGCTATAGAAAATGCCATTTTATATATTTTTAATATCGTAATATAATTGATTGAATTAATAATAATAGGTACGAGTTAACCCTTTCTATACTACAAATAAATATAAAAATTAGCCATCGTTCCGACATATTTCCTAAAATCATAAGGCATTAAAAATTATTAAAAATATCTACTCATAATTTTTATTTGATAATTAGTCGTGTTTTCTTTGCTGCTCAGTGTTGCCATATAGTAGACAATAAAATCGTGCCATCGCGGTGATTATCAAGCGTTTGTATTAAGACTTTATAACAATATTACGAGTGAGAATCGAATAAAACAATTATTGACCCTGCGAACACGCGCGCACCTGCTAAATAATGATTGACCAAGAAACATAGTCTGTCAAAAACAGCGCAATCAAACCCATGTGTCTTTCTAGTTATAGCTAAAAATAACTAATCTGTACTGAGATTCTCAAGTCAAAAAATAAAATGAATGTCTATTTTTTATTATCATGGATTATTGTATAATAAGTTCAAGATCTAAAATATTTCGTCTTGAAGGGAAGCCGAAATTGCAAAAACACTATAATATTCTTAACGTAAATATAATATATAACAAAAAAGTACAACTTTATAATTTGTTTATGTATAAATCTCTAGCAGTAAAAATATACATACATATATAACAAAAAGGCACAACTTTATAATTTGTTTATGTATACATCTTAGCAGTAAAAAGCGTTCTTCAAAGATAATAAATTACAGGAAGAACTTCTGAACAATAAAAAGAGATTCACACAAAATTTTGTTTAAGAATAAATGTAAACTTTGCTACTAGCATTTAAACGATAAAAAAATGCTTTTATAATATACTATTTCAAAACTTTTGCTTAAAACGATAGCAACTGAAACTTTAATCTCTATCAAAATTATTACTTGCATGTAAAATATATATCAAATTTCTCTTGTCACTTAATGACAGTTAACGAAAGTTTTTTCGTGTGTAATATCTACAAAAAAATGAGTGTCCTCGGGCGCCGATACACGTTTCTCAACATGTTACGCACGAGCGTTGCAGTAGCGCGAAATGCGAAATTAATTAGAACCGCGCTACTAATATAAATTGAAAAAATTATAGCCGCCTGTAATCGCTTGAAACAATTATAATACAGTGGCAGACAGAAAACAATACAAGTAAAAAATAAAAAGTAAAAACTACGGTAGCCAAATGCGTCTTGTCGCTCGACACAGATTCTATTAGCAGACTGCGTTCTCTTGTGATTTATTGCATTCCGAATCTCTACAAGGATAGAAAAATAAATTGAACACTAAATTATCCGCGTCGTCGATAGAAAAATAGCGTATTTTTTTCATTTGGAACGTACCATCGCTCTTCTAGTCACGAAGAGATGCGTTAATTAAAATATATGATATAAGTGATAATTGTTTTTGCGCTCTCCTATTGATCAAAATTCAGTTTGAAAATACTATGATCAACCCTTTTATATTAGAAGCCCATAATAATATCAGTAAGGATAGCCATAATATTAAAAAAAAGTGTAATATAAAAACGCAGACAAACTGTGGAGCAATATATGAGATGCGATGTATGTCTGTACTTATTCTTCTATTCCCCCCCCCCCTCCCTGAGAGATAAGTTGGCTTAGTTTCATCATTAAAATCATCTGAAAAGCCAAACATTTATTATCTTAGCTCAGTAATTAAGAATAAATAATAAGAACCCTAGTGAAGTGCTCCATAAAATATTTTTGTTTGATCGTACCAATAGGGTGGTATTTTTATATCGTCGTCAATCAATAATTTTATTAATTTATTAATCTCTTAAAATTGCCTATTTATTTATTGCTTCTGCAATGAAAATCAAGGAAATATCGAAATAAATAAAATGAAGCTGCCACTGAGACACTGTAAGCCTAAAATTTTGGGTCTAACCTCTCCATACGCGATTTTGGTGAGCAATACTTCTGTCTACTGCTGTCGTCATTATTCAATATCATATATAATAAGTCAACACATTCAATAAATATACGAACTAAGCAATTCAAATTATGCAACGCAAGAATGATCTCACTGACGTTTAGAAACGCAATCGCGCACGACTTTAAAAAGCTCGCTGGCTTTTAATAAAGCATAGGCGCTGAAATATATTTTCATTCTTTAACAAAAATGCATTTATGATTTAACAAAGCCATTTAACGCAATTATTTAATAAATACCAGAGCTGCATAAACAAAAATTTGGTACATGAAAAATGCAAGATTCACATTTAACGGTCTTTACCTATACGCTATTTGCATTAACACAGTCAGTTTGAGAGCTATCCATTTCATCATTATTCATAATTTAGAAAGAGATAGCAAGTTTGGGTATACGCCCCTACTATTAGCTCTAAAGCACATAGTACTCCTGTTTATATTTTGAACAAATTTATAGAAATTAAAATCATTATTATATTTTTTATATTAATCAATCAATCTGAGTAATGATAGATATATCGAACGTATGTCCGTATCGTGTTTTAGAGCTTAAGGGCGTAAACCCAAACTTGCCATCTCATTCTCAATGATGAATAATGATGAAACGGATAGCTCTTGAAGTACACATTCCATAGTAGGTGGAATAGTTTTTATATATTTAATCGTATGGAATATGTTCCACCGACAGATACCCTATCAAACATAATTGTCTCCTTAGACGATAGGAGAAAAAGGTAAGCGGGCTTTTGCTCTCGTACGGTAAACCAAACAGTATGAAGGTCATACTTTATGCCAAATCTTTATTTTGGACATTAAATCAGCCAAGAAAGTTCATCAAATTAGTACCACAATGATCTTAAGACAGACAGCCGCTAGCTCGTAAATATAAAAAAATATTTTATATCGTGTCTATTAAGTTTATGAATAAACCGAGAAAGTGGAGTAAGAAAGTAGAGAGAAAATATACATTAGAATACCTCAAATTCACAACCTTCACAACTACACGGAAAATAGCTCAAGCTGATTGCATCAGTGAGCCAATTCATAACATAAATCTTACGAATAAAATATGAATAACTCAGCATTAAGATGCAAAATACCAGAAAGCTAATACTAATACAGCTCAATGACCACGTGTAATTTATGTGCTTATAAAATTCCATGTTTACTTTTGATTTTCACCATAAAAATGATTTTCTGTCTATATTCACCAAACAATCGCGTCTACACACTATTAGTAATCCATTAATTCTCTTACGTACCGACACTCGTCGTCGTCAAACGAAAGGGAGGATTATTATTAGATATAAAAAAATGATCTAGAAGAATTTAAAATTTGGCAACCTTTTCTTGCATACATAGTATAAAGAGCTGTATACTTTTTTAATGTATTGCTTTAGCTCTCATTATTCATTATCATATCTAAGCAACCTGTGCTAATATGTCATAAATAAAGATTTCGTAGAACGTTTTAAAATCAATATTTAATCCACGTACATGTGGAACAGCATAAAAAAGCTAAATTAAGTTAATTTGCTGAAACTGAAGGTCGTGTTTGTTTTGGCATCGTTGTTCTATTGAACTTCATGAATAATTTCCAAACACGTGTCAAATTTTAGTAACGTACACGTTTCAAAGAAAAGTTATTTTAAGCTTTTCTAAATTTATTACAATTAAAATGAAAATTTTGCCTTGCCCACTTCCCAAGTCTCTAATTACACAACTGACTATTCCGTTTGTTTTCCTTGTCATTTTTCCAGACACAGATTTTAAACATAACACAGTGGTCACGATGATTGCCAACAGTATAATTTTGGGTCAAGGTTGAATTTAATTTACTACCACTAACAAATAGGCGGGTCTATCACTTTTTTCGTACGTTTTTCTGTCATAAATTATGATTACCGGCAGTTCGGTTCATTGAACTGCGATTTTTTCGGATCAGATTCTGTCACAAACGGAGAACAATGAGGCTGATCAGCTTTCATCCATTTATCGAGTGGGCTTTGTACGTAAATGGTACAAAGCAAAAAATAAATTATTTATTAATAATTATTTTCCCTCTCCAGGGGTTCCTCAAAGGTCCAACCTGTGCCCTCTGCTCTTCTCGTTATTTATTAATGACATAAATACGACAGTTATAAACTCAAGTTTTTTTCTGTATGCAGATGATTTAAAATTGTATATATGCATATTCAGAATCACGATCGCGTCCTCTTTTGATGGCCGTTAGGGCCGAAATTATCCGATTCGCCTATGACTGTCGCTATCCAGCTTCTTAATACGCTGGCATTGCACATTTATCTGCTTAGGATAATTAAATGATACGAACCGGATGGATTTAATTTAATGATTTCTCAATTTATTTTTTTCTTACATACATTTTTTTGCATATTGCTATGGTACTATGTATTGTTTTTGACCATCGCGACGCATTGGAGTAACCTGTTATGTCACGATATTTTTAATTTAAATAAAATAAATAAATTTACTTGCCCTGAATCGATTGTATAGATCATTTTATTACCTCCAGTTAAAAAGTCTATCTACTACTATAAATGGATAAGTGAACTGCATTGAACTAACTGTATTGTATATAAACACTCTTTATCTATTTGTTTCAGCAATCATGCTCATTCCCGAGAAATTTGTTGTATTTTTAAGTATTTTTGATGTTTTACAACAGATGAATTTTTTTATACCGCCGTAAAAAACGGTGGATTATTAATGGAGATCGAAAGTATTTGAACGGTAAAAAATTGTGAAAAAATATTCACGATTTTTATTTTAATCGGGCTTATTTTTGCTTTGGTAACCTAAAAAGTTGACCGCGGATGACACCTAAGAAGTCTAAAAAACCTTCAAGAAAATCGCCAGTTCGCATTGGGCACCTAAATGTGTCATGAACCTTTGAGCCTTGTAATATGTTTTTATTTTTATAATTTAATACAGAAAAAAACTTTAATTCAATAAAATAATATTTAAATAATTTATGGCATAAATAGATGCTCCCCACACATTTGAGCAAATTTCGAAATGGCGCGCAAAAATAGCAGCAGGGTTAATAATGAGATAAGAAAAATTCGCTTCGCGTGTGAATCGGCAGATTTAAAAAATGTATGGTGGCTTTTGAAATTTTTTTTTCCACGAAATTTTTTTTAACAAAGAAATATATACTAGTATGGTCAATTTCACTTTAGATTGTATGTGGTTTTAATAAAAAAAAATATTTAAATAATAATTGCTTACCAGACGAACACGATACGAAGGACAGATCTGAATAACCACATGCTGGGCTTTGTCCACACCGGATGTTCACATTCTCAATCTTCCCCTGAAGATGGCCGGGTGAATCTGGCCGAAACGTCGAGACCATGACTCCTAGAAATATTATACATATATATATATATATATATATATATATATATATATATATATATATATATATATATATATATATATATATATATATATATATATATATATATATATATATATATATTTATGTATATATTTTTTTTCAAAAAAAAAAATATATATATACATATAGATAAATATATATTTATTTATTATTTATATATATATATATACAGTGGGTTGCCAAATTAATAGGTACAGTACTAATATTTTGTGGTTTTCATTTTTACATAGCCTCTATTTGTAAATTACTTGGTTTTGATGGTCATTTAATTTTGATTTTTTGGGTATTATTCTAATTATGTATACATACATTTTTTTATGTATTAGATAATACAATTATTATTTTCGACTATCGTGCCGCATTGGGGTAACCTGTTAGGTCACGAAGGACTAAATTTAATCTAAATAAATAAAATAAAATTTAATAATAATATAATTTTTTTTTTTAATAATTTATTAGGTTATTTTTGCTGCTGGTATCAACACTGACATTTAAAGTGGCATCACTAGCAAAGTGGTACATATACTAAAATTTAAGATTATTTACACGTGGTCAGCATTTTTGTGAAAGCACGTGATCGAGAGTCTCATAACTAAATCTTATATATAATGTAATTATTAATTATCTATCAATTTTGTTAGGTTTATTGTTCATAGTATTGCTATTTTAACACCAAAATTATGTCTTTAAGTATGGCAAGAACTGCAGTCACGTCCTTAAGGAAATGTGCAGAAGTGAAGATTTTATTATTGAGCACTAAACATTCCCAATGGAAAATAGCAGTCATGAAAATGTCACGAATAACGAATATGGTGTTAAAATGTTCCCAATTAAATGTACTTATTAATAAAAAATAATTACTGTGCCTAAAAATGTAGATATATTTTTTTTATTAATATAGTAAAAGCGAAAAAAAACATTGGTATAAATAATCTATTAATAAGGCGACTCACTGTATTTTATATAAACTGAAGTAGCTCATTATCAGAGTTTTTATACCTAATATGTACGACCTAGTTTGATTTGAATTAATTATCAATATATCTTCGAAATATCTAGGAAAACCCATTGATTGGTATATTAATTATAATAATTTAGCGTAATTTTGACCTTATCTCAGCCGCCGCACTCTTCATTTGCGTTTTCTTTGATTCGATATTGTGTTGTACTATTTTCGTTTGTTTGTTACTAAGGTAATAACAAGTGCATTTATTTTAGAATTTGTTTTTTGTTTAAATGAATTTTTATTTATATAAATTTTGTTAAAATTAATAATGCAATTTTTTCTTCAATTCCGATTTTAATTTTTTAAAAACTAGGTTTTTAATTTTGCCTAAAGTTTTAGTTGTATCAATCATTTAAAGTGTGGTTTGTCAAAGATTTTCATATAAACATTTTATCGCGTTTTTATGTTGAAACACCATTTTCTTGATGATGAATTATTGTAATATAGTAGTGAAACCAACGACTATTATTTTTTCTCCAAATTATCTTTGTATTTTATCAAAACTAATGGTTTTTATGGGATCGTGAAAGCCCATTAAAATATATCTTAATTTCATATCTTTCGAGAAGACGCAGTAAAATAAAACAAATAGTAGCAAGTAGTTATTTAACATTATATGTTATGGTTAAAATGTATTTTAAATGTCTTTTGATACATAATCATGATTAATATAATAATAAGTCACAAAAAAAATTTATTAATGGTAATAATTTGCGATAATTAAACAGTCTAGTAATGGAAATTATAGCTCTTACGGCAGATACAAATTTTAATGACGAAAAAAAAACAGACCAGATTAGCACATATACATATATACATATGGGAAGTGCCCGAAATAAATCGCCCAACCTTCAATATTGAATGTGATGTATTGGACCAATGGCCTAATTTGGTTCGAATTTACGTGCATTGACAATCGAATCGTTAATAAAAAACTGGTACCGGAATTGGCTATGTGGTGGCCGAAATGTTACGTCAAAATCAAAATAACACCAGATTTAAATTTCGTTGCTCTCGGCATTTTGCTTTATGTAAATAAGCCATAAAAAGTTTCTTTGTTGTTTTCTTTCGTGTACTTACTCCTCAATTTAGCGTTGAATTACGTACATACATTGTTACTCGATCTTATCGCTTGCGTTTTTTGTATATATGAAAAAACCTTAGCCAAGTTCATTAACTCTCCAAGAAAGCGTGGGTGTGTCTAAGATGAAAAAAAATATGAAAATTTTAAGACACTATCAAAAAATTAAGTACTAAAACGCATCTGCGGTATTAATAAACAATGGAGATCTAACATTTTCTTATAATACAAAGCTTAGTTAAATGCAATGGGAAATTTTGTATGTAAATACATTTATTATCGTTGCTAAATTATAGACAGGTTTATATAAAGAAAAAGACTGTATATTTAATCTAAATAGCATTTATATTACATATTTTAAAACTTAATGTAGCTTCTTAAAAAATCTTATTAGTCTATAGAAAAGTGTGTAAAAATTCTTTGTGTGTATAATATGTATGTACCTACTACTAAAACGGTGATGCGGTACGAGTCTTTGTTGCATAACACTATTTTCTTATCATTTAACAAAGAACAATATTACATCATAATTATTATCCAAATAGTGTTATCAGTCATAGTTAAACAAATAAATGGAGACGGGTCAACTTTAATTTATTGTTTGGTTACAATTGAGAGATAAATTTGATGAAAGCTAATATATAGGAAAACTCTTATTAGCTTTAACCGCAAAAAAAATATACAAAGTTTCAACAAATATTTATAAAAATTTATATTTGGGAGTAATAATCATTTTTATTTAATAAACTACACAACCACAAAGTAGCATTTTGTCGAAGCCTAACACTTCACCTTTATGTTGAATCACGACACACATCATATATCTTGTTTATATTGCCCAAGAAGCCCTAGGGATGCCCAAGAAGACGATTGTGATAACTCATCTCGCGCCATAAAAGCATCTCGTATATTTTATCACGTAAGAACACTTCATAAAAATTATGTTAATCTGCCGTCGCTGATAGGAAGAAAACTACAAGAAAAAAGCCTTTAGGCCCTAGAAAGCAACGAGCGGAATTTGTCTTGGACCATAAAATACCAATTAAGCTACAGTTCTAATTTAAACGTCACCGAGATGACACACTGACACTGTAAGGGATCTTCGTTTTTAATTACTTTCGCTACATTGTATCGGAGACTTGATTCATATCAGATAATGAATCTATGCTGCGCGTAATTGCTGATATCCGTATAAGTAGATGGATGATATGGCGGATATGTTTCTATAATTCTAATTAATAATAAAAGATTGATTTTAATCATTTATAAATTAGTATCATATAATTACATGCTTTTTCTAATAAATTAATAAATAATTTATTTAATGACGGCTTTTGAAAGTCTGCGAGATTATTGTGCAATTTTCAAAATATCTGTAAATATTCTTATATTTTGTAGCGATCAAACACAGATGTCCATGTTTGAAAGTGTGATTCACAAAATTTGCATCTATTTATTGTGACCAAAATGATCATCCATCAAAAAGGAAACAATACAATAGCGTAAAGGATGGGATCACACACAAAAGCCCTCGTTACGACCAGAAAATCATATAAACAACTTACTGTAAATATTTTCCATCATTAAAAAAATATTTCTTTGTTGCGAAGTGGTCACGGATATAATAAATCACGAGATTCACAAAATTACAGTTGCAGTATACGACCTTGGACAATGCTCATCAAGCAAATGTTGCTTTCTAAAGGCGTATACCAATTTTGCTATTCTAAGAAACGAGTACATATACTGGTTGGATGATCGTTGCATGATTGTGATTGGTCAGCAAGCTTTGTAGCCATGGATACTTAAGCCTGGACACTGATGAGGAGAGGGCAGTCACAAGCAGCCACTCGAAGAGATCAGCAGACCCCCGCCACCTGCGGACAAGATCCTGAGAGGGACTCCTCCATACGAGCACCGCCGATATAATAAAAAAAAATACGTTTTATTCCGTGATTTAATAAGGTACTAAAAAAATAAATATCTGAAATAAATGAATATTAAGAAATTTATACGTTAACAAAAGCATAAAAAATAGTTCAAAAAAATCAAATAAATGATTGTTTAAATTAGTATTATATACCATATAAAAACCAGTAGAATCAAGACACTGCTTCATTATGTTATACGAAAATTGGAGCAGTTGGGAAATTTACTGCTAATATAACATACATTTTTATCAAATTAATGTCATTGCCTTTACATGGAAGATAATTTATTCTATATAGTCAATATTTACTGGACTGTGATTTTAGTTCGCATTATTTAATAATTACTTTAAACAATTTTAAGTACAGTTTTAATCAACTACAAACGATCAGTGGATATTTTTATATTTTACTGCATATAAAATGGGCAATTTATACATTTGCATGTATTTTAAAACCACTGCGTCGTTTCGCTATTACATTATGTAATTTCAACATCTATTTTCGTTTTACGATTAATTCGAAGCGTTATAATAAATTCGATCATGGTATAAATTAAGGCAGAGCTTTGGCGCCTGTAAATATTTACACAGACTCGTGAGTTGTTTGAGTTTTTGATTTTATAAATATGTATTGATGAAATTTATCGATCGATGCACCTATAATTATGATTATATATTCATACTAAAAATAACAATTATTACACATAAATACACAAAACATTAGAATTAAGCTGCATATCATTTATCTAAATCAATTACATTGAAGTATCGCTTACATTTACAACATTGTAACATGTTCGTGAGTCATAATCGATTGCTTTGTGAAGTATAAATCTTGTACCAGTTAACAATTTTGCTGTGGAATTTTATTGCATTCGTTTTTAAACTAAGGAAGTCCTTTTAAATATAATAAGATGTCCTTGAACAACAGTGGTTCAACCCTAAAGCTTAAAAGCGATGAGGTTATTATGTTGTACTGGACAGTGATAATAATTAATAATACGCAGCACATGATAAATCTGTCGATCAGATTTCGCTTCCGCATACATTTTGGAACAAAATCCTTCGATTAAATCATCTTCCATATATGGACATCGGCTATTATTTATAATGAGCATACATCACGCACTAAGAGACATTCTAAATTTGGAAGTCATCTCGCGGACGATCGTGATTGTATCTGCAAAAATTTAAAATCGTTTCGGGTTACAAAGCCAAACACTAAAGTCTTAAAGAAAAGATTTATGGGACTCGAGCCACTAAAGAATATCTTCGATAAGATGCTAGACGGATGATGTAGCAGGAAAACTTGCAAAAGCTCATTTTAGAACGTGTACACGAAGTTAAATATAGTGGTGTGTTTATGAATAAATTTATATGTATATCTAATTTCTAATTAAATTTTATGTTGTAAATATATTTTTTTATACTGCAAAGCTATCTTTTATGAAAACCTTTTCATAATTAATTGTGATTTTCATAGCATCTGTTTTATATAACTTATATAAGAATGCAAAATGGCAATATTAGGTAGTTATTTCGGCTATCAAAAATAAAATATTATAATTTTTAAGAAGAAGGAAAAATCGGTAATATAATAAAATTCAGTAAAATTCGAATCTATAATAATTGCAGAAAAAAATTCGTCATCTCTGATCTAGGTTTTGCATTTTTTTCTCAATGCTTGAATCTGTCTTTATAAGTGTGTTGTGTATAAATTCAAAGAAAATTGTAAATGTGTTATAAAATAAAATTATAAATCGGACTCTATTTGTGCATATAAGATAAAAAATATATTTTCTTAATATATGTATGTAAAAAATACGATTTCTACATTTTAATGTAAAATAGATAAGATGCCGCGCTTTAAATAAATTAACTTATTGTGTATTGTTTTTGACCTTGAAGTTTTAATAATATCTATAAACATAGCCATTTTGCAACATTGAGTGCAGTACTGCATGTGACGGCACTGCGTCTTTTTATTTCCTAATCTCATATTTTTCAAAGATTATTATTGAATTTTTTTATTTCGATAATGTATACTTTATACTTTTTAATTTTACCTTAATTAGTATTGCTTTGATTAGCAAATTATAAAACATATTTATTTATAATTTATATTATGATACAATAAGTAAGTAGATGACACTTGATAGTGCTTAAAAATTGCTCGATAAATTAAGTATAATATAATAGAAAGATGCTGCTTAACTCAATTTTTCATTTATACAAATAAAGAGAAGTCAAAAATGGTATGCAACAATTAATAATATAGTAATATAAAAATTAAATTTAAAAAACATTAATTAAATATTTTAGAAAAGTAGAAAAATCATAATTTAATTAATTATGCAACAATATTGTATTTGCTGAACTTTTTATGTATTATTTTAAAGAAGTAAAAAACATATTAAAGATAAAAAATATGTTAAGTGTAAATACAAATAAAAACAATCTACAATAGTAATATATCCTTATTTTAATAATTATGTGAAAATATTAAATATGCTATATAAAAATAAATTTTAAAGAACACCAATTATACATTTTAAGAAAACAGAAAAAATTATACAATATGGGTGATAATAAAGTGTAAATAAAAAAGTTATTATTGTATATGCTAAATAAAACACATTTTTTTACTATCAATATAATTAAAAAATATAAAAAGTAGAAAAATAGTCAAGGATGAGAATTATTTAAATGTAAATACAAATAAAAAAAAAAAAGAATTAAATATTTTATTAATTATGCAACAATATTTTACTTATTTTGAATGGTAAATACAAAATATTTTTTTAAGAACCCTATAATCAGGCCATGCAAACCCAAATTGCACCCCCGGGCGGCATTGACAACCTAAAATATTCCATACATACATTTTAATAAAATAATCACTTTTTTTTATTATAACGAATTTCAAACTTATTGATTTTTTTGTAAGTACAATAAATAATTTTAATGCAGAGATAATCTGAAAGAATTCAATCAGGGTAATTATGAAAAAAAACAATACTACAACCAGATGTGAAAAGAAAATACGCATTGAACAAAAAAAAATGTATTTGTATAGTAATAAACATAAAATAGTTTTAACAATAAAGATTATTAATTAAAAAAAATTCATTTTTAAAAAAAGATTCAATAGATCCAAAGGCACTAATACATTTTTGGGCAATACATCTTATATTGGAAATTTTGTTGTTGTTATGTACTTACTATAAAATTATATTTTTGGAATCGTGGGGGTATATATTTTTTAGATCAATATTGCATTGTAGGTTAATTCATTTCATTTGTAAGGTTTCTGAAACAGTGGAAATATCAACACTAAATTGATAACTGAACATCTCTCTGTTAGAACGAAACAAAATAAAACTTACTGTATTTTCACTTCCAACTTAACTGCGATTTTATTTTGAATTTTTATTTTTTTAAATGTAATTGCTTGTTTTTTAAAATACGCAGCGATTCGCTAGTCGAAATAACGAAATTTCCAGTATAACGAATCTGCAATTTATACCCATTAAACATACAAAATTTCATTGTAACGAAGACTAATCTCAGTATAACGAAATATTTGACTTAATACTTGACACAATATTTCTCCGAATTCAGTTCGTCGTTGGCTTGACTTTTTTTATAAAACATATTTTATTGTGTTCATTACAGCATCTTTAAAAATAGACTGTCAATCTTGTAAGAAGTTATTTTGATGCTGTAGTAATATGGTAATTAAAAATAAAATAAAAATATATAATCTTCCTTACATTCAATATAACGAATTTTTTCTTCGGTCCCGTGAGCTTCGCTATACTGAGATTCAGATACAGTCACCGACGAAAAGTCGCAACTACAAATTAAACACGTTAATTTGGAGTTATGCATTATGAAGAAATAATCGGTTACCCAACGGTTACTGAATTTCCTTTTTAATAATTATTAATAAAACACTTAAATAAGTGCATCTGTATTTCTGTGGATTCTTTAAATTTTGAAGAAAGAAAAAAATATCAATAATGAAATATATGTTAAGAGTCTATAATTAAGAGAGTATAAATAATACTGTAATTATATATTTATAAAATAGATTGTTTTTTAAGATGAGAAATATATTAGGTATAAATATTAATATATACAATTAACAATATTTTCAATTATCCTTATATTAAAAATTGTGCAACAATATTGTATGTGCTAAATAAATCATATATGTTGCAAAAATCACGAAATAGGGCAATGAGAATAACTGATAACAAAATTGTAATAATTGCTTGTTTAAAAAAATAATAAAAACAAATGAAAGATGGTAATGCTAATGTAACTATGCAACTAAAGTTTTTTTTATTTAAGATTTTTTAAATTTATTATTATTTTATTTTATATTATATAATTAGCCAATATATAAGGCAACCCTGTTTTAATGGTGTCCTAAAGATAAAATAAAAGTTTAAAATGTAAAATGAAAAATATGAGAAGAATTGGCTGTTCAATAAACCATTACCATTATAGAGGCAAGAGGGACCTCCACGAGTTAGTGTTGGCCAGACATCGGCCCGCGCGGACGTCTCGGCACCGCGTCTTCCGCACGGGACCGAGATTCTTTCCCGAACTATACGACACTGACACAAAACAAAAAACAAAAAAATTGCATGAGCTTCCACACCTAAGGATAGTCATTTTTTAATAGAAGAAAAACGTCAATTGGTAAAATTAAACCGGGGTTTGACGTTTAGTTTTTAATTGAAAAGTGCAAAATATCGACAATAAGAGCCGCATAGATTTGATTCAAAATCGTCATTTTAATAATCGGTGAGTAAAACTATTTAATTAATAATATAAAATCTAATGTACCATTTATCAATTGTGCTCCGATAATATAAATACATTTGTGTGGACATCACAGGCGCCACTTTTACGATCTTTTTTATCAGTCTTCTCATGTAAATTATGAAAATGTTGCCCGATATTCACGTGTTTTTTAATTATTTATCTTACACATGTTCTTTTTATGTGTGTGCAAATTTACATACCATTATGCGTTCGACTAAATTTAAAAAGCCGATTGTGCAATTTAACGTTTGGGCCGTCCTTGTACCGGTAGTCGATTTAAAAACGCGAAATTTCGATTTTTGCATACTATTACATGGTAATACTTGAATTCGCATTGATATGTTAAAAAAATACGATTTGCAAGTAGGCTGAGAAAAAAATAAAAAAAATTAACATCGAAAGCGTTGCTACAATTTGTATTAAAAATGTGTTCTTTTTTGGCAATTGCCAATTTTTCATTCTGAAATTCAGCTGCTCTCGGCGCGATACTAGCGAAGCTATTTGCATGCGCCCGCTGCAAATAGCTTCACTATATAATAAATACTATAATAAATTAATAATGAAAATGTTCTGTTATAAAACGATTAGGTATGATTTGAATGGTTTAATCCTTGTATACATATAATATCACTTCCTAACACAATATAAATAGGTAAACTTGTCAAAATATAAATAGGTAAACTTGTCATTCACATAAATCTAACACAAACATCTGTTTTGAGATAAGCATTTATCAATATTAAATAAAAAAAACTGTACGTACGTACGTACGAACGGATGTTTCTTGCTAAAGTGCATATCATTTCAGCATTCAATAAACTTTTATATCAGGAGAAAGTGTTGCTATTGTTATTATATGTAAAATGACCGATTATTTAAGTGAGATATAAAACGCTATATTTATTTTAATTATAGTTTTATTATTAAAAACAGTCTTCATTAACAAAAATGTTTTTTTGCCAACGATTTATTGTTTCTAAAAAAATATTGTAAATGCCCTTTATATTATACTATCACTCTGATTATTAAATTTGATATTTCAAATAAAAAAGTCTTAATGGAGAGTGAGCAACAAAAATTAATCTTAATTGGTTTAATATATAGGTTAAATGTCCCGCATTTTGTCTATATTAAGTCTGTTTACCAACATCGGATGTTTTACGGTTAATTTTATATGCATGGTTTCAATTTCACTACAATATACTTTCGCTGTATAGGCTTAAAAAACTATCGATGAATAATTCACACAGAATTGCACCGTACTATATATTTAATTAATTTATTTAGCTTTATAGCTAATTTTTACATCAACAAATTTTAACTAAGCGTATAACATAAACAGGAAATATAAAAAAAAATACCTAATATTATCATTTATTTCTTAATGCCTATTATATTTTATTTTTGCGAATTGTCCTAGGAATAATATTATATAAATTAATACCTCCGTACATAATTCCCCTAGCCGTACTCGTTTTCTTGTACCGAATTATCTTTAAATTTTCTCTATTTCTAGCATTAAATTCATGTACATCTTTATTTCTTATTCAAATACTTTGGTAACATATTATTTTGTAGCTTATATATGAATACTATGACTTTCATCTTCAATATTTCTTGATCATTTAACCATTCCAATCTATCAACTAGAAAATCTATTTTTATTTAAGACTACTCTCATTGTCTTAATTTTGCAACATTTGTTTGTCTAATTTATTTAACATATCTAATATTGTCGCACAATAAGTAAAATGGGTTCAATATTATAATATTGTAATTTTTTTTGTGTTTTGTGTCATTCTATTATATATCACCATAGTATTTTTTAAGTGCATGTTTTGAAGCTTTTTTGCTATCTAACCATTGTCCTGATCTCTTCTGGTTATCGTCCACCATTTCTCACCATTTCTTACCGCAGTAATGTTAACCTTCAAGGAACAGATTTCAAAACATGCTGTTTTTAATTTTTGTTTTATTTGTGCGGTACCCATTTGACTATTTGTTTCACGGCATACATAAAATAGTTGCAAAAAAACTGTTATTTTTGTATGACAATAATAAAGCAATGCTTTATATTGAATACGTTAAGTTAATACAAAGCAATGATTTTTTTATTAAATAAACCGCTAATTTATTAAGCTTCAACAGTGTTTCTTAATATTTTTTAATCAACAGAGATATAACTATATGCAATCCATTACGTGCACCACTGCCATTACTGGTAATGAGTCCAACCATTCGGGTGGGCACCCAGCTTTTGACGACCGGGTGAGCGGTTCTTTGCAAAAAACGCAAGCAAGCCCTTTGTTCGTCCTAGGTAGTGCTTCGCGCTCTACCTCAGACGGCCAGCCTGAGAGGTTCCTTCCCCTCAAAGGTTTGGGAAGACCCTTGCTCTTTCACACTGATGGATGGCGTGTGATGGAGTGGCACACATTTTTAATCAACAGCAGATGAAAGTTTTTCGCGGGGCACCTCGCAAAATCCCAAATTGATATTTCACGTAGCTTGCGTCACTTTGTATATCTGTCAACATCATAATTTACAAAACAAGTCTGATTGCGAATTAGAAAAAAAATAAGGAAATAAAATAAAAAAAAATATTCCTTATGAAAAATCAATCTTAGAAAATATGTCTTATTTATATTCATTTAAAGCAGCAATTGTAAAAAACATCATCTTTTAATTTTTAAAAATAACGCAATGCATTATTTTTATACTGCCTTTTTATATTTTGTAACTGTTATTATTTGGTATAGTAATAATAATGTATACATTTATTTTAAAAACAATGAAAATATGATAGGCTGAAAACCTCTGCCTTAATTGCTTTTGTATCAATGTAACACAATCTAATTGTGTTTCAAACTTCCTTTTGTATTATTGCCGCAAGTACGACTTCCGTTTACTGAATAAAAAATCTTAATATTATTTACATTTCAATTTGTATTAAGCAAAAGTGTACGGTTTGTAGCAATATAATATATGTAATATTCAATCAATCAAACTTATTCAATCAATAAGACTGTATCAAGGATATTCAGAGTTGATAACATAAAACTGAACCATTATATTAAATTATCCATAGTTTATGGTTTTATCTTTAGATTGAATTAATTCTGTAATATTAGTAATAAAGTTTTGAAAAAATTCACTACCTTGTATTTCTAAATACAATAATTTCATCTAAGATAAAAAAACAAATCAGGAATGAAACAGCGCTGTAACTACATTTTAACAGCGAGATAAAATATTGCAATAATATATTTTATCTTGGGCTTTTAGTCGTATCTGCGTGAATGTAATTAAAGATAATTTTCATGATATTAATAAATTAATTTTGATTAGAATCAAAATTATAGCTTTAAGCTAATGTGCAGAGAAATTGTAAGAGTATTATGTTAGTTAATATGCACTATCAAGATTAAACAGTTATATGTTACATTTTTGTCATCAACCATACATAATTTTATATATGTGGATTTATTTTTGATATTTAGATTAAGATGTTAAACATAAAAAATGAATAAACATCAGCTTTTATATTTTTTTGTGTCGAAATTAAAATATTAATTAAAATTTCAGTCTTTTATAGATCAATACACATACTTAGTTTTACAGACCATTACATAAAATAAATTTTACTGGTTTATAAAAATTTTTACAATTTTGTTATAAGTTACAATATATTAAAAAATAAAAATGTAAAAAAATGGTTAAAATTGAAGAAAAAAAATTTTACAATGAGACAAGGAAAGATAACTAAATACAAATTTAAGTATATTTAATTGAAGATCTAGCCTTTAAAGCAGTATGTATTTAGGCATTTTGTTCTTATATTTAAATTTAAGGTAATTTAAAGTTAATTAGGTAATCCCAAAATATTTTTGGATTACCTAATTTAATATAAAAATCATAAATTGTGGTTTTATGCTGATTGAGATTATCTTAAACGTGATAAGATTATTTTTTATATATTAAAATAAATGATTAACTTTAATTAAAATTATCGAAGTATAGCTATTACTATTTGGTTAGGTAAGCCCTGAAAAACCCATGTATTATATACCACATAGATACGAATATTTTGTTGGGTCTACAAAGTATTTAATTAACGATTCTGATTGATAAATAAAATATGTAAATATATAAGTTATTAAGAATTAAACCGCAAATGATAATAATTTTATAAAAATTCACACGCTTTTATTGTATTTGAGATAATTACAAATTTAACGCATAGTTTATTTATCTTGGCACCAGCTTAGTGTTAAATAACATATACATTTTTTTCCGACATTTATAACGATGCACATTTGCATGCATGTCACGCAATT